>NC_143582.1:23916718-24247943 GCF_048544385.1 Mastigoproctus giganteus
GTGATGCCATCTTTGCCGTTCGTTTACACTCTAATATTTCTTCTGTATATTCTACCTTCAACCCTATTCTGCTACCCATCTCCCTTTCTAATTTTCACCCTATCCTTCTACATCACGTTCTCTACCTTTCTCTTCCTCCTACATCTCTTCATTCATTTTTCTCCTACGCGTTTCTCTCATCGTTTCTATCTTTATTTTTCCTCCTTCTTAGCAAGAAGCATTTCTCTTCTCTACCGCCCACAATCCCTGCAAGTTTTCTAGTAATACGAGTCCAACCTCTTCGTAATCTGTTTTATTTTACAATTTAGAGACTCCTTTCTTCCGGGAGACCAACTTAAAACCAGACGCTGTAGGCGACTTCTGAACTTTTTTTCCCACTGTAAAAGACAAATAGAACATACTTTTTCATTTATTCTATCATTCTCTTGCATCACAACTTCCTTTTAAGATTCCTTATACTTTTTACGTTCTCCTATATCTCCTGTCATTACACTTAAATTTTAATTTTACTCTCCTATAAACTTTCTCCAACGTTATACTCCACCAAAAATACTACCCTTTCTCCTTCATGCTCCCTGCCATCCATTCCACTAAATTTTTAACCTTTAACGGTGTTGCAATCCTTGGTAACGTTCATGTATCTATCTCCTCTCCTGTATCCTTGTTAACACCATCTCTCTCCTATATTTTCTACTTCTCTCCAACATTTTGTCCCTTTTGTCCTTACCCTATTCTCAGTTACGTCACTGTGACTCCATTTCTACCTTTCGTCTAATATTTCTTCTGTATATTCTACCTTCAACCCTAATCTGCTAACTTCCTCCTATCCTCATTTATACTCTACCTTTCTACCTTTCACCCTACCTTTCTCTTCCTCCTACATCTTTTCATTCATTTTTCTACTACGCGTTTCTATCTTTATTTTCGCTCCTTCTTAGCAAGAAGCATTTCTGTCCTCTACCACCCACAATCCCTTCCAGTTTTCTAGTAATACGAGTCCAACCTCTTCGTAACTTGTCTTATTTTCCAATCTAGAGACTCCTTTCTTCCGGGAAACCAACTTAAAACCAGACGCTGTATGAGATTTCGGGACTTTTTTCCAGCGCAAAAGACAAAGAGAACATTTTGTATGAGCCCGAGGTACTTGTGCTTGCAAATAGTCGAGTCCTTCCACATGGCCAGAGTCCGAACCTGAATTTTACGTATTGTTCTGGACCGTTTAACGCGTATTATGTTTCAGAAACAGTCACTGGTAGGCTTAGCCACGTCGAGGGAACAATACAGACCATTTGGTTATCCCCTAGTACAGCCCTATCGGTTACACAGACACATGGACAGAGGCTGGGGGACTTTGAAATTCAGCCAATAACGAGACGAGCCATTGAGTTCGCGGCAGCGTTGTACTTAGCGCTAACTTCTGACGCGGCGAAAATTGTAAGGCGTTGCAGAGAACGCTAGATTTCTTTCCACCTCGTATACACTGTATCACTGGCAGGGCCGAACATTAAGTCGGATTACGCTGTCGTTCGAATATGGGTCGAAGGAGGTGCACCCCCCTTAAAAAGAAAAGAAAAGAAAAACGGGCCAAAATGGATGTGGCCGTTATTGAAGACTCAATGAAGCGTTTGTTCTCATTACGCATGCGCCGATGAATAATTAAGAAAATGTCCTTCGACTAAAGTGTTTCGCTTTCTTTTATACGAAATGTAGCGAAGGGTCTTTTGTTCACGTGATAGGGGACACTCTGGAGAGTAATTTTTCCAAAATGGTCGTAAAGGCCAATAAAAGATCATCTTCAAAGCTGTAAAGGAGTGGTCTTTGATGTTTTCATTTCTTCATGGGCTAGAAATGGAAATAAGAACTTCCATTTTAGGTTTAAAAGGGGGGAAATGTGTTGTTTTTGTTAGGGTGACTCCATCCTAAAGGGAAACAGAAAATCGTCTGTTTTTTTTTTTTTTTTTTTTTTTTCTTTTTATAATTTGAAGATGTTAAGAGATAAATTGTGGAAAGGTAAAGAATAAATAACCATATCTACCCTTAGGGTAAAGAGGATCATTCAAACTCCTAGGGTTGCGAAAGAATAATAACCTCTCTGCGCTAAGGGTAGACAGCATTATTATTGAGGGCTGACAGGATTATTATTATTATTAAGGTGGCAGAGAGGATTATTATTCCTTCGCAACCCTAGGAGATTGAAATCCTATTATTATTCCCTCGGAGTTTACAACCCTATTGTTTTTTTTTTCCCAGAACTATGAAATCCTATCATTATTCTCTAGGAGTTTGCAACCCTGTTATTATTTGCAACACTAGGAGTTTATCCCCTAGGATAAACTCCTAGTACTCCTAAGTACTAGTTTCTCTACTTTAGGGTTGAAGAAGTACTCCTAGGATTGCAAACTAGTGCTCTCAGGGTTCATTGGGATGGGACTATCAGTGAAAGTTTTACTCGTGGGTCTTAGCATTTAATTCCGATTTATTCTACTTTTTCTCATTTTCTTAAATTTTGGTCCCTTTCTCATTTATCGAGCAGTTTTTGCCATCTTCATTTGCAATTCATTTTCAATCATCAACTGGATCTACCAAGGGCAACTTTATAAAAAATCATTCGCATTTCCAGAGCTGGAAAAACCAATTACACGTGCAAATTTATCAAGGACCGGCTCTAAGAAAATAAGGTTCATAGCTGGGCATGTACGAGTATTTCCCTTCGTTCTCTTCTATTTCAGTAGTGCACATTTCGAATTACACCATTGTGCGATCCTGAAGAATGTGGGGCCGTTCTGTGGGGGCCCTCGTGGGTAGCACTGTTGGTAGGATTACCGTCTTACCAACACCCTAAAAACTATTTATATTTCCTTGGAAAATTTATTTTCCTGCAGTTCCAGGTTTTATGGTATATTGTTCCAGTTGTGGCCATCAGTGTCTGGTCACCCTAAATAAAGAGCATCTGCGTTTCTCTTTATTAAACAAACCTTCATAGGGTATTAAAGGGAAATAGATTTTTAAGTTTCTGAAAGTAATACTTATCAAAACGTAACTTTTCTAATAGGGATCTTTTCGTTTCAAGAAAAATAGAATTTTAAAAGAAATAAAGTGGAGCTTCCAGAGAAACAGGAAAATAGGGATTTGGAAGAAATAGGGAAAAGAGGGATTTGGAAGAAATAGGGAAAAGAGGAGGAAATAGAGAAAAGGAGGAATTTGGAAGAAATAGGGGAAAAGAGGGATTTGGAAGAAATAGGGAAAACAGGGATTTCAAATAAATAGAATAAAGAGGATTTTTAAAGAAATAGGGGAAGTTGGGCTCCTAGAAAAATAGGGAAAATAGGATTTCAAAAAATAGGAAATACAAAGATTTCAAAGGAGAGAAAATAGGGCTTCCAGCGAAATTGGGGAAATATATTAAAATTGTTTTCAAGGAAATATCAAATACAGGGATTTCATAGAAATAGGGAAACTATGTAAATAAAACAAATAAATACAGTAAAGAGGATTTCAAAAAAAAATAGGGAACTTGGGATCCCAGAGAAATAGGGAAAATAGGATTTCAAAAAAATAGGAAATACAGAGATTTCATAGAGGGGAAACTAGGGCTTCCAGCGAAATAGTGGAAAATTAAAAAAGTTTTTAAAAAAAATGTGAAACACAGTATTTCACAGAAATAGGGTAACTAGGTCTTTCAGAGAAATAGCGAAGAGAGGGAATTCAAATAAATAGAGAACATAGAGATTTCAAAGAAATAGGAGGGAACCAGAGCTCCTAGAGAAATAGGGGAAAAGGGATTTTTGGAAGAAATAGGGAAAAGATAAATTTCATGTAAATAGAGTAAAGAGGATTTCATAGAAATAGGGGAACTTGAGCTCCCAAAGAAGCAGGGAAAGTAGGAAATACAGAGATATCATAGAAGAGAAAATACGGCTTCCAGCGAAATAGGAGAAAAATTAAAATTGTTTTCAAGGAAATATGAAATACAGGGATTTCATAGAAATAGGGAAACTAGGTAAATAAAACAAATAAATACAGTAAAGAGGATTTCCAAAAACAATAGGGAACTTGGGCTCCCAGAGAAATAGGGAAAATAGGAGTTGAAAGAAATAGGAAAAATAGGATTTCAAAAAAATAGGAAATACAGAGATTTTATAGAGGGGAAACTAGGTCTTTCAAAGAAATAGTGGGAAATTAAAAATGTTATCAAAAAAATATGAAATACAGTACAGGGATTTCATAGAAATAAGGTAACCAGGTCTTTCAGAGAAATAGCGAAGAGAGGGATTTCAAATAAATAGAGAACATAGAGATTTCAAAGAAATAGGAGGAAACCAGAGCTCCTAGAGAAATAGGGGAAAAGGGATTTGGAAGAAATAGGGAAAAGAGAATTTTCATATAAATAGAGTAAAGAGGATTTCATAGAAATAGGGGAACTTGAGCTCCCAAATTAATAGGGAAAATAGGAAATACAGAGATTTCATAGAAGAGAAAATACGGCTTCCAGCGAAATAGGAGAAAAATTAAAATTGTTTTCAAGGAAATATGAAATACAGGGATTTCATAGAAATAGGGAAACTAGGTAAATAAAACAAATAAATACAGTAAAGAGGATTTCCAAAAACAATAGGGAACTTGGGCTCCCAGAGAAATAGGGAAAATAGGAGTTGAAAGAAATAGGAAAAATAGGATTTCAAAAAAATAGGAAATACAGAGATTTTATAGAGGGGAAACTAGGTCTTTCAAAGAAATAGTGGGAAATTAAAAATGTTATCAAAAAAATATGAAATACAGTACAGGGATTTCATAGAAATAAGGTAACCAGGTCTTTCAGAGAAATAGCGAAGAGAGGGATTTCAAATAAATAGAGAACATAGAGATTTCAAAGAAATAGGAGGAAACCAGAGCTCCTAGAGAAATAGGGGAAAAGGGATTTGGAAGAAATAGGGAAAAGAGAATTTTCATATAAATAGAGTAAAGAGGATTTCATAGAAATAGGGGAACTTGAGCTCCCAAATTAATAGGGAAAATAGGAAATACAGAGATTTCATAGAAGAGAAAATACGGCTTCCAGCGAAATAGGAGAAAAATTAAAATTGTTTTCAAGGAAATATGAAATACAGGGATTTCATAGAAATAGGGAAGCTAAGGCTTCCAGAGCAATAGGGAAGGAGGGATTTCAAAGAAATAGGGGAACCAGAGCTCCTAGAGAAATAGAGAAAAAAGGGATTTCGGAGGAAATAGGGAAATAAAATTAAAGCGAAATAGGAATCTTTTCTTTACGCAAGTTTTTAAGGGGAGTAAAGGGTCCGTTTTGTTTTCAAAAGGGTCGACGTAAAGTTAGAGGCAACAAAAGCAATATATCTACAATCCCGGATGGAGTTAGTTAAAGGGATTTCTTTTCGAAGCTCGGCAAATGAAGTTCATTGAAAATAAACAAAAAACAGAGAAGAAGGCGACCTGATTGAAGCTAGAATGTTTACATGTAATATGTTATCTCCTTTTCTTCCTTGCTCTGTGTTTGAGTACTTCCAATGCGGCAAATTACTTGTGTCGCCCCTTCACGCGAGCCGGATCATTAAATTAAAAAGCGAAGCAGCTGAAGTAGCCACCCTTCTCCGCCCCCCCCCCTCTTTCTCCCGAACACAAAACAGCACAAGTTGCAAGGGAAGAAAGTAAATTAATGAAATCTGTAGAAAAACAGCTAAGAAAGAAGCAGCAGAGTAAAATTGATGGATCAAATGTTGAAAGCATCATCATCTTTCGAGGCTTAAGGTTTGTACTAGTTGGCAGCTCGGTGAAGGATGAAAAACGCTCCTTCAAGACATGAAAACAGCATTCGGGCCTCGTGCCCGCGTGTGGTCAGGTGATTAGGCCTTGATAGCTGAATATATGACGAGCCAAGCGGGTTGAACGGGCGATATTTTGTAATTACCGTGTCATAGATAAGTGGTGTGAGGCCGTATGCTAATAAGGCGGTCGTTAGCGGGGATGACAGGTCTGCCTGTAATAAGCGCCTTCTTTTTCTTCCTCTCTCTCCCTCTCTCTTTCTGTCTATCTAGTATTGAGCCTTGTCACAGGTCTCTGGCTTAAAATAAAAGCCATTCATTGTGTTGGCAGACGGAAACTGCTCCTAACAAGAATGAAACAAAAAGAGAGATTGCCTGGTGGCCTCATCTATTTTCTATCTCCTCCAATTACTCAACATTGATTTTTATACGTCATTGTTCGCAGTCTTTTACATTTACTGGATGGTCACTCACTCATATAAAGTTCGGTACATGCTTCAAATTAATGATGGGACACACAATGCCGGGCTCATCAAGACCTGGTGTGACCTGGAGGGAATCCTGGAACCTATTAGGTTGGCAGAGTTAACTTTTCGGACGAAACTTCGCTCACCTGAGAATCTTTTAATCGTACATTGTCTTTGCAGTTTCTTCTTTCTTATTCACTTGGGTCTTAATCATTCCGGGGATGGTGCTATTTCTAAAAAAGCAACAATTGAGAAGGAGGAAAAAAAACGAACTTACTCCAAAAATTGGGTCTCGTGAAGTGCTTTATTTTTCCACTTAATTATAGTTGTATTTATATAGACAGAGAAAAGTTTAGTTGAGATAACTCCAGAATGATTTGTTGCCCCCCAACGTGTAATTACACCAAGTGGTAAACAGCGAGTGTTCATAGACCAGCTGTCTGGTCATTAGCCGTGTCCACACCCTCATAGTATAATTCTAGGGTATTTACCTGTTCTCTGGTGTCCACTAACGGAATGTCATCAATTTATACGCCAAACAAACCTTGTGTTTTGTAGTCTTTCCTCCAGAAACTACTTATTTCCTCTCTCTCTTTCTCCCTAGGAGTTGTATTCTATAATTAAAGTGTGACGTCAAGGAGTTCGTCGACCAATCCCGAGTGTGGTTGCATTTCTATTCCTTCGAGGTAATGAAGAAATCCCTCTGTGACTTCGGGAGCAAAAATTCATTTGGCCGATCGGCCAGAAACATTTATTTTCTCAACCTATATTACAATTTAATTGTTCTCTGTGCGTATTTCCTTTGAATCTTTTAATCTACACTTTGTTCTTGTCTTCTTCCAGCAGGCTATTAAATATCCCAAAGCCTATTAAAGAAAGGGCTAGGAAAATATCATTATCATCTCAAGAAGACTCCTACCCTGCCAGCACTGTCCCATTATAAAATGATTAGGAGACGATAGCCTACCCTGCCCTAACCTCGTTAACAACAGAGGGGTGTCTGTCCACGAACGCGAGAAGGAAGCTTGTGCACAGCGAGATGGCGAACTTTCAGGTGAGGCTCATTGATCAGTGTCACCAGTGGCTTTTGCACGTCAGGTTTCTTGTGTTCGGTTGAAGGCTCCTGGAAACAAGAGCTTTACCAAAAGTGTTAATTATAGAGTCAAATGATGGATGTTGGGGTTCTCCACCATGACGGCCACGGAGCCGGAAAGAAACTTTAAGTTACTCCTGGATTAGAATATTTCTTTCCTATCGGCCCACCTCATCTTTCTCTCTCTCTCTCTCTGTCTCTCTTTCCTTCTCGTCTCGTCTTGTCTTGGTCGTTTGCCAGTTTCTTATCTTTCTCTCCGCATCTTGGATCCATCGTTGGTTGTTTCTGCGTTTTTTTGCTTTAAATAGCATCAGTTTATGTCTGTCTGGTATCTAACAGTCACTATCAGAAGTATCTTTTAACACAGTGGAAGATTATAAAATGTTCCATGTTTCATCTTCTGTATGTTTGTACTTAAAAGAACTTTTCAAGTACCCTTTGGAAACTGTTGTCATATTCTTTTTTTCTTATCATCACAGTTAGAATTTTTTTATATATGTTCATTGAGTTTTTTCTACTGAGGAAAGAGAATGAAGACTTATAGAAAAAGTGCTGTGAAGTGGTATATTGTCATGGCGAAAAGTCCATTTAGTTGGCCCAAGATGAATCCTTTTTTGCCCATAAAATGATCACTGGTCTTTTTTAGGACAAAAAGTAAAATGTGCACACCTTTGAACATGTTAGAACTTGGCTCCAATAGAACTTGGCTCTATTGGAATTGGTGAACCAATTCCAATAGAGCGCAGCGCGTACTGTGGTACACAGGATATTGTTGCAAATCTATAGATTTGCAACAATTTGGTGTTATGAATGCGAGTACACATGGACTCGCCAATTCATTGGTGCTGAAACCATATCATGATATAAATGTAAACAGTAACGTGGTAAGCTTCTTGTAATGCGTTAGAACAAAAGTTTACACGGATGATTGTAAACATAGTCGTATGACTAAACGTAGACGCATGTTTGTACACATAGCCAGCTGAAGAGTATGAAAGTTTAAAAGAGGCTGATGGTGAATCTACGCTTTCATATTGCACATCTCGCAGGTGGTTTAGAATGTTTAAAGATGGACATGTTTCAATCGCAGAAATCAGGTTCCTGGAGCTCCAACCACTGCTCTCACAACAGAAACCACAAACACTGCTTCAGTAATCTTGAGAGAAGATCGTCGTATAAGAGTAAGGCAACTGACAGAGATATTGAGAATATCAGCAGGAAGCACGCACGGTATTCTGGCCATTTGTGTATGGCATGTGTTTGTGCACGCTAGTTCCAAGACTACTCACACCTGAGCAGTAGCAAGTTCGCATGGAGGGTTGTCAGGAACTGCAATGGATGGTTACTGAAGATGATGAGGTTCTGCACAAGTGAAAATGGCGAATGACACATGGCGTCATCATTTCGAACTAGAGAGTAAAGCTCTGTTTGGAAGTCTACCTCATCGTCAACACAAAAAAGTAAACATCTGGCTGACCCCTGGCCACCCCTGGCTGAACTACACTTGGTTTAACGATGGTGAAAGTTGAGATCTTGATAAACAAAAGACAAAGAAATACAAATTTACTTTTAAATATTTTCTTTCAATCAGTAATTTATATCACGCAACATTATGCATCGTCAGAAGGAAATTAGAATTCTAAACAATCTTGATACCAAGAAAGTTTTAGATTCTGATGGCATTTCCCCAATTATTCCCCCAACCTGTTTCTGGGCTTGCTCCTGCTCTATGTCGACTCCATACTTTCTTCTTCCATTGGTATTTTTATTTCTGTTTGGAAATTTCCTCACAACTAGCCACTACCCGAAAAGGGTGACAAATCCCTCTTGCCCAATTATCGCCCCGTTCCAATTAACCCACCTCGAAACCTTCCATCTGATCAATGATCGATAGTATGGATTCCATCAGAGTCGATACACTAGTGATATACTCATTTATGTTGCTCATTTATGGACAAATTCGATGGAAAACTTTGGATAAATTCAAACATTTGCTCTTAGACGTGTCTAAGGCATTTTTCGTGTTTGGCATAAATGTCTTCTAAACAAGCTCCCATCTTATAGATTGCCTACAATTTTTTGCAAATTGAGTAGCCTCTTTTTTCTCTGGCGGCTCATTTCTAGTGATTTCAGATGGTCATCTTTCTTCTAATTTCTAATTCCTCCACTATCCAACTGCAAACCCACAGAGCCAACCTTTTCTCTTCCTCATGCATCCTTACTTCTGTTATCTGAACAACCTTCTTTCACAAGCATCTCCTGAAAACTCAAAAATCTACAGAAATTCAAGTCGACTGTCAACAAGCATCTGCTCTCTTCGAAACCTATACACGCTAGTAAGTACTATAGGTTCTTTCTAATATCTTTCGTATTTGGAGTTTTCATATAAAAAAAGAAACATCCTGGTAACTTGAAAATATATCGAAGAAGAATTCCTTAATTTTTCGAATAAGTAGCAACCATATTTGAGACAATATCTGGAGAACACAGTGGCGTTTTCCTGCATCCCGTAAACCTGGGGTGAACCTTCAAAAATAGAACCTTAGGGATGGGCACTCATCATGACAAAAAGCAAATTCTTTTACTGCCTATCCTTGATGATGCCTGGACAAGACTTTATCCTTTTTTTTCATATCAATTTGAAATTTAAAAAAAATACTTTTTTGACTTGAGTATCATATAAATATCTTCGTCTGCTATATACGAGCACTTGAGGAAGAAAAGATCAACCAGACTCGCATGTTTATAATCCAACATCTTAAAGCATCTTAACCAGCACGTAGAGAAGTTGAATACCTCAGATTTTTAAAAATAAAGGACAGAACAGCTCAGATGACATTTCACGATACTACTTCACTTACTATCGGGTTTCATATTACCTGGAATCCAACCCACTCTCCAGTTACCGACATCCTCTTTGGAAAGGTGAATTAACTAAGGTTTTAACAGCTAGCCGTGGATATATGAAAGGAAAGATTTTTATAATGAAAAACGAAGAAGATCCAAAACCGTAGTTCAAAATTATCTTGAAGGAAATCGTTATCCATCAGAAAGAGAAAGAGAGGAAGTATGGAATATGGTCATGTCAAGAAAATGTTCTTTTTGTCTAATTCTCTCTGTGATCTTTCTTTGTCTTCTCTTACTATTCTGAAGGATTTAAGCTCACCCAACTGTCTTCAAAGAAGAAATATTCACCATCTTCTCCAGGTCTCAAATAACTGTTCTTCTCCAAGCATTAAGTATTTTTAAGTTCCTTACAGGGGCGTAAAGTAACATCTAAGATGCATTAACTGACAGAATACCACGGGAATGTTAGCCACGATTAAATAAGGAAATACCGTACACCTTCAAGAGTAATGAAAAAAGAAGGGATGTTATTTTCTAGTCCATGCCAACCACAGAGGTGTTAGGTTTTCCTGCTCTTTGGCGTTGGGCACTTAAATTAAAGACAGAGTGGAAAAAGGGAATGGAAGAAAATAAACAGAGTCGATGCTGGCAAGAATGGAGAAAGATGGAGATGTTGTTTTGTTTGGACAAATCGCAAAACATATTTCACTTTCAAGAAATGCATGAAAAAATTAGAAGGAAAAGTTTGAATTTTAATTGATGAATCACGCTCCAGAATCACAATTGTTGTCCAATGGGAAAACAAAGTAAATCAAGAAGCACATGAGTGTATTTTCTGTCAATGGACAAGTCAAGAAACGTGTGTATTTTTTGTTGAATGGAAAATGAAACGAATCAAGAAAAATACGATGGCAACATATGGAAAAAGCTAAACAAATCAAGAAAAATACGATGACAACATTTGGAAAAACTAAACAAATCAAGAACAATACGAAGACAACATTTGGAAAAAACTAAACAAATCAAGGATAATACGAAGACAACATTTGGAAAAAACTAAACAAATCAAGAATAATACGATGACAACATTTGGAAAAAACTAAACAAATTAAGAATAACAGAATAACAACATTTGGAAAAACTAAACAAATCAAGAAAAATACGATGACAACATATGTAAAAAACTAAACAAATCAAGAAGCACAGTTGCTTCATAATCGGAAAAGGCGAATACTATTTTTGGTGAAAGATGAAAAAAAAAAACAAATCGAAAAAACATTTGAATACAGTTCAAGTTATTTGAATACATCGTGTTTCATGATGTGTTCAAAATATGGAAAATTACATCACAACATAAACAAATCAAAAGCGCAGTTGTTACGGAATAGAAAGTAAATCAAGATGCATATAAACGCAAGTGTTATGTGATGCAGAAAATAACAAATTAAGAAGAAAGAAACGTTCAGTTATGATCAGGTGTCTTTTGATTTGTTCTCGAACTGAAAAATAGTTCAAAATTGTCGAAAGAGTAGAGTAAATCAAGAAACACGGAGCACAGTTTTTTTCAAAACTAGAGATGCAAATCAAAACAAATATGATTGCGTTCTAATGGAAAAAAGAACAAATCAGGAAGCATAAACATAACATTTGCTTAATGGAAATAAAGAACAAATCAATAAACATAACATTTTCTTCTTGAAAAAAAGAACAAGTCAAACAGAATTGCCTCCAAAAAAAAGGAAAAAAATCAAGTATCACACGGAGGAGGCTCTGTTTCCAAAGCGAACAAATCAATAGAGAAACGCAATTGTTTCCTAAAGGAACAAATCAAGAGACAGAAGAATTACATCTAAATGGAAAATAAAGAAGAAATCAAGAAACACATTAGCGAAGATGTTTGTGGATGGACGTAACGGATGTTGTGTCACAAAGTGGCATCGATGCCTTCTTTAAAAATCCTTCCATAATTGGAATTCATCTTTTTTCCTTTATCAGAGCGTTCAATGACAGGGTAGTGCTGAGGCAGCACATTATAATTAGAACCTGACATGTTACATTTCACTTGGGCGAAATGTAACCCCTCACTTTATTCCAGCCATCGCAGTCTTTCGACAGTGGACAGTAATCAGGCGCTAGCGCCTGCAAGGCACATCTAGCAAAGTGATAAGCCGCAGTTAAGCCTTCTTCCTTCGTTATTGATAGGCAGTGGTGTTAAGAATCTGCCGAAAAGCCAAAAGTACACAGTCTTACGTTCCTGGAAGAGGTCTTAGTGTCTGGGGAAAATAATTCTCTCGTGCGACCGCCGCGATATTGTGGAACAATGAAGTGCCAAAGATTTTTTGGGTATCAAATCCGGGATAGAAGGACGGGGTACCTCAGTGGGCTCAACCTTGTAAACAATGATATCTCGTCCTACTAATCCTGCCCTCTCTAATAAAGGTAGGAGGCTGACAAAGCAATATAAAGTGTCCCGATAAAAAATTAGACGCTACCAGGCGCGCGGCATCGGGGAGATCTCCCAGGATCTCGGCACAAGGGCCCTCAATACAGCGTTCTTATATGGCTACGTCTTGGTAACGTGTGGCGCTGATTTTTCACCAAAAAGGAATCACATAAGGGTGGTGAGATATCGCTGCAGTCTTATCAAATAGCGGGGTACGTTTATCACGAGTCAATACGGCCTGATCCCCCAGGCCGGCAACTGACGAAGAGCTACCAGTAATGTATAGCAACCGCAGGGGTAGTACTTAGTTTAGGCGATATAGCGTTCGTGATCAAACCGGCTGCCCAGTACCAAACACAAAAGCTGGTGTGCTCTAACTGCGCACGCTGCAGTCGACTGGAGATAAGGCCCATTCATTCTGGTCCTAGGTCTCTCTCTCTCTCTCTCTCTCTCTCTCTGTCGTGCTCTCTCTCCTTTCCCTCCCCCCTTCCCCCTGGCAGAGAACAATCGTGTCCAAGGCACGCGGTACACACTGAAGTAATAGGCAATCTGAAGTTGTCATTTTTTAACTAGCAGAGACACTGTCGGATTGGGGGAAAATGTTTTGGGGGCGGAAACATTTCTGTCTTCCCTGATTAATGCTTTTTTTTTCTTCCCCTCTCCCTTCTTTTTCTCTTCTCCTTTGGTGTGTCTATTCCAGACGCCGGGTGCGAGAGTAGGAAGGCTTGATTAAGCCTCCCAACAGTGAAAAGTGCACGAAGGTTCATCTCGCCAGCCTGCGAGTGAGATGGTCTTTCTTAAAAGTCATTTCAGGTGCAGTTAATGCTCGTGGTGGAGGTTTTATGCAATGTCTGTCTCCACCATGGCCGTGAACAGTGAATAATCGAAATCAGTATGCAACAATAAACTTCAATCAGCTATTTGGAGCGGGAAAGTGTGAGTGGAGAAAAACTTTATTGGGTTGAGGTACACTCCAAGTTTCAAATAATAAATACTAATACCAAAACCATAAAATTAAGAGAAAAGCTTGGAGATGGAGCTATGCAATTGCCACTTTCCTTCCACCTTTTTGTTATTTATGTTTTTTAAGGCAAGTGGCCGTCTACATAACTCTAACAAAAGTCAGGGAACGCTGTTCCCACAACTTTGGTAAGATAGTTCAGAAGGATAGTGTACTACCATACAGAACTACCAATCAATTAGGACAGTCCACCATTCTAGAAAATGCTCTTTGCTACCAAACTACCATTTTGGTGGTACAGTACACTATCATACCAAATACCCCTATTACTTTTGGTACGATAGTGTACGATATATTTGGCACTATTACAATCCCTGCCACTTTATTGGGAAACTTCCCAGAACTATATTATCACTGTTAGTCCCTGGCCTGGTGGCCGTGAAGGGCAATATTGCAATCTATAGATTTGTATTATTATTGCAATAAAGATTTCTACTATATTTCTCTTCAAAAAAACTTTGGTAGGGTAATACAAAAGGAGAGTGTACTATCATGTTGTTGTTGTCACTGTGTTAGCCTGTAGAATCCCACTGCTGGGCAATGGCTTCTCCCGACGTTCTCCATTCTTCTCCGTCTTGTCCACATTGGGACATAAGGTCTGTCTTCCTCTATTTATTTTTTATTCTCTTGATAGCCAAACAGTTGTGGGTTTGTCCTACGAGTCCTCTTGTTTTCTGGCGAGATGTCCTGCCCACAAAATCCTACCAAATGCCCATGACTTTTGCAAGATAGAGTAACATCCTACCGAACTATCATTTGGTGGTATACACTGTCCAACTACGCTGAGTGATCACTGAATTATGACACCTACCTAATACTTCGTAGGTCCTCCTTTTGCCCTCAGTACATCAGCTATCCGACGTGGCATTGGTTCAACAAGATGTCGGAAGCGTTCAGGAGGTAGGGCCAACCAAGCTGTGTATAATGCGGTCAGCAATGTAGGTGATTGGTGTATCCAGATGCCTGATAAGCCTTTCCATAGTGTCCCACGAGTGCTCTATGGGATTGATATCGGGGAAGTTCGGAGCCCAATAGATATGCTGGAAGTCAGAACTGTGTTCCTCAAACCATTCCTGCACAACAAGTGCCCGATGGCTAGGCGCATTGTCATCCTGGAAGACATCATCGCCATTCGGGAAAAAGTGTAACATAGTGGGGTGTACACAGTCAACAAGCAGTTGACGATAGCGGAGACCACTGATACGTTATTCCACATGCACCAGGGGTCCAAGTTCCTGCTGGTATAGCCCGTACGTGCGACGCATGGTCATGTCAGATATTGTTCCGGGTGGGCCCATGTTGTATTGGGTAGTCAAATCTTCAACTGTGCTGGACCTGTACGAGTCGTAGGACCCGGCGCTCACCTCTAACATCAACCTTTTGCTGACCTTTGCAGTTTTGTCGTCAGGTCGTTGTTTAACCATTTTGACTCCAGTCCTGGTACACTTTAGCTACAGCAGCTCTCGAACGCACTCCCACCAGTTCAGCCGTTTAGGAAATCGAGGCACCAGCTCGTCGAACACCCACAATCAGTCCTTTATCAAAGTCGCATTCAGTTTTCATAGGAGTGGTCATAATTCAGTGATCACTCAGTGTAAATGTCCCATTACTTTGGTAGGATAGTTTTGAACCATAAAATTAAGAGAAAAGCTTGGAGATAGAGCTGTACAATTGGCACTTTGCTTCCACTTTTTTATTATTTATGATTTATAATGCGTGTGGTCGTCTGCATATTTACACAATTCTAACAAAAGTCAGGGAACGCTGTTCCCATAACTTTGATAAGTAGTTCAGAAGGATAGTGTACTATCACACAGGTCTATCAATCAATAGGACAGTGTACCATAGAAGAGCTACCACTCGGTAGGACAGTACACCAGCTAGAAGTAGCCGAGTGATGAAGCGCAAGGGTGCATAAATACACATGCTTTCAGTGACCGGTTCCAGCCAGAGATTAAGATAGTATTCTATCTCACCAAATGCCTTTTGGTAGCATAGCGCACTTTTATATTATAACGCGAGCACGATGGCTGCATGCGATGTCCCAGGGTGCATTTCAAAACAATCAAATTAAAAGGGCAAAGCAAAGATGGAATGACGTATTACCAAAGAGGCGAATATCTTAAAGCTAATAATGGCAAAGCTATTGTTTGTAGTGATGTTGACATGCGCGCCTGTTTTGTTTGCCAGTCTGTGCCATCAGCTGAAAATCTGTCCAATTAGCTGACGCATGCTGAATTCTTTCACTATTCGTTCTAGTGTGCCTAATGTACTCGTTTCCAAAGAGAAAATTTGAGGTGATTATGGACACAGTTGTAATTTCGTTTTCTGCTATCACTTATTCTCATCCAACCTGTCATTGAGGACAGTTTCTCTGGCCAGTGTAGCAAGAAAAAGACACTTTAAAACAAAACTTAAAAACTATTTGCAAAATCCGTTCTGTTTCTGTGGTAATTGACTCGGAGTTGAACAACCACTCATTGGGAAATTACAAAAGGTCTGTTTGTATAATTATCTCTAATGACAAATCAAGAGTTTAAAATAGATCAACAGAAGAGTCTAATGGGTATTGCACTGTGGACATTGACTTTACATTAACTGTTTAAAATATTATATAAATTTACAATGTTTGAATACATTGAGGATAGTATATATCTTGGTGATTGGTAAGTATAAGATAGTGTACTATTCTACCGATTGCAAAAGATTAGAAATCTTTTGCAATTGGCTTCAACAGATCATTTTAAACGTTCGGAATGCAAATGTAAGCTTTCATATGTATCATCACAGGTTCCTTCGCATCAGATAAATATTGCGCGCTTTCCTAGGCTTCTTAATGAATCTGGACAAGGGGAAGACGATGACCCTTCAGATTCTGCGCAAGAAAAAATGTTGTAGCATGTTTAGCAGGATCCACAATGAAGAAAATAAAGGAAGTGGCTGGTGTATCATAAGCGGTCCATCGCAAAATTATACAATGAGTGGAAGATTAAAGGAGTATGCAACTCCAACTTGGTACTTCAAGAACAAAACCGCAGCAATTTAAAGCGAACTGTAAGTCACGATAGAAAGTCCAGCGTACAGCAAATAAAAAGGTGCCGAAAATCGAGAGATTCGACTATATTGGTGCCATCAACTCCAAGACTGGACTGTGAAGCAATGGAAAAAGGTCACGTGGTCTGACGAGTCTCGATTTACATTTTTTTTTTTTGCATCAATGGTAGGGTGAATGTGTGGCGTGAACTTCATGAAGACTTGCATCCAGTCTCTCTCGTATGTACCACTCATGGAGCTTTAGGTGGTATCATGGAATGCGGAATGTTCTATTGGTACGAACTGGATCCACTCGTACCATTATAATGTTATATACTTCCAAGGAATATCCTATAGGGCCAACTACACCCTGAAATGCTTCATTTTTACTCGAGTTACGATGGATTCTTTGAAGCCAAAGCACAAATATCCAGCCTGCAAGAAATTATATCTGAATGGCTCGAGGAACGCCCCCAACATCTGGTTACCAAATTCTCCAGATATGGATAAAATCGGGAATGTCTGGAATACCGGAAAGAACAGGTTGGCTTTTCAGTTCTCAACTGACTTGAGTAGCTGACAAGTATCCTGGAAGAATGGTCAAATCTGGAGACTGACTTCTTCACACGCCTAGTAGAATCCGTGTCCAGATTATAAAGGTTTCTAATTCTTTTGGCCAGCTATTGTTTTTCACTGGAGAGATTTATTGTGATAAGTATTTAGCACAACAAGGATATTGTTAATGAACACCAAGCTTGCTTTATTGTGCTCCCAAATAACCCAGCGTCTTAGAAAAACAGAAAATGAGAATATTTCCCCCATTACACGTATACTTAACAGAATAAAACCACCTGCCCAGTACCAGCGTTGCGTGCGTGTGTTGGGGCGCTGATTCCATTGTCAGCAAAGGTATAATCTCTCCCCCATCCCACCCCAAAGATCTTCACTCCCTGTAAATGAGACTCGGCGAATGTGTGATAATACAGGAAGGAGGTGGTGTGTGCGTGCGTGTGTGTGTCTGAGCGTACGTACGATTCAACCAATCAATGGGGAGAGTTCAAACCGTGACAAGACTAAACGAAGAAACCCAGCTGTAGACTTTTGCTCGCCTTGGTTAAACGGAAGGCATTACTTGATCGCCAAATAAATACTTGCTGAGGCTGTCTGAGAAAAGGATTTAGTTGTGACATCGAAGCAACGATTTCCGATCAGAGAGCACAGCTACTACAAAGTCTCGGGAGGGTGTGGCTAAAGAATCGTTTTCCACCATCTGTCCCCTCCGTTCCTCGCTCCTCTGTAAGACTGAAACACAGTGGAAACGTTTTCCCAATAAAACAACCACGTTTAGGAGTCATTGCTATACTTTTCGCTTGATAAATGGATTTTATAATTCCTTTTCATCCAGGTCACTCTGTGCATGCTAAATGATATGTACCAGCACTGTTCTTTACCCTGTGCTGTGGTACACAATTGCTTAATATTTTGACTCTCGCTATCTCTTTATAAACACTCACAGCTTCATCTATCTGTCTATCAATTTTTTAAAAAAGGTGCAGCTTAACTGATCCAGCTGCCATTTTGTTTTCATGTCCACCGTATAACTGTTATTATTATATTTAATATTAATTCGATAAAAATTCACGTTCACGTACACCCCCTAGTGATAGAAGAATGTAACTAATCATTTATTAATGTTTGTTTTTGGCCACAAGGGATGCGCATTTCTGTCACCGATATTCACTTCCAGGGATCTTTTTTGTAGAACTCTGGATTGTCCATTAAAGAGGATTCAATCTCGACAATTATTACGTAATGGACAGACTGCCTATGCAAAAAGGCCTCCAGAGATGGAAGTCATCATGGATCAACAGAAGATCTATGGTTAGCTGCTCGCGAGCATGTAATAAAGTTGGAGAACACTGCTCTTGATGGACATTTTCTCCTTTAAAACGTTCCTAATCGTCATGTGCCATATAAGAAGACCTTTCAAGAATAGATGAACGCCTTGCAGAAACTGGTTCATTTAGAAAGCGATTTCAGATGGTGGTAGACCCATCAGCACCAGAACTGTTGATTTGGAAGAACGGATCCTCAGTAACGGTGAACAAAATGATGGTAACAGCACCCGAAGGTTAGCAACAGCAGAGAATGCAGGACATATGACTGTGTGTCGAATTTTAGGGGACCAACAGCTTTATCCATATCATCTACAGAGAGTACAAGGATTTATTGAAGCTGACTTTCCTCCACGAGAAGCTTTTGTACTTGGTTTTGCAGATGTCTGCTCATGATCAGCATTTCCTATCATCTGTATTATTTAGTGATGAAGTTGGATTTACTGGGGATGGTGTGGTCAATTTTCACAATGCTCATCGATGAGCCGAAGGAATGTATGGGTAGTAATAACTGGAGACAATTTAATTGGGCCTATTCTTCTGCCTGGGAGGTTAATAGAACCATCCTACCGCGATTTTTACAGGATAATATGCAAATGAGCTGTTGGACGAAGTTACACTTGATGACATCCATCAAGTGTAGGTTTGTGGTTAATGCGCGAAGGTGCAACGCCTCATTTTAGCCGTGTCGCTAGAAGCTTTCTGGATGAGCGAATTCCCTAATAAAATGAGTAGGTTGTGCAGGAGCCATTGATTGGTCCTGCACGCTCCCCGTACCTGAATCCACTCGATATTTTACTTGTGGGGGGGTCATCTGAAAGCCACTGTTCATTCCACACCGATTGATAACAATGAAATGCTCCGCCAACGTGTGGAAAAGGCTGCCAGCAAATCCAATAGACACCTGGAACTTTTTGAGCGGATGAGGAGGTCCTATGATGTTCGAGCATTTCTTTTCAAAGGTAAGCTGATAGTTGCTGGAACACAAAACTAGTTGTAAATTGGAAACAAAGACGAAATAATATCTTGTTTACGTGAACTTTTTTATTTTATTTAGGTCCTAAATCCATCCCCTGAATCCATCTCGCAAGTTATGATACCAAAAACACTACCTTGCGTCATTGATGTGATTCGAACTTGGAATTTTCTCCACCCAGTGTACAGTGGACAGTTAATATAACAACTCTGTTGCCACAAAGACACCAAAAATGTGCAGTAGGTTTTCACATAGCGGACATGTCCATTTTTCAGATAGCTGGGACAGTGGGACATGTGGTAATTCGTCAAGGAGAGGACCTTATTCGTATTGGTATGTTTTGGAACGGTAATTAAGAGCCAGAACAAGGCACAGGTCGAATAGGAGTGGACCAAGATTTCTGATCTCGATTTTCTGTTTACTGGATGAAAAACCGTGTCTCTGGGAGAAGAAATCATGCAACGCGCGCCTGAGGCCAACTAACTCATTCACGTTGTGAAAAAGTCCCATAAAAATTCCTCCCATCATCGACGGGATTCGAACTCAGTTCTTTTCCAACCGGTTTAGGAGAGGACGGCGATCCTGCCAACTGCTCCAACTATTAAAGTTAAGTTCAACTGATTTTTTGATCCACTTCGCATTGATTATTAAAATAATTTTTGATCCATTCCATCCTGAACATTGAGATAAATTTTTGGTCAATTCACCCTGATTATCGAAATACTCTTTTTGATCAATTCACCATCATTATTAAAGCACATCTTCAAAAGATTTTGAGATTTTCGTATCGTCTGCTTCATTTCTGTCATCGAACCCTGTTTAAAATTCAGTTTCCAACCCGCATAACACTCGACACTAAAAGTGCTGAGAAATATTACTTTACAGCGCGTCTAAAAGATAAAATGAAGAGCGTAGAATGAGTGTTCGCTTTGTACTGTAGGATGCCATAACTGACCAATCACGTTTCACGAAGTCGGAGAAGAATGTATCTGATTGGCTGCGAGAAGCACACGTTCAATCCTTGTTTGTCGATGGACAATTCTTATATTATAACAAGTTATACGCGTGGTGGTTAAGAAACCACTTCGTAAACCAGTTTGAAAAGGTCTGAGTTCGAGCCGCGTTTCTAAACGGGAGTAGAGCACACCCTATCGGACGTGAAAGGTACTTCTAAAGGCAACCGATAATAGTAAGGATACGATTAATAGAGTTTGCACGAGGATTGTGTCAGGTTTGGAAAAACAGCACCAGAAATAGAAAATGTTAGGAACAGCCTTAGCAGGAGATTGTTTTTCCAACGTACAGATGGTTTTCACTCAGGGTGTCTTGTCTATGCGACAATCCCTGGCCAACAACCAAATGCTTGTTGTTTCCACCCTCTTCATCTTCAAATTTTGTTTCCTGTGGCATCTTGTCTTCAAAGATGGAATTGAGGACCACAGGATAGAGAACAATTCCTCCGAGACCAAGCAAAAATCGCGGGAGATGTATCTACAGTGTTCTATTGCGAAGAATAATTCCAGGAGTACTCCCAACGGTGGAAGGGAGGGGGGGTTAAACATTTGGGGAGTTAAACGAATCCTTGTTTTTCGAGTACTTTCTCCTAACTTTTCGTAGCATCTCTTAAGATATGCTTTGCACTTTCTGGAGATAGGGAAATGCTCACAATGGAAGGTGACCTGATTGCAAGGAGATCATATCCCGGTCCATCATCAACAAATCATCAAATGTAGAATATTTCTTTTCTCTGTATCTCAATCGTTTCTTTTTGTCTCTCTCTCCATTCTCCCCTTCTTTCTATCTCATCCTCTCCTTTTTCTCTCCGTCTCTTTCTGTCTTTCTCTACATATATACAATATATCAGTTTCTCTCTTTTTTCCTCTCCACTCGATTCTCGGTTCATTCTATCTATCCTCTCTCGTGAGTTTTCTTTGCTCTCTCTCTCTCTATTTTTCCGTCTGTCTCGCCCTTGTGGGTGCACAGTTGCTATAATCAGAGTCCTCCCCACACCGGATGGAAAATACTCGAATCTCCTCAATGACGAGAAAAGATTTTATGGGCTTTTTCTCAACGTGGCTGAGTTAGTCGGTCTCAGGCGAGGGCAGCGTGGTTTTCTCCTGGAAACTCTGGTTATCATCCAGCACATCGACCACAGAACACGCAATTTGCAGACATATTACATATGGTGCATTACGGCCTAAGTTGCCGATGCGTCTAAAACCTTACAGTCAACCTATCTCTCCTTCTATCTCTCTCTATGTACATTCTTATTTCTTCATTTTCTGTCTATCCGCTCTCTTTCTGTTTTCATTTCTTTTTGTGTATCCTCTCTCTTTGTTTGTTTTCTTCTGTGTCTCTGGGGTCTCTATATTCTCATTTCTTTCTTTTTTGTCTCTCTACTATCTTTCCATTCTCATTTCCTTTTGTCTGTTCTCTCCCTCTCTCTTAATCCGTCTCTCTCCCCCTATTTTTCATTTCCCTCTGTATCTTTTCTTTCTCTCCCTGTCTCTCTGTATATATTCTTTCTCTCTTTTTCCATCACGCACTCTCCATCTGTGTCTCTCTCCCTGTCCCTCTGTATCTTTGCATTCTCTCTTTCTTCATCTCTCACTTTCCCTGTGTTTCTCTCTATGTATCTCTTCTTTCCCCCTCTGCCACTCTCTATCTTTTCTTTCTCTCCCTGTCTCTCTGTATCTATTCCTCCTCCTCTCTTTCTCCATCTCTCACTCTGTCTCTTTCTATCTTTTCTTTCTCCCCCTATCCCGCTGTATCTTTGCTTCCTCTCTTTCTCTATCTCTCACTCTCCCTATGTTTCAATCTATCCTTTCTTTCTCTCTCTGTATCTTTTCTTTCCCCCTCTGTCTCTCCCTGTCTCTCTGCATCTATTTTTCCTCTCCTCTATCTCTCACTCTGTCTTCTCTCTATATTGTCTTTCTCTCCCTATCCCTCTGTATCTTTGCTTCCTCTCTTTCTCCATCTCTCACCCTCTCTGTTTCTATCTATCCTTTCTTTCTGTGTATCTTTTCTTTTCCCCTCTGTCACTCTATATCTTTTCTTTCTCTCCCTGTCTCTCTGTATCTCTGTATCTATTATTCCCCTCCTTCTCCATCTCTCACTGTTTATGTTTCTATTTATTTTTTTCTTTCTCTCTCTATTTCTCTCTCTACCTTTTCTTTAGTTCTCTGTCTGTGTCTCTCTATGTATTCTCTCTCTCTCTCTCTCTGTCTCTCTCTCTCTCATCTTTGGTCCTTACAAATAAGAGGATTCTTTTTTAATCCAAGACTGCTCTGTTCAGTAATTCCTTCTGTATTGATAAACAGAAGATGTAATAGAGGGAAAGCGAGAGCAAGAGAGAGAGAGAGAGAGAGGATATTTTTGTCTCCGGGGATGTACATTAAAAGAAGACCAGAAGACGTCTTAAGAACATTTAATCAGTGGACTCAATCAGATTTGAAGACAATGGTGTAATGAAAACTAAAGCGAGTTGATAATTTTTTGTTTCGTTCCCTCCTTCCCTGGAAACCCTCCCCCACCTCGGACGCCGTTTAAATTAAAACAGATGCGGCAGTAAATTTTCCTCATCAGATCTCTCTCTCTCAATACGTTCGTTCTCTCGGTGGATGGACCGTTTTTTAATTGTGTGGAGCCGATGCTGTGTGGCGACATCTATAATGATGATGAGCATAAGCACCCAGCCTCCTCTTCTTTTCTTCGCGTCACTTTTTTTCCCTTCCCTTTTCACCCCTTGACGCTCTGGCGATATTAAGCGATTAACGGCACACGGCCCCGCACTTTTGCGCGTTCCGTTGGCGTCCTTTCCAATAAGTGCGCCGAAAAGTTTCTAATTAAAGCGTGTACGTAATAATGTAAATCTTCGACTACACAAGAAATATGACTCCGGGGAAAAAGTTAACTAGGAGATGATGGGGAGCTCTAAGGATCGGCCTTATCACACGGCTCCTTGTTCGCTCATCGCTGTAAAAACAGGGCACACCGGTAATTACATGGCAGTGATAATTGCCTCTAGTCGGCCATGATTAGTGTTTTTATGTGCCTATCACCTAGTAACAAGCTTTGGTTCCACACAAGACACTAACTAATCCTGGCGTTTTTGCGATCAAACACAGCGACCACAGCAGTTACTTAATTTGCCTGAAGCAAGAGAAGTTGTTCTTTTCTACCCTCTTCTGCATCCTCCCCCTCCCACCCTCTTCTATCCCTCTCCTTTCTTTTTTAATTTGCACTTTTCCATAGTGCGTACGTACACCTTCTTCTCCTTTGCATCTTTTTTTTCTCTAATTCTTTTCTTTTTCGGTCTTCTCATTCGCTTAAGACTCGTTTACTTGTACTTTCAAATAATTCCTATATTAATTATCTCCTACGAAACATTTGCCTCTGCCTTCTTTCTTTCTTTCTTTCGTTCTTTCTTTCGTTCACTCGCTCTTGTAGTTTGCGCAGATTATTCGAGGTATGGATGAAGGGAAAGAATTTAATGACATTTATGTTGTAACACTTGATCTGCTGAATTTGCTCGCAAAGTTTTTTTTTTTTATTATTTCTTTCTTTCTTTCCTCCTTCTTCTTTTTTTTTTTTTTTTAAATTTACGCTTTCCAGTTTTTGGTTGTCTGCTTTCATCAGGATGGTTTGCACTACCTTCTTTCGCGTGTAAGGTACAGGAACGGTTGAAGGGTGGGGGGAGGGGAGGGAAACGGGTACGAAAGAAAGAAGAGGTGAGAGAAGATGGAATGAGAAAGATGAGAGACCAAACGAGAAAGGACGGGATGAAAGTGGTAAAAAGGAAGAGCGTGAGAGGAGAAATAATCAGAGACGAGAATAGGTGAGGAGAGAAGAGAGAAAATTTCAGGGCAGTACAAAATACAGTGAGAGAGAGAGGAAGGAGAGCGCGTGAATAATAATATATATAGAAGGTGAAAGAAAGAGGGAGGAAGACAGCAAAGAAGAGAAACAAAGGAAAGAGAAGAAGAAAGGAAGAAGGAAAGCGGGAAGAGAGCAAAGCAAAGAGAAAAAAGGAGAAAGAATAATAAGAGACCAAACGAGAAAGGACGGGATGAAAGTGGTAAAAAAGAAAGAGGAGAAATAATCAAAGTCGAAAATAGATGAGGAGAGAAGAGAGAAAATTTGAGGGCAGTACAAAATACAGTGAGGGAGGGAGAGAGAAAGAGAAGGACAGCGCATGAATAATAAATAGAGGGTGAAAGAAAAGAGAAGGAAGGAAGACAGCAAAGAAGAGAAAAAAGGAAAGAGAAGAGGAAGGGAAGAAAGAAAGAGGGAAGAAGAAGAGAAAGAGAAGGAGAGGAGAAAGAAGGAAAGAGGGCGAAAGACAGTAAAGCAGAGAAAAAGAACGGAGAAGAAAGACAGAGAGAGAGAGAGAGGATAACAAAGATAAATAGAGAGAACAGAAATGACAGAAAGGGAGAAAGATAAAGATGGCAAAGACACAGAGAGGGAGAAACGAGAGAAAAAGACAGAAGGAACACTAGGAGCAAGAGAAGCAGGGATATAGAAGAAGAAAAGAGAGAGAGAGAGAGAAAACAAAAACAAATATATTTTATATAGAAGATGTGGACAGAAAGAGAGAGAGGAAGAGAGGAAAGTAAAACAGATGGAACGATGGAGGGAGACAGACTGAAAGAACAAGAGAGAGGGAGAAAGAAAGACAGAGGCGGAAAGCTTAAAGGGATTGATTGAAAAATAGAGAAGAGAGAAACAGACAGTTGGGCGAAGAAAGGCAGAGAAAAAATAGAGAGAAGAATAGAAATAAAGAGAAATAAAGCAAAACCCACAGACAGAGAGAAAGATAGAAAAAGAAAGTATTTTCATTGAGAAGACTTTCTTTTTCTTATCAAGAGAAGACTGAATGGAATAAAGTCTTATCAAGAGAAGACTGAACGGAGAGGAGGATGAGATGAAGAAAGACAATGAAAGAGAGAGACAGAAAATCAGATCGCGAGAGAGAGACATGGAGAGAGAATGAGAGAGAGACAGAAAGAGAGAGTAAGAAAGAAAAAAGAAAGGAGCAATTGGCAGAAGACAAAGTGAGAAATGCAGAGAAATAAAGAGAAAAAAGCAAGAAGAAAAACAAGCAGAGAAGTTAAGACACGCGAGAAAGAGCAAGACTGAGAACGAGAGACGGATGGAAAACGCGAGGGGAGAAACTTGGAAAGAAGAGAGAAAGACAGACAGGTAGAAAGTGAAATAGAGAAAACGAAGAGCGAGAAGAAAAAAGCGAAGAACAAAGAAAGCAAAAGATGAAGTGAGGCGAGATAAAAGTGAAAATTATAAAGAGAGAAACATATTTATTTGTGGAGACACCTCCTGAAGATTTTAAATAATACATTTTTTTCACGCTCATCTGGAAGGCTCAAAATGGCCAAGCTTTGCTGTTGCGCCAACCAAACCTCCAAACAAACCGAGCTCTTCTGGAAACCTCGATCCAGCGATTCTAATCTGAATCACCCAAGGATGAAATGGAAAACTGCTCAGATGGAGAGAAGTAGTCGGATATCTCTGAATCCTTAATGTTTAAACAAGTACGTCGGTGGTTGTCTTCCACCAACTAAACTCCATCCATATCAATAACTTCATCTTCTATAACTTAGTCCCGTTATTTTTCATTTTTTTGTGCTGTTTTTCTGCAACCATCCATGATACATTGTGTCAAAATTTCGGATGTTGTCAGGTGAAATTATTGATCCCTCTCTCTCAAACTCAATCCACTTTCTATCACACAGATATTCAATTAACGAGAAGCCGCTTGGAGAGGTCTGAGTCGGTTGTTGAAGATATTTTGAAGCCCCCTTTCAATCAGGGCTGTAATTAATCGATCTTAGGGTTTATTTCCTGTAAGTTATTTTGGATTACTGATTTATTTATGTACAGACATATGCAGACTCCAAAGGGTTGCCTCGGTATTGCACTAAAATAAACAATTTTGATTTCCTGTGCCCAGGAAATCAAGATTGGCTAAAACAACAGCGTTGTCACAGTGTTTCTAGTGTAGTTGATTCTGGCTTTTTTGCTATTAAAGATAAAAATGCAACTCCTTATGTATCGTGGTTGTACCAACTGGTGTAGCCTCCCTGAACTCCTGGCTGATAGTATTCAACGAAGACTGACAGAATCTAAGGGTCAGTCTTCTCAGCGACTTTCACTCTCACAGCATCAACATCTGTGGTCTACCAGCAAGTTTCCTGGCGCTAATGTTACCATTTATATGCCATCCGATGATGACTCTGGGTTGCTTCTATGGCCTATCTTTTACTCGTAAGTCCATCTTTGTTTGGGTTGAAGGCTGGGAGAAGAAAAGATATTTGTTGACATTAGACTTTGTCATTGCAATTTTTGGGAAATACATTGGAAGAAAGATTGTTCCAGAAACCCGAAACTCAATGAGCAAGAGAAAAGGTTGGTTCTGTAAGTCTGCAGTTTCACAATGAATGTGTGCTGTTTGGTTTCAGCAAGTGTTTGGACTGGTTTGGAAGAGAGCAGACTTAGAGATGTCAATCCAGAAGAACAGTGCTCATGGAAATATCTATAGAAAAAGCATAACGCAGAAACAGAACGTCTATGAGGGAGTGGAGACATGTGTGGACATGTGTTTTTGTAAAGAGTGGCTCCTGGAACATTAGTTCGAATCTTTGTGAAGAACACCACTGTAAAAGAGTCAGATATGTGAGTAATGTAGGTTTAGGTTCGTGTGTATTATCTGTTCTGTTGTTGTCTTGTTCTGGCCAATTGACTACCCAGAAGCATCAATCACCTGGACAGATGATTCTGGGTACTCGTCCGCACCACATGAAGGTGTGGAACTTCTATGACACAGAGACTGGAGAGACCTTTTAAGAGATGATCATTAATTAACTTGACGGGAGCCTAGAAGTCTGACAGAGGTTTTGGGGACATCGCCCCAGATGTAGAAACGATATTCCATGGTAGGGCCGATTTGAACAGAGTGAGTTGCTGTTGAGAAGAAAAGTAACACCGAGAGCGAAAAAGAAAATCCACTTATTTTAGAATGCAGAGGAAGCAATATCTGACAGGTGCTTGTGCCGAGAGAGAGAGAGAGAGAGATCTTGTCTAGGAATCTTATTGTCATGAAGATAACCACAGGAGCAGAAGAATCCTTTTTTTTGCGAGATATAAGACAGAACTGAGTTTCAGAAGGATTGAATTCAACTAAGTTATCTTCACCTTACTGGAGAATTATCTGGAGATTAGCATTTAAGGAATATCCGAGTTGAAACTGTTTGTGCAGGTCAAGGATTCTCAAATTGGAAGGTGGAATGCTACTATCATCAGCAAAATTATGGATAGGATTTACTGTCAGTGGAAGAAGGTCATTAATATACAAGAGGAAAATAATAGGAGAAAGAACAGAACACCAGCATTAGCGGACAAGTAAGAAGACATAGAACCATCTATTAGTGAGCGGTTGGAAGCAATGGTGGTTACCCAATTGCAGGAAACAGTCGGCAATGCATAAGATGCATGCTTGCTTACAAGACCCTCATGCCAAACATGATCAAAAGTGTCAGAAATGTGAACAGCAACTGCTTGAGTTTCTGAAAACTTTTTCATAATTTATGGTTATTTTTTTAAGGTCCCAAAGGAGTCTGGACACTTTCGGCAATAGTACTCTTGTGTTCAAATCGAATAAAGATCTTTTGTGATATTCGATCATTTCTTGCCTTTAGTAGAACAATTTTAAAATTTCTTCTCGGTTTTCAACACTCCAGACGTTCCAATAACCTTTAGGGACTTCCATAAAAAAAGCAACATACCATAGAATTCATTCAAAAAGATCTCAAAGAGTTAGGCTTAACAGTCACATCGAGCCCTCAACCCTTCTGGATTTGCAATCTCGTGTTTCCCATATTGACTGACAAGGGCGAGATAAAGGACGCTGAAAATATCCCCTCTACGAATAGAGGGATCTCATTTCAACTACCTTCACCCCTCCACAAAACTTTACCCTCTAAACCTACTGTTATAATTGTAATTGGGATATTCTTCCACTCTCCCAAAACCAGGTGTCGCTTCTGCGTAAAATGAGACTCCTCCGTCTTTGTGTACGTGTGTGTGTGTGTGCGCGCGCCTGTATGTCATAGCGTTGGTAGACAGTAGCAAACAAAATCAGCGCTCCGTCTTTTAAATACGGACAAGAACGTAATGAAGCCCTACGACACCAGATCATTAATCATTGTCACCGCTCCGAGTCAGGATGGGAAAGAATTGGAAGGAGGGGGGGTTAAAAAGTTAACAGTCCACATCTCCTCGTGCACACAGAGACACACTTTATATACGAAGTTATTCTCTATTACCACGCTTTGCATTAAGAGAGTTTACTATTAAAACAATTGAGCAAACGATCCGTTGGATGTCTAAGCTACAAAGTAATGGAATTCAATATGTCTGAAGCCAATCAACCACTGTGGATGACTACCGGTCTTGGAACTGCTTTAAATGTTTTTGTACCGTTTAAATGGACTATCGTAGCTACGATGGACTGTCTCAGTTGTAATGCAACTCTCATTGATTGCACTGGAAAGACAAGAGAGGTAGAAAAAAGAAGGATTTTAATGAGGAATTTTATAATGACTTAACAGAAATGTTAAATGGGCTGAGAAGAGGTGGAAAAAACAAAAGAAGTACTGAGCCAAAGACCACATAAAACGGGATTTTTCTCGTTATGGGGATACACTCGAGGATTGTGTGAGTTAACTTTGCAGAACTTGGAAAGATCAATAGCAATACCAGTTAATAATTGTACTGAGATTGGTCTTTCCAAGTTCAAAGAGTTAGGCTTAAGATTGATTGACAATATTCCAGCATAAAGTTCAATTCAATGATTATTGACCTAGCTGATCTCTTTTGAATCGAGTCAAGGAGTTTTAGTTGTTTCGGTGATAGAAGAGATGAACATCTTCAGCTCCTCTCCCTCTCTGAAATTACTAAAACTCCTATATCTAGGAGCTAAACATGTGGTATGTTTTGCCAATGAAGATTAAAAGTTAACTTTATTCCACAAAGAGAACTCTGGCCTTCTTATAAGTACATGGGTGTCATTGAAGGTTGTTTTAGTCTCTTTTAACTAGACATAAAACAGGATTGAGTTTTTGTAACATTGAAATCAATAAAGTTGGCAGATTCTTATTGGCAAACACATGGATATCGATAGTAAAGAGGGTAGGATTTTCAGTAGGATTCAACAATGATTATTATTATCATCAACGTACCTATTGGTAGGATTCGTAGCTAATGGGTATTACATCAACATACCTGTTGATAGGATTCTTAGCCAATGGGTATTATTGTCAACATACCTATTCGTAACATTCTTGGTTAATGGTATTATCCTCAACAAATCTATTGACAGGATTCTTACTCAATCGGTATTATCATTAACATTGCCAGGATTCTTAACCAATGGTATTATCATTAACGTACTTATTGATAGGATTCTTACCCCAATGGATATTATCATCGACATACATATTCATAGGATTCTTAGTCTATCTATTGATAAGATTCTTAGTAAATGAGTATTATTATCAACGTTCCTGTTGATAGGATTCTTAGCCAATGGTCAATATATCGTCAACATACCAATTGGTAGAATTCTTGTTTAATGGTATTACCCTCAACAAACCTATTGATACGATTCTTACCCAATAGGTGTTATCATCAACATACCTATTGATAAGACTCTTAACCAATGGGTATTATCATCAACATTCGTATTGATGGGATTCCTATCCAACGACTAAACACATCTATGACACTCCAGCACTATTACAAATATTAAAATCACATCTGCCATCAGGTGCAATTAGCGGAGAGTAAAAATACTGGTTCTCCAACTGGAAGAAGAAAATAAACAAGAGGATTCATCACATGGAAGCCTACTGAGGCGTTTTTGGGCATATTCGATCTGAGATGGAGTTCAGTTTAATCGCATCACTACTTTTTAGGTGATATACGCATATTCAGTGAAAAAAGAGGACGTCCATCGAAATAGGATGCCCCATACTTTTGGAAGGATGGAATACAGCCATAGCACGACTATTGAGAACGCCATTTGGGCATCAGTCACTCCATGATTTTAACATATTCTAATTATGGCTGCGTAAGCGAGTTCGATTCGGTACTAAATTCCTGTTGGCTATCATGCAGCGGGTAATTGAACAACAAAAACTATCTGTCTCTCCAAGCAATATTTATAATTATTAACCCGCTTGCAAAAGCTTTTGGTAAACGTTTGACCTTTTCAGTTTGTGTTCAGCCAATGTAGGTATGTAAACGAATCGGTTGGATAGTTCCTGGCACTCCACTATATTAACAGTTCCATCCTGCTAAGTGGAGCGTTGAAATCATTCTGCAGGCAATCATTAAGGACTCATTTCATGTTCGATGCAATATGTTACCACTGTTTAAGGAAGACTGCCTGCTCAATATTCTACAGTAGTTTTTCGTTACCAAACCAATGAGTTTGAATGTTTTTCAGCTCCACCGTGTCTTGATATTCGATATTTTTTGTGTGATTTGGAATGCGAGGAGGACCTTAACCAAACTGACTCCCAACTGAGATAGGAAACAAATAAAGGCGCGCCAAATGCGAAGAAGGAGACGATAAACACAAAAATGACAGACAGAGAAAGCGGGAGAAGATGAACAAGGGATCGGATAGAGAGATAGACGGGGAGGGATCTCTGGGTGTTTAGAATAAGCGCCACTGCAAGGGTTAGTACAGTGTGTTTGCAAATTGTGTTTTTGGTTTACTTTTAGAAGATGAAAATTTGATGTTTTCGTGGGTAAAATGCAACCCTTTTCAAATACCAACCACCAGGAAATATACGTATACGAATCAGTAAGATAGAGAGAATATCCGAAAGAAATGAGCGTTTCAAATACTTGGGCGTAACTATGGAGTACCGAGAACAAAATATGAATCACAGCAGACCGTTTGAAATGCAAAATATATATCGAATACAAATTGAGTGTTGCTGTCTGCTTACAACATTGGCTACTTCATCAAGAGTCAGCCGAGAGAGAGAGAGAGAGAGAGAGAGAGAGAGAGATAGAAAGGAAAACGGACATAGAGAGAAAGAAACTCTAAGACAGAAAAGAGAGACAAAAGAGAAAAACGGTGAAAGAGGTAGAGGAAGAAAGAAAAGAATGAGAGAGGTGGCGAGAGGAAAATAAAGACAGAAACAGAACCAGAGTAGAGAGAGAGAGAGAGAATGAGAGGCAGTGAGAGGGAACAAGAAAGGCATAGTAAAAGACAGAGTACAGAGAGAAAGGTAGAGAGAGTTAGGTAGAAATAAATAGGGAAAAGAACCACAGAGAATGGAGGCAGAGAGAGAGAGAGAGAACAGAGGCAGAAATGTAGAGAGAGAGAGAGGTACTGAGTGATAGGGGGAGAGAGGTAGAAAGACAGAAAAACAGACAGAGAGGTAGAAAGAGGAGAACAGAGAGAGAGAGAGGGATATAAAGAGCAAGAGGAGTTAAAAAGAGAGAAATGGAAGGGTAGAAAGAGCAAATGGTAGAGAGAGAGAGCATGAGTGTGGTGGAGACAAATAGGTAGAAGGAAAGATAATGAGAGAGAAATACACACAAAGGGAAGGACCGACACACACATTGACAGGCAGAGTACATAGAACGAGAAAGGTAGAAATGTAGACAGAGAGAGAGAGGTACAGAGTGATAGGGAGAAAGGTAGAAAGACAGAAACAGAGATAGAAAGAGGAGAAAGGAGAGGGATAGAAAGAGCAAGAGGTAGAGAGAGTTAAAAAGAGAGAGACAAGCAAAGAGAACGGTTGGATAGGAGAGACAGAGGGCGCGGGTGAGGTAGAGATAGAAATAGGGAGAAGGAAAGGTAGTGAGAGAGAAATACACACAAAGGGAGGGACACACGCACAACACATAGGCAGGCAGAGTAGACAGAACGAGAGAGACAGAGAGAGAGGGGAGGAAAATTTAAGAGAACGAGAGACAGACAGATAGCATGAAAGAGAGAAATAAATTGAAAGCAATGGAAAGAGCAAGGAAGAGAGTTTTGACAAAAGAAGAAGAAGAAGAATGATATTTGAAATAAAAATTATGGACGGTGTTGTAGGAAAGGAGAAAGGAGCTTTAAAATGTCGAGATGAAGGCGATTATCAGCGGCACGTTTTCATGATTGAACGAAAAGAGAAAATAACAATTTGAACGTGCCTAATAAGAAAGCCAGAAGGAACAAAAGGAACAAAACTGAACGAACTCCTTCCTTTCTCATTTCACACGAACAACTGAGCAAGCGTTGCTGTGATATGTATCAAAAGGCATCCACTACTACACTCGATGTGCGCTTTCTGCCACCAGTGGAGAAACCCTTGCCTCCTTTAATGTACGCCTCCATTTCTGTAGACGTTGACAACAATAATTATCTACATAAACCTCCGTGTACACATTTTTAGGCGTCTCCATCTCACTCTTGAAATACAATAAGACGCTTACATTTAAGAATTGTGCAATGATCGAAGATTCTTTTGCAATGTGTAGGAGAAGGTTTATCTGAGTGGGTAGATAACACAGAGACGTTTCCAGGAGCATAGCTGGACATAAACTATTCGATATATCTTTTTATGGCGAAGAAAAAGGGCGAAATTCCCATGGTAACGTGACCTCATGAGCACATGCAGGCGAATTTCATTGAGTGGTTTTAGGAGTTGCTTCTGTCCTCTTCCTTCCAGGGTTTTTACGAGAAAGTCTGAAAAAGCAAGAGCAACAAAATAAAAAGAACTTTAACTTAATCCTCAGAAAAATAGGGGAACATCTCAATAATCTTAAAGATTCGTTTGATACCACACCATAGATATTTGTACACCATTTCGACCATCTTAATATCCACATTAATCCATCTTCCTACGTCTAATCTTGAAGGAAGTCAGTGTTGGAGAAGTATAAACAAGTTAGTCAACCTTCTGACTTGAACCATCCATCTTTTTATTGTTTATCGAGACTACCTGAAGAGATGAGTTCTGACAAGATCTGCAACATCTTTTTTTCGCGATAAGAACTAATACAGAGGACGTAGTTGAACTATTAGTACACAAATCACGTACAAGTATCTGGTGACCTCTTTGTCTTGTCTAGCTGCTTGCGATGACTATCTCGAGATAAATGGCGAAATCCCATGCGATTGAGGAATGTGAAAAGTGCAATGTCCTTGGAGGATGCGTACAAATATTAAAACAGCAAATTGATGTTTTTAATTGGTCACAAAAGTTCTAGAAAAGGGGATTTATTTTTCGTGACACGTTTACGTTTTTAAATGAGTGATGTACTCTGTGGTAGATGATGTGGGCGGATGAATACATTAGATAGAAGGATATTTTCGATATATTAATAAGACTACTGAAGAAGGGTAGAAAGAGAGAGAAGTTTATCTGAGTGGATAGAACCTCTGAAAATCGGATACGTCATTTTAAACTTAAAAAACTCTGCAAATCGAAAAGTAATACGTCATTTGAAACTTTGAATCTCTAAAGACCGAAAACGATACGTCATTTGAGACTCATAACCTCTGAAGATCGAAAATAATACCTCATTTGAAACATAACCTATAAACATCGAAAAGAATACGTCATTTAAAACTTACGACCTCTGAATATCGAAAAGTAATACGTCATTTGAGACTTACAACCTTTGAAGATCGAAAATAATACGTCATTTGTGACTTACAACCTTTGAAGATCGAAAATAATACGTCATTTGTGACTTACAACCTTTAAAGATCGAAAATAATACGTCATTTGAAACTTATAACCTCTAAACGTGGAAAAGAATACGTCATTTAAAATTTACTTCTGAAGATCGGAAATAATACGTCATTTAAAATTTAGAACTTCTGAAGATCGAAAATAATACGTCATTTGGAATTTACAACTTCTGAAGATCTAAAATAATACGTCACTTGAAATTTACAAAACTCTGAAAATCGAAAAGTGAATACGTCATTTGAAATTTACAAAACTCTGAAAATCGAAAAGTGAATACGTCATTTGAAACTGACAACCTCTGAACATGGAAAATAACACGTCATTTGATATTTAGAGAATCTGAAAATTGAAAGGTGAACACGTCATTCAAAATTTACAACCTCTAAAAATCGAAAAGTCAATACGTCATTTGAAACTAATAGGATTCTAAATCGTAAAGTGAATACGTCATTTGAAAATCAAAAATGTATAGAAACTGAAGATAGAACTCTCAGTGCGTCTTTGAAAATCAAAAAGGGAATGTCTTCTGAAAATTAAGATGCGTACATCGAAAAATGAATACGTTACGCACGATTTGAAATCCTCAGCCTGCACCTGTTTGTAAAATTGAACCGTTTTTATTGTTGTTTTGAAATTCTCTGTAAAGAAATCGTTGACAGCAGAGATCAAACATTAAAACCACCTGGACCTGTTGGTAGTTAAGTGAAACATACTTACCCCTGCCGCTCCGGCCCACAAATCGGAGATCATTGAACTTGGCCACCTGGTTTTTCATCACCGCAGTACTGTTCCTGAGTTCGCCACAGTAATTTTCGTCGTTGCCAGCCCGGATAGTGACCATGGTCCCGTCGGTCACGTCCCCAAGAGACACAACTTTGAAGGCAACAGGCAGGGTCTTGTTGGATCGCCAATGCGATGGCAGAACGGAACATACAAAGTTTGGACTGCCCGTCCTCACTAGCTCGCCCGGGTGTTCGCTTAACACTTCGCTTAGAGTTCTCTCTACGGGTAGTAAGAAGTCTGTCATCGCTTCGGCAGAAACGCCGGGCGAGCCATTTAAGTCCGTCGCGAGATGCATTCGACACCAGTCTTTGATGACCTACTTCGGTCCAAGTCCGTAGACGGCGGCCAACCGTTTTGAACTCCCCGACGGCGCACAAGGACGAGAAGCGGAGTGTCGACGACGTGGCGATAAGGACGAAGTTTTCCCCCGAAAAAAAAAAAAAAAAAAAAAGCGGGGAATTGGCGAAACGAACCAAAGACTCTCTTCTCGGTGTGAGAATCGAAATGCCAACCGCCTCGACCTTGCGTGTCACCACTGTATCTAAGAACGTGGACTGTCGGTTGTTACAAGTGACAGACCCAATGGACTGAACTCATGACAACACTGCCGCCACTCCTGGGCCGTAGTGAGCGTCGAGGAGTTCGTCTGCTTATGTATCACTCCGCGCGTTACAGTGACAACGCTCGATGGCTAGTTAAGTCGGCGGCTGTAGCACAAAGAGCAGACCGAGAGCGTGTTTACAGTTTCCGACAACCTCTTACGACTCTCGTGACGTTTTTCGGCTTCGGGTGGACGTATGCGATGAGAAAAAAGTTTTGGGGTCGAAGGTCATATCAACGGCGAGCTCGCGTTACGAGTTCAGCGCGGCAAGACCGATTGTGGCGTTGTAGTTTTGTCCAACGTCCAGTTTGTAAACGAACTTTCCCTCATTTTAGAGTCCGGCGTCTTATTTTTGGCGGTATTTTAGAAATAGAAAGGACCGCCTCCCCTCCCCGGTTTCCTCAAAGTCATCGCGGTTGCTTAGCAACACTCAAAGCTCCCGGAGACAAAGTCCCCGATATTTTAACCACCAAAATGTGAGTCCTTTGTTTTTGTCCGCGGCACTATTTGTTCAGGCGGATGTAGACCGTGTGAAAACACCGGATATCGGACTCCGGACCGTTCCTACTTTGGAGCAGGAGGGGAAGGGTCTCGTAGAGAGGTAAAATGTAATAAACAAAGCGACCAGCGGCAGCAAACACGAGATGAAAACAATGGCACGCCTTCACGAGCGATCATCTTCATCTGGTGCGTTTAACAGAGCGGGGGCGAGACCACGAGCAGCGGATTTGATTTGAATTCGCGTTAATTTTTCTTTTCGGAAATAAATTGCAAAACGCCGAATAAATATCAACGCGCATTTGTAACCATGGTAACCCGGCGGGTAAATAGTGGGTTGAAGCGCGCACCTCTAAACAATGTAAATAATGGGCGACGGATGTAATAGGTGTTCCGAGGTTTTTGACATAATTACGGCGTAATGAAAGGGGACAGAAATTAATTAGAAATGGCGGGGGGGGACAAAAAGGGAATTTTTTTTGTGCTCTTCAATACTCGACGTAGACGAAGAGGAGCTGATCCTGCAAAGATAATTCTGAGAGCATTAATGCGATTAATGGCAGTTTCAGCACCTTCTGTAAAAATGGATAGACAGATGGAAGCAGAGGGAAGTGGAGGTGGGGGCGGGCTGCTGGTTTGTTTATGAGGGGCTCACTCCACAAGATTTTCGGCTGGGTCATCCCCCATTAAAACAGTCTCTTCAATTATATTAATGTATTTTTTTAACGAGGCGGTGGGGGGGGGTAATCCTCGAAAATTCAACAACGGGACACCCCTCCAGCAGATACCTGAGAGTACAAGAGTATGAGGGATAGAAAAAATAACTAAATCGAGAAAGAGAAGAGAAAAGTGAAAGAATGCAAGGGAGAAACCCGAAAAGAATGAGAATGGGAAAGAGAGAGAGAAACAGAAAAGGTAAAAGAAAGACAGAGATAGTGAGGTAGAAAGAACAAAAGAGAGAGAAAGAGAAAGAATAAAAGAAAATCAGAGAAAGCGAGATAGAAAGAATAAAAGAAAGAGAGAGAAAGTGAAGTAGAAAGAATAAAAGAAAAACAGGGAAAGCGAGATAGAAACAATAAAAGAAAGAGAGAGAAGGTGAGACGCAAAGAATAAAAGAAAGACAAAGAGGGCGAGGTAGAAAGAATAAAAGAAAAACAGAGAAAGTGAGGTAGAAAGAATAAATAGAAGACAGAAAAAACAGAGAAAGTGAGGTAGAAAGAATAAATAAAAGACAGAAAAAAACAGAGAAAGAATAAAAGAAAAACAGAGAAAGTGAGGTAGAAACAATAAAAGAAAGAGAGAGAAGGTGAGGCGCAAAGAATAAAAGAAAGACAAAGAGGGCGAGCTAGATAGAATAAAAGGAAAACAGAGAAAGTGAGGTAGAAAGAATAAATAAAACACAGAAAAAACAGAGAAAGAATAAAAGAAAAACAGAGAAAGTGAGGTAGAAAGAATAAAACAAAAACAAAGTGAGGTAGAAAGAATAAATAAAAGACAGAAAAAACGGAGAAAGAATAACAGAAAGAGAGAGAAAAATAGAGGGGGAAAAGAAAGAGAATGAGAAAGACTGGAGTGGAAAGAAAGAGATGAGAGACTGAGAAAGAAAGAGAAGGAAATAGATATTTAAAGAGTAATAGTATAAGAAAGGGAGACAGAAAGGAAATGGCAGCAAGAAAGTGAAAGAATAATAGAAAGAGAGAGAGAAAGAATGCTAGAAAGAGGGAGGATGAACGACAGAAAGAGATAAAGAGAAAGCAAAACAGAGAGAAAGAGAAAATGGGAGAGCTAGGAAAACAAAAAGAACGAGGAAATAGGAGAAAAGGAGAAAATGGAAGAGAAAGAAAGAAATAGGATAATGCAAAGGAGAAAAACAGGGTTAGAATGAGAGAGGGAAGGAGAAAGAAAAAAAGAAATGAAAAGAGTGAAAGAAAGTGGCAGAAAATAATTTAAACGAGAGAGAGAATGTCAAAGCGAGAGAGGGAATGAATGAGAGGAGAAGTCAGAGAGAAAGAGAAAGAATGAGAGAGAAAGTGAGGCAGAAAAATAAGATAATGTGAGCGAATAGAGATAGACAGAATAATAAGATAATGTGGGCGAATAGAGATAGACAGAATAATATAAAGTGAGAGAAGCAGAGATAGTAGGAATAAGAGAAAGAAAAAGATTGAAACAACGAATAAAAGAGAGAAGATTGAGATATAGAAGTGACAATCTCAACATAACCTGACATTAATCCGACTGGAAACAGATGAAGTGTTTTTAATGACGTGCGCTTATTTTTGTACGCAATTAGTATTGCGCACAAAAACATCGGTTGCAGCCAACCTGCTCCTACACGAAGGAGAACGGAAAGTTTAAGGAAAATGAGGAGAACACACACGAGTGCTATTAACAGCTTAAAACCACAAAGTTTCTCGAATGAAACGAAGCTCATCCCGAGTCTTATGCATGAAACTTTAAAAGGGATTAAGCCCAATCGCTTACTTTCGGTCCTTCCCAGAAGGTGTCCTCTACGTTTCAAGTGCGCAGACTTAACCACAGCGCCAATATGTGAAGCGCAAAAAACTTACGAAACTCTAACTTGTCAGACGCAGTTTAAAATTTAACAGATTCCCAAAGAAAGCTGTTGGATTCGACTACAAAAATTCTCCTAATTACCCAAACTGACAGAGTCATTACAATAAGCAAATACCAGGCTGAAATCTCTTCCTTACTCCTAAACCGGTTCCATTTATTAGATCCACGTGACACCTACACGTTTTCTTCTACCACACCATCTTCCTCTTAAACGCCAATTTATTTAATTCAATAGTTCTTGTTTCTCTATCTGGAAGTGGTGTCCATCCCAGATTATCAACCATACTGATCCAGTCATTGCTAATGTGGATTCAGCCACTATCGAACAACAGATCCCTTGCCTTATTCTCCTCACCTCCACGAATCCAGCCATTGCCAACATGAATTCCTCCACTAACGATTCATGGCTTATACCATTCATCTTGGTCAAGTCGTCTGAAAAAGTTTTCCAAAGTCCAAGCTGTTTGGACATCATTTAAGAAGTCTACATCCTGTGGCCCAATCCTGGATAGCTAATTTCCATTTTGGCAGCTTAGTAGATGTAATGATAAATGGCTCCATTTCCCAACAGTGCAGGAGTATTCCAAAAGCCAATGGTCTTCATCCATCGACATATTCTCACTTTGACACGCCTTACTCTGCAAATAACCAAAAAATATTCAAATATGCCAACCACCTCACTCAGTTCACTATAGCTTTAGACAACTTTCTGGTACGTCTAATAATCTGGACTCGAGTATACATTTAACATTACTTGAGAATTATTTAGCGGGAACTTTAACACCCTTCATCCGCATTCTTCCAAGGCATTGTTCCTAATATCCGAGGAATCGGCACTTAAATATCTCAGGACGCGCACGCACGCACACACACGCACACGTCCTGTTCGAGCAAACCACGTGACCAAACTGCTCCGCACTTGTGGTATGAGTAGCGGTCATGGTTTTGAAATTACAGGTGCTAAAAGTGTCAGGAGCAGTGATAAAGCTAAAACGAACGACCTACGCTGAACCTGGAGGCATGCTACGCGAATATAAAGTTCACGTTTACCCGTAAATGCGTCGAAATTAGACTCGCGCCCGACGACTCTTTGTCGGCCGTCTTTGAAACAAATTATCCTGGTTAACCGAATGTCGGCCGTAACGAGAAACTTAAGTGTCTCGCCTCTTTCTTGTATCCCGTCTGCGAAACACAATCACAGGGAGTGGAGAAAGGCCCTGTAAATTATGACAAACTGAATATTTTAGGTTTTCCCTAATTTTTTTTCATCTACCAGCTCCTGACGTTATGCATTATAAAAAAAAAAGGAGCTCCCACGAAAACAATAGTGAAAACCCTTTAATTATTAATATTAATCGCACTAAAATGTCAAACTATTATTAGTAATTAATGTCCAATCTCCATTAATGAGGAAAAGCAAACCGGAAGAGCGCCCCATCTATCGGAGATCAACAGAAACAGACTTTAAATGTTTTTTTTTAGGATTTATTTCTTTACCGGGATTCCAAAATGTCTTCCAGCAGACGATTTATAAATTTTCTTAGTTTTGTTTATTCAGCAGACGCACTGTTACTGCCCTGTTTTCGAAAATACAGAAGAAAAGAGCGTTGATCTGCATTGACATTTTCTGTCCGCAAATTAACCCCTGTTTCATAGGAGGTCGTGGATGACGTAGAAAAGTGATGGGAGAAGGGGGTTGGGTTGATAAGCCGACAATGCAGAACGAACGCCTCAATCGTCTGTTTCAAACGTCAGCTTTACGCCTCAATTTCGTTGCTGCAGAAGATCAAACTTTTTTTCACACTTCGTGGTTTTTCGTTGATCCAACCGTCATTGGTTAATGGCATCTTTCATACCAAACAATAACTCCAATATAATCTGGAATATCCCATGAACAATATTGCTTAACCAAAACTTTATAATGAACAATAGAGCTGAGTTCGCTGGAGGAAGTTTAAAATTCTAGATATCTGCTACTGTTGATAATATCCATTGTTCATGGTAATTTCCAACAATAGATATTATCAAGAACAGATGATAGCCTAGTGTTGATAATATCTATTGTTCACAGTAATTTCCAATAATAGACATTTTCAATAATAGATAATAACCTATCGTTGATAACATGGTTCACGATATTGGCTAACAACAGATAGCTCATAATCTATTTTTGGAGTTATCTATTGTTCATAGCAATTGCCGACAATAGATATTCTCAATAATAGATTATAACCTATTGTAAATAATATCTATTGTGACAGTAATTTCTAATAATTAATATTATCAATAATAGATGATAACCTATTTTTGATAATATCTATTGTTCACAGTAATTAACAATAATACAGATTTTTGATAATAGATGATAACTTATTGTTCATAACATATATCGTTCACGACGTTGCTAACAACAGATATCAATAATAGATACCTTAATTTTGGAGTTATCTATTGCTCATAGTAATTGCCGACAATAGATATTACCAATAGCAGATTATAATCTATTGTTGATAATATCGATTGTCACAGTAATTTCCAATAACAGACATTTTTAAAAATAGATGATAACCTATTGTTGATAACATCTATCGTTCACGATATTGGCTAATAACAGATATCAATAATAGCTCATAATCTATTTTTGCAGTTATTTATTGTTCATAGCAATTTCCAACAATAGATATTATCAATAACAGATTATAACCTATTGTAAATAATAAATATTATCAGTAATAGATGATAACCTATTTTTGATAATATCTATTGTTCACAGTAATTAACAATAATACAGATTTTTGATAATAGATGATAACCTATTGTTGATAATATATATCGTTTACGACATTAGCTAACAACAGATATCAATAATAGATGATAACTTATTTTTGGAGTTATCTCTTGTTCATAGTAATAAAACACCAGAAGGGCGATATCCTCAAATTTACAAAACAATAATGCTTCATCGACAAAACAATAGTTCTGAACAAGAAGTGTCTAAAATTTGCAATACGCCTTAAATAGATGTATTGGAAATATAATACGCCTTAAATAGATGTATTGGAAATTTACAAAACAATAGTTCTGAACAGAAGTGTCTAAAATTTACAAAATAGTAGCTTGGTAAATACAAGTTCAAACAATAGTTTTTGAATATAAAATTTAGAAATATAGTTCTGAAATGGAAGGGATGTAAATTTACAAACGGTAGTGCTTCAATACACATGTTGGAAATCGGCAAAATAATAGTTCTGAATAAAAATGTCTAAAATTTGCAAAACAATAGCTCTTGAATAGATGTGTTGGAAATTTAAAAACAATACCGTAGTTTTGAACGTAAGGGTATAAAAGTTACAAAACAATAGTTGCTAAATACAAATTTCACAAAACTAGTTCTTCAATGTAAATTTTACAAACAATAGCTCTTAAATATAAAATTTAGGAAACAACGGTTCTTAAATAGAAGCGTTGCAAATTTCGAAAACAATAGTGCGTGTTGGAAATCGACAAATAATTATGAGTAACATTTTTGAGTAGAATGCAGCGCTCAAAAGAAGTGCCTAAAATTGCAAAACAATAGTTTTTGAATAGATACTTCGACAATTTACAAAATAGTTATTCTTGAACAGAAGTGTCACAATTTGCAAAACAATAGTTCTTGAATGGAAGTGTCGCTAACTTACAAAACAATAGTTTGCGTGAATATAAATTTCACAGAACGGTTCTTGACTGAAAATTTTAAAAACATTTCTTGAATATAGAAAACAATAGTTCTTGAATACAAGCGTAGTAGTTTTCCAAAACAATAATGCCTGAATACGCATGTTGCAAATTTTACAAAACTTCTGTTCAGAACTATTGTTTTGTAAATTTCCAATACATCTATTTAAGGCGTATTATATTTCCAATACATCTATTTAAGGCGTATTGCAAATTTTAGACACTTCTTGTTCAGAACTATTGTTTTGTCGATGAAGCATTATTGTTTTGTAAATTTGAGGATATCGCCCTTCTACTCCTGAATAGTGTTTAAAATTTTCAAAACAATATTTTTCGTACAGAAAATCTAAAATTGACAAACCGATAGTTGTTTGAACAGATATATCGCAAATTTACAAAATTGTTCTTGAACAGAAATTCCACAAATGTGCAAAACAATAGTTTATCAACGGATGGGTCGCGAATTTACAAAACAATAGTTTATAAATATAAAATTCTCAAAACGCGAATTTACAAATTTACAAAAAAAAATTGTCCTCGAATAGAAATGTTGCAGATATACAAATTAATAGTTCGTGAATATGAAATTTACGAAACAATAGTTTTTGAACACTAGAATCACTCGAATTAAGCGGGCAGTTAGCAGAAGTAACAGAATTAAAAATTAGCGTTGCAAGTTAGGCGGTAAATGGCAGCACATTGGAATGGAAAATACAGATGGACAGTAAGAGAAAACAGTTTAAGTTATAGAAGAGAGCGGATATCCGCACCATTGCCAAAACGGATGAGAAGTGCTGGAGTCTGAAGAGCTGTGGAAAACAAGAACCTGCCATTGCATCGCGCACATTCTGTGGAAACAGGAAAGGAGCTTCAAATCGTTGTACGAGGCAGTCTAATTAAAGGGTGCCGTTACAAGAACGCGCAAAACGATGACGAATTGCCTGGGTAATGAGGCATACCACGTGATTAATGTGTCCATGGGCAGGCACGGAAACGAACCGTCAAAGAAGTTAAAATTTTCTTCGACTCAAGACATCCTTTGACTGCCCCTCCCGTCAATTTGTAATGATTGCACGCCTGAAGTGGAGATAGAATTATTTCCTTCTTCTAAAGATAACAAATAAACAGATTTTTCCCTTTTGCGAAGCACCACGTTAGGAATGTGAAAATCCTCGTGTTTGTATGGGAATGAATTGCGAGGAATCAGAGTAGAAAATATGTCAGCCTTCCTCGACACTTCCTGACGTGTATCAGTTACACGTCTGCTGACAGCCAGTTGTTTGATTCTGTTTCCGAAAGAAAGAAAGATAAAATAAAAAAGCTCTCTTTCACTTTGCGTATATTAAATACTCAAAGTGGGTCCAGGTACAGCTACGTGTACAACTATATTCGACTGCGCATGTCTTTTAACGTATATTTCAAAAATAACACCTGCACGAGAGCTTTTACTATTTTTACCATAAGACTTCAACTCTACTCCTGCGCGTGTCTTTTAATGTACATTTCACAAACTTACCTGCTCGTGAGCGTTTACTATTTTTATACTCCTGCGCGTGTCATTTAATGTACATTTCACAAACTTACCTGCTCGAGAGCTTTTACTATTTTTATACTCCTGCGCGTGTCATTTAATGTACATTTCACAAACGTACGTGCTCGAGAGCTTTTACTATTTTTAAGATAAGACTTCTGCTGTACTCCTGCGCATGTTTTTTAATGTCCATTTCACAAACTTACGTGCTCGAGAGCTTTTACTATTTTTAAGATAAGACTTCTGCTGTACTCCTGCGCATGTTTTTTAATGTCCATTTCACAAACTTACCTGCTCGAGAGCTTTTACTATTTTTATACTCCTGCGCGTGTCATTTAATGTACATTTCACAAACTTACCTGCTCGTGAGCGTTTACTATTTTTATACTCCTGCGCGTGTCATTTAATGTACATTTCACAAACGTACGTGCTCGAGAGCTTTTACTATTTTTAAGATAAGACTTCTGCTATACTCCTGCGCATGTTTTTTAATGTCCATTTCACAAACTTACCTGCTCGAGAGCTTTTACTATTTTTAAGATAAGATAAAAATAAATTATTAGATGTAGATAAGATAAGAAAATAAAGAAAAAACAAGGACTATAAACATTTACCTAAAAATTTACACTGATCATTCTTTTTGTCAGTGTCATCGTGAATTTTCACCAAGGAAACTTAAAGCCATCAGCATAACTTTCCTCTATATTGGTGATGTAACCAATATCATTTTTTTATCATTAAATCCCAAAATTGAAGTTTCTTTTGCTGCAAATCATTTAAAAAAAATAGTCTGCTCTTCAGTGACTTAATAGAGATCCCTCGACATCTTATTAATGTATAAAACATAAACAGGAGTGAGTTCTTCGAGGTTCTCCGGTTATTATTCCAGCTAAGTCAAAAACGAATATAAAACGTAAACATTAATATTTTAAATTACGTTCTCAAGGGCAAATACCTTGTTATGTATTTCGTCTGGAAATTAAAATCTGTTTTTCTGTGTCTCCATAACCCACACAACCTCACCTATTTAATGTTTATCGAGCAATCGAAATAAAGAAATATTTAAAGATCTATCTTTGATGGTTTGCAGATGAATCAAACAACAGATGTTTGATCAATTCTCTCTCTCTCTCTTTCTCTCTCTCTCTCCACCCCCTTATAGAACATCCATTATTAATGGATGAAATCCTTTTTGAGGGTGTTCTGTTTCCACAAGATATACATTTCCATCACATCAGAGTGCACTTCGCAATCACAAATCTCTTATTCTGTTTCCAACTTGCTTACTCTAAAGCATCTTATAACTATCTGGAGTTGACGCTTACCCAAGTTCGCCAAAATTTTCTTATTTACAATGACAAATAACCGCAGAAAACATTCTCGCGTGGAGGCTTTGTTCTTCTTGATAAGATGTGACTCTCATCCCTCCATCTTTTCGCCGATCATACCCTGTACTGGGCTTATCTCGTGATTAATTGTTTATGACAGAGAGAGAGGCTTGTAAACCTTTTTGCCCGACCTAGATGGCAACCTGGGAAAGCTCTATTACCTGCACGTGCCTCCGACAACGTGGCGTACCTTGTCACTTCCCATTCCGCGGGAGCGCTTGTGACAAGGAAGAAGCACATATTAGGTTTCAGCAGCCGTACACACACACACGCACGCACACACACAGAACTTTGTCCACGCATATACCTGCACTTTCTGGTGATAATTTGTATATACACAAAATGCTTTAATATTACCGGGGACCAGAGAGGAATCAAGGTTTGAGCTGTTGCTCACAAGAGGACTTATATCTCTCCTAAAATTATCTTCCAAGAACACGTACATTGGAGACTTTATAAAAGACGTTATAACCCAACGGGGAAACCTCTTAAACGGTGTTTTCGCATCTATTTACATCCACTTTTCCCCCCTTTACGTATTATTCGATCTTGTCAACACCTCTCTGTCTTTTATGGATTCTTTCCAACGATGGATAATTGATTATTTATTGAAAAGAAACGCAAACACAATGTTCTAAGGCTTCTCGCATTTAAAAGCGAACATCGAATAATCGTCCTGCCCAAGATGGTTACTCGACTAAAAGAAAAATTCCTTTTTCTTTAATAATCATTTTCGATCTTGCGTACCATCGACTTCCTCTCTTTGAGCTAATCAAATATCACTTAAAACACCGATATTAAATATCAGAAGGTAGGCAGAACTTTCTGATTTTTTTTTGTGCCAGTATTAAATTTAATTTTTCCGAAAGAAACACGTTAATGGCCAAGATCGATATGAAGAGACAAGTCACTGTATGACTTTTTAACGGTGTCTTAGACTGGAATGCTTGTTAACATTTTGTTCCTGTCACTTAACCAATTACAGGCCATGGCAGGCACATTAAATAGTTCAGAAGAACGTTGGAAAAAAAAATGTCGCCACCAGGCAATTGTGGGAAGGACAGAAGATTGTACAATGGTCGGTACTACAAGCTTTAAAAGAGCCAATTATAATGTAATACAATTCTTAATTCTTTCGTTGTCACAAGAGGGGGAAATCAAAAAAGCATTTTAAATGGCACGCCATCTTATAGCTTTAGAAGAAAAAATAGTATCAGTGAATATCGGACTGATCCACTAGGAATGCGCTTCTTTGAAGGGTTTTTTTTTCCAGCAAGTGTCTTGTCTCCAGTTCATTCCCAGTTGGTGGAATTACCGAAGATGCGTAGAAGGTTATTTAAAATGTTCTGACATTAAATGGTTCTGGAGTCATTGTCGATGTCTGAGTATTTCTCAAAAGAGTTTTTCCAAAAAGTAAGACAGGATTGAAAATATTACAATTTTATTATTCTCTTACGATAATAGTTTATCATCAATAGATTAAGGTCTTCGATCCTTCATCTTAAGCCCTTTAGCACAGTTGGTAGGATCGGTGTCCTCCCCACACCAGGTGGAAAAGACCTGAGTTCGAGTCCCGTCGATGATTTGAAGAATTTTTATGGGTTTTTCCACAACGTGGTTGAGTTAGGCAGTCTTAGGCGAGGGCAGCATGGTCTTTTCTCCCAGAAACTCGGGTTTTTCATCCAGCAAAACAGAAAATCGATCTCAGAACACAAGAAATTTACCGATGTGGCGTTGTCTCTGAATATAGGTTAGAGACAACGCCACAATAGGTCTGACAACAGGTTAGAGAAAACCGCAATTGGTTAGAGACAACTATCATAGGTCTGGCAATAGAGAATACCACAGTTGATCAGGCCACGATAGGTCTGACAATAGACTAGAGACAACTACAATTGATTACAGACAACCACAATAGATTACAGACAACCACAATAGATTACAGATAATAGGTAAAACACAACAACAACGTATACAGAAAATATCAAATAGTTTAAAAGAGAAGAACAGACAGGTAGGAGAGAGTACTAGTAATTTAGAGACAACAATAATAGGTGAGAAGAATTACCAATGGGTATGGAACAATAGGAACGTAGGGAGCATCAACGACTGAGGTCATGATTTTTTTTTTTTTTTTTTTTTTGATTTGGTAGTTGTTGGCGCATCGGCTTCTGTGGCCATATTGCACCTCCCAAGGTTTTTGCAGTACTTTGATCCAAGCCCGAGGCGGGAATCGAACCCGCGACCTTTGGGTTGCCGGGCAGGTACTTTACCCACTCGGCTAGCCCGGTCGGCCGACTGAGGTCATATTACTCCTTGCATATTGTCTGTAAATTGCGTGTGTTCTAAGATCGGTTTCAGTTTGCTAGACAAAAAAAAACTCGAGTTTCCAGCAGAAGAAACCATGCTACCGGCGCCTCAGAATGACTAACTCAGCCACGTTGTGAAAAAGATCCATAAAAATTCCTCCCCTCATCAACGGGACTTCAATTCGGGTCTTTTGCAACTGGTGTGCTGAGGAGGACGGAGGATAACATTAGATTACAGACAATAACAATATTTTCTATATAATAACAATAGTTTACAAACATAAACAACAACGTGTTGGAAACAAAAACAATGTAAGAAGGAATATAAATGGTTCGGAACAATAATAGGTTGTAGATGATAATAACAGGTTTCATAGAAAACCAATAGGCTATATACAATACCAATAAGTTGGGAGGATAACATTAGACTTTGATAATAACAATAATTTTTGTATAACAACAATAGTTTACAAACAGAGTAGTAACGTGGAGAAAATTCAAGAGTTCGAGACAACAGCAGTAGAATAGAAAGAGTAACAGTAGGTTCCAGAAAATAACAATAGGTGAGAGAAAATACAAATAGTGCGAGACAACAACAATAGGTAAGAGAAACTATAAATGGGTTCGAGAAAACAGTATGTGTCATACAAAACCAATAGGTTCTGTACAATAACAATAGGTTGCGGAGGATAACATTACACTACAGACAATAACAATAGGTCCAGCAAGATGACAATAGGTCACAGACAACAGTGTCTGTTGATAATAACTGGTTATGGACAATAACGTAGATTACAAACAATAGTAACGATAATGTTACACATTTCGTATTAATTTTGAGGAAAATAGTAGCTATAATCCACTTAATGAATACAACTCTTGGAAACATTTGAAAAGATAGACATAAAATGAGATTTGTACGCAATAACAGTAGATTAGAAACAATAGAATAACAACGGATTAATAACAATGGATTAATAACAATAGATTAACAGATCAATAATGACACCAGGTTTGAGACAACAGGTTGTGAATGATGATATTGGGTTACAGATAACAACAATAGATTACAAACAATAGAAACTTCACGAATATAACTTTTGGCAAGTTTCGAAGAGAGGCATATTCGTTAACCTCTGAACTATACTGAGATGTAGTGAGGGACGGCAAAGAAACTGCGGTCAAATGTGGCTCTTGGGGGGAGGGACACGGTGGTCATACACGTCACACAGACAGGACAATAGAGCAAAACGTCAGAGAAGTGCGTCTGTTTGCATTGGCACTTGCTACCGGCGGTAAGACCAATGCTTCAACCATGCAGGCTTTAGAGATGGGGGCAGGGTGGCGTGAAATGTGTATTCATGCCGCCTTCCATCCTCCCTGGCACGCGGATGGCAGCTGTCAAATTACAATTCACCACAGCTTTCGCACTATGACTGCCGAGGGGCATTCTCGGGCCGCGAGATTGGCTTTCAGAAGCTGCCTTTCTGCAACTCAGCATTAGCTCGTCACTGATGGATGGGATGTTGCAACACGGGTGAATGAGCAAACCCGCTGCTCTGTGGATGTTTGTTGGCGGCCAGTGTGCCGGAAGGAGTCTGCGACTTGGTCAGGAAGTTGGCGTCCGTCTTGCGCCGCCGACACGGCCGCTGCCGACGATCATGGCTTTAGCTTATAACCTTCCATAATAACCCCAGCGGACAGTGACTTCGACACCCCCCGATATCAGCTCGCGTTTCTCTTATCCTTTTATTTCTTTCACACTTTCGTCTTTTGATGACTTTTTTCCTCTCTTCGTATACAGTGCGTAAGTAGAAAGATAGATGGCGTGCAAGAATAGAAGTGTAAGCTAAGAAAAGAAACAGCCATAATGGGAGCTAAGAAAGATAGTCCAGTTAGACTAGCACTCGCGAGAACATTCATTTATATTATGAAGAGCTCTGTGTAGGTACGAAACAGCGATGTACCAAGCGTGGAAACTTACTAAACTCATCGTTACAATCTATAAGCTGCTTAAAATCGTCATTAGCCATTTAAATTTCAATCCCCCTTATGAGAAGCTTATTGGGATATTTTAATTCCAGCACAAATCCATCAATATTTAGAAACTATCTGTTAAATGGACTTACACGGACTGTTGTCTTATAAAATATTGTCCAAATAGCGTAAACAGGGTTTGAGGATAAGAACACTTTCGGTAGCATTCAGAGACATATCGGAAATATTTAAACAGAGTAAAAGCCACTTTGATAATCTTCTCTCTTCTCTCTCTCTCCAGCATCTCTCGAAGTTATTTTGATGTTTCAGTGGAGACCTCTCAAGGGAAATGGGGATCTGTTTCAGGTTTGCATAGCATGTTAATTGTTTCTGTTTAGAGATCAGAACCCCAGTCTCTCTCTCTCTCTCTGTCTGTCTGTCTCTCTCTCTCTCTCTCTCTCTCCATTGCTCTCTTTTAACATCGGCGCTGGATACAGAAATAGGAAATATTAATGAACATCCCATCACATCAGAATAGAGACACGTGGGATTTATAAATATTTTACCATAAATCCAAAGCTAGGAAATGGTCTAATCAGTAATGAGTTAGCTTTAGGCATAATTTATTATTGTTCAATGCAAGAGCAAAGAAATCTTCCACGGTGATCTGCGTAGTCTGTATAATTCTTTAAGTAGTACAGTGACTAACGAAGAATATTCAATATATCGGGAGATTGAAAGCATTTCCCTATTCATGCGACTAGATGGAGGATTGTTAGAAAGACTTCCGATTTAAAAAGAACGGAAAATTGTTCGCATGATTTCAGAAATATAGAGAGAGAGAGACGTAGATAGATTGAAGATGTTAATTATATCTGTATGCGAATAACTGTCAAACATGATTTGGTTATGTTCAATGACATATAAATATATTGGTGTTCAAGAAAGGCAATTAATAAATGATATATTTATTTATGAGCATTTTTATTTATTAATTATCATATTAATATCTGATTTTAACCGGAATTGAACAGTTTTGATTCGTGTTTCTTTTCTTATTCAAGTCTTCGGCCTCTAAAAACGACTTCTAAGTTGTTGTTTTTTTTATTTGTTAGTTACTGGCGCATTTTGTATTTTCTACTCTGATCCAAGCCCGAGGAGGGATTCGAACCCGCGACTTTGGGTTGCCAGGCAGGCACTTTACCCACCCGGCAACGACTTCTAAATATAGAATTCTTAGAATATGTGGGAATATATTGATGGCTTTCAAATAGAAAAAAATCTCTTTCATTTCGTTTCCGCGAATTTTAAGTGAACTTGGAGGACTGGGAATTCGTGTCCACTGACTTGGTGAGACACGGCCATGGATATGTAATTTAATTTTCATTTTACTGTAAAAAAAAACGTCATCGGGCCACTTATCCATTGATCTCATAAACCCTTATATTCACGAAGTAGGACAAAAAATAAGCAGGGTTAACCTCTACCATTCCACCATTAGTGTCATCATTAGCCTTGGTGATAGTTTACAGAAGGGTCTTATTAGTAAAAGGTCATTCTGACATAATTATAGCAATTTGGATTGGTTGTTATCACGTTCAAAGACAGCTGTGATAAAGTCAACGTGCAGACACGTCTATTTACTTAGTTCTCTCTGTCTCTCTTTGTTATTCTCCCGATACATTATAATCTCTATTATAAACCAATTTCATGAAACATCCTTTCAAATTCATCTCCAAACCTAGTCGATTATTAGAACGTGATCCGAATGCAAGGAATGATGTTTGTCTTTGGCAACTCATCTGACATAGGTTTGTAATGAAAATTAAACTCAATTGTCAATTATGAAGCCCTAATGTAAATTTAGATAAGTATTATAGCTCCTTTTAAGTGTTCTAAAAAATATTGACACCCTCCTTTTTAAGTGTTCTAAAATTATTGACATCCTCCTTTTTAAGTGTTCTAAAATTGACATCCTCATTTTTAAGTGTTCTAAAATTATTGACATCCTCCTTTTTAAGTGTTCTAAAATTATTGACATCCTCCTTTTTAAGTGTTCTAAAATTAACACCCTCATTTTTAAGTGTTCTAAAATTAACACCCTCATTTTTAAGTGTTCTAAAATTATTGACATCCTCCTTTTTAAGTGTTCTAAAATTGACACCCTCCTTTTTAAGTGTTCTAAAATTATTGACATCCTCCTTTTTAAGTGTTCTAAAATTATTGACATCCTCCTTTTTTCTTTTTCTCAATCACAATTTTCATCTTCAGTTTTAGATTTCTTTTTAAGATTTGAACGAAAAATAAAAATAAAAAAAAAAACACGATCCGTTTGAGATTTATTTCCACACGGAGATTTGCAAAGCGAACATTAAGTTTTAAGAATTATTTTCAAATTAAAAGCAAAACAAAATACTTTTTGCGTAAAATCTCAAAGCGTGTAGGGTTCATATTTATAATTATTATGTCTCAGAAACAACGTAACAGCTCACTCGAAATGATGATTTAGGAGTTATGAAAATCACGTTAGCTCCCAAATGCAAACGGAAGCCTTTTCTTAATATGCAGTGGCTCTCTAAATATCAAACATTTTAACTTTTGAAAAACGAAGGGGATAGAAGAGGGAGGGAAAGAGAGAGAGAGAGAGAGAGACGCGGATTCTGCTTTAGTAAAAGAGAAAAAGAGGAAAATATTGAGAATTCAGAAGTCCGTGTCATTAATGCCTTCTATTAAAGCTCTCAGCGATAAACACCATTTCCAAAGAATCTAATACACAACACTTAAAGTTTACATGCATTATAGAGGGCGCTGCTTACGCTCCATTTAATCGCGAGAACATTAAAACGTTAAAAGGAAATGTTGCGAAACACAGGGGCCCCCCGATTTATTCCTCTACCAGAAGAAAAGCCGGGCGCAACACCGAACGCTACTCCGCTGAACCCCGTCATTCCATCCATAACGAGCCGTGACTTGGAAAGAAAAAAGTGGCAATTTGCATGTGTGTTTTCACTTAAAAGAGCGCTTCCAAGTCAACTTTAACATTTCTTTACACTTTCTGCTTGTAATCACTAGTGGGTAGCAGTACACCTATAAAGTTTTGTACTCAATCAGTCAAGAAACAAGTGATGACAGATCTCTTGGGCATGCTCTGTGGTAGTTGCAGACAGACTTGCGGGAACAGTTTGCCGGCTGTGATGTCTACCCCTGTAAATCTGTCTTCCCCGCTTAACAAAGATCGTGTATTGTGGAGAAAACACTCCACTGAAACAAAGCTCCACTGAGATCGTGTTCGGATTCACGTAAGTGACACTGGCAAGTTAATTTGAAGTAAGTTGTCCGTTAGGCTAAAATGGAACGAATAAAAGAGTAACAAATTTAATATATATACTGAGAAATGTGTGGAAATTAGAATAAATAATACATCTATTGATATAATTGTTCAGTCAGTCCGTCCGTTCTTCAGTCACGCTTCTATTGTCTCGTTATGCACTGCGATGAGTTTGCTGGTTCCAGATTCATTGTTTATGTAATGATAGATTGTGATATTATCACAATAGTATCACAATACCACAATGTGATATCTATTGTTATGTAGTACAATAGCACAATGTGGTATCTATTGTGGTATTCGTAACCAATTTAATATATTCTGTGAAATGTGTAAAAATTAATGTAAATAATAAAATTATTGATTTCTTTAGTCGATCCGTCCGTCTGTCCTTCAGTCACGCTTTTGTAGTCTCATTTTGCACTGCGATGAGGTTGTTGGTTCCAGATTCATTGTTTACGTAATGACGGATTGTATGCCTATGTAATAAAGAAAATAAATACAAAAGAAATGGAGAAAAAGCATAAGAAAAAAAGAAAATTATTCTTGTTGAAAAAAAGATCTCTTTAATTTAAATTTAGTTTAATAAATTAATTTTGTTTAAGTTAATTTTCTTAGAGATAGGTTGCCTTTAAAGAAGGACTCTTGTTGCCTCGGTAGCTGTTTCCTTCTCTCTTCTCTTTCTCTCTCTCTCTCTCTCTTGACACAGAGCGCTGCAGTTCAAAACGTTCGGCTGATTTAGTGTTATGGGTTTGTGGTTTCCCCAAGCATTAAGCTTCGCCTCCCTGTAGCCACTGAACACAATTTCTGAAACCAACGCCTCATCAGGAAAAATAGATTTTCGGTGTTAATGCAAATCTCATGTTCCAGTCAAGTGTAGCATCTCCAATCCGTCAGCAATACAATGAGTTAGTTGTTGCTAGGTGGCAAGATACTATTAAATCTCTAAAGAAAAGAGTGCACGTTAAAGAAATACGAGAACGTATATCAACTCTTTACGATGGGTTGGTGTTAATACCCACTGGTGTGCTATGAAATTCGGTCCGAATGCTGTTCAAGGAATAAGGAATGAAATTAAATGCGCGCGGTGCAAATATTCATTATAAATCTGACACAAATTATAGAAGAAATAAACTTCTGTTGACCGCTAATTAAAGGATCCATCTCTAAGAGTTATAGATGGTAACGGCATGGTACCACCTTACACGTAATCTTCCATTAACACCAAATACTCATTTCTTTTAATAACAGTGTGAAATATTGAGTTCCACTTTCGTCCACCATGGTTTATGTAGTATGGATACAAACATTAAAACATTGCAGTGTAAATAAAAATATATATAACAAATTTGGGTATTGTTTATAAACAATAGAAATAATTCTTTCTGCAATTTAAGAACAATAGAAATAATTATTTGTGCAGTTTCTGAACAATAGAAAAATTGTTTCAATAATGTTTACAATCAGTATAAGTAAATTTTATAACATTGTTTATAAACAATAGAAATAATTATTTCTGCAGTTTCTGAACAATAGAAAAATTGTTTCAGTAATGTTTAAAATCACTATAAGTAATTGTTTATAAACAATAGAAATAATTATTTCTACAAATTCTGAACAATAGAAAAATTGTTTCAATAACGTTTACAATCAGTATAAGTAATTGTTGTAACATTGTTTTCAAACAATATAAAAAATGATTCCATCAGCGTTTAGAAACAATATAATGGTTTCAGTAGTGTTCACAAACAGTATAAGAAATAATTTCAACAATATTTAGAAACAGTAGAATAGAAAGGCTTTAATGGTGGTTTGATTTCAATAGTACCAGTTTGTTTTTAAACCAATTATATTGCTTGGAGTACAAACAATATAGTGGTTTCGGTTATTGTACACGACCAATATGATGAATATTGTTAAATTATACGTATTTACAAACAATAGAAAGGATGGTCCATGCTGTTTACAAACAATAGAATAGAAAGAATGGTTTCATTACTTAGATTAGAATAAATAAATAAATAAATAGAACTGTGTTCACAATTAATACAGACAACAGTGTGGACAATATTTACAAACAATAAAAAGAATGGTTTTAATAGTGTTTACAAAAAAAGATATAATGGTTTCAACACTGTTTGCAAACAACATAACGATTTCAATAGTGTTCACAAACAATATAAAGAATGGATTCAACATATAAACAATAAAAAATGTTTTATTGTTTCAGTTTCAATAATAGTAGCGTTTTCAGATAATATAACAGTTTCAGTTGTGTTCACAAACACTATAACGGCTTCAGTTCTGTTAGCAAGAATATAAAGAATGATTTCAGCAGTGTTTACAAACAATATAATGGCTTCAACAGTGTTCAAAATGAGTTTCAACAACATTCACACGCACAATAAAATTAAATATTTTAATGGTGTTTTGGTTTCAGTAGTACTAGTATTTGTTTATTTGTTTTATAAACAAATACTAAAAAAATATAATGGTTTCGGTTTTGCACACAAACAATATAATGAATATTGTTTAATGGTATTCACAAACAATAAAAAGAGTGGCCCATGATGTTTAAAAAGACTTAGATGAGAATAAAAAAATAAATACGTTTGTAGACAATGCTGTTTAAAAACCACATAACGGTTCCCATTGTGTTCACAATCAATACAGAGAATAGTTTGAATGGTTTTAATAGTGTTTTCAAGAATGATGTAAATTTTTTCAACACTATTCGCAAACAATATAATGGTTTCAATAGTATTCACAAACAGTATAAATAATGGATGCAACGTATTCTGTTTACAAACAATCAAAATTATTTATTGTTTTTGTTTCAATACTAGTACTATTTTCAGATAATATAAGAGGTTCAGTTGTGTTCACAAACAATATAAAAAATGATTTCAGTAGCGTTTTAAAACAATATAATGGTTTCAATACTGTTCACAAACAATATAAAAAGAATTCAACTACAATTACAAACAATAACAATGAAGGTTTAATGGTGTTTTGGTTTCAATAGTGCCAGTCTTTGTATATTTGTTTTTAAACCAAACAATTATATTGTTTGGAGTAAAAACAATTGCAGTTTACAAACAATAGAATAGAAAGAATGATTTCAATACTGAGATCAGAAGAAACAAATAAATATATTTGTAGACAGTGCAGTTTACAAACAACATAATTGTTCCAGTTGTGTTCACAATCAACACAGAGAACAGTTTGAACGGTATTTACAAACAATAAAAAAGAATGGTTTTAATATTGTTTACAAAAAAAAATAATGATTTCAACACTGTTCGCAAACAATATAATGGTTTCAGTAGTGCTCACAAACAATGTATAGAATAGTTTAAACGCATGTTTACAAACAATAAAAAATAATGTATTCATTCTGTTTACAAGCAATAGAATGGAAATAATGGTTTAGATAGTTAGATAAGAAGTTACAGTGCTGTATACAAACATATTTTTAGTCGTGTTCACAAAACAAAATAAAGAATAGTTTCAAAGTATTGTTTTTACAAACAATAAAAAATTGTTTATTATTTTGGTTTGAATATTAGTAGCGTTTCAGACAACATAACAGGTTCAGCTGTGTTCATAGACAATAAGCGGCTTCAGTAGTGCTTACAAACAATATATAGAATTGTTTCAACGCGTGTTTACAAATAATAAAGAGAATGTGTTCGTTCTGTTTACAAACAAAGACTAAAATAATGGTTTCAATACTTAAATTAGAAGTGATAGTGCTGTTTACAAACCATTCAATGGGTTTTAGTCGTATTCACAAACTATATAAAGAATCGTTTCAGCGTATTGTTTTTATAAACAATAAAAAATGTTTATTGTTTTGGTTTCAATATTAGTAGCGTTTTCCGACAATACAACAGGTTCAATTGTGTTCCCAAACAATATAATGGTTTCAGCAGTGCTCACAATATATAGAATTGCTTCAACGTGTGTTTACAAATAATAAAAAGAATTTATTCATTCTGTTTACAAACAAAGAATAGAAATAATGGTTTCAATACTTAAATTAAAAGTGATAGTGCTGTTTACAAACAATTCAATGGATTTCAGTCGTGTTCACAAATAATATAATGAATGGATTCAACGTATTTTATTTAAACCAATAAATATAGTCTATTGTTTTGGTTTCAATATTAGTAGTGTTTTCAGACAATATAGCAGGTTCACTTGTGTTCCCAACAATATAACGGTTTCAATTGTGCTTACAAAAAATATATAGAACAGGTTCAGCACGTGTTTACAAACAATAAAAATAATATTTTCATTCTGTTTACAAAAAAATACAGAAATGAAATTGTTATTTACAAACAATATAATAGTTTTAGTCGTGTTCGCAAACATATAAAGAATCGTTTCAACGCTTTTACAAACAATAAAAATTATCTAATAGCAGCGTTTCCAGAAATATAACAGGTTTAGTTGTGTTCACAAACGACGTCTTCAATAGTGTTTACAAACAACACGAAACGTATTGTTTTTACAAAACAATAAAAAAATGGTTTATTGTTTTGGCTTCAATATTAGTAGCGTTTTCACACACTTCAGACAGTTGTGTTCACGAACAATATAACGTCTTCAGTAGTATAGAAACAATAGGAAACAGAAAACAACCGTTAATTTTTATCGTTTTGTCAGAAATAATCGTTCCTATTGTGCGCAAACGCACGAAAAAAAAAATGCTAACGACAAAAGAAATTATTGAAACTGTCTGCTGATTTTGAAATATTAGCTTCTGTAAGCTTAAATCATAACAATTTGCCCATTAAAACAACAATTTTAAACGTCTGTTTTAAATTCCAAGGATTGTTTACCATTAACCGGACACGTTGAGGACAGCGTTGTCAACAAAAAGATGCACTCCACATAAGTAACGCTGAGCCTAGAGAACGAGATAATGGCAAAACATAGCATAATGCGACGAGACAAACTCTAGGTGAGCATAGAAATAAAGATAAAAAAATTGAACGCAAAGATCTGGTCTCTCGATAAATAACCTAGATTTCGTTTATAAGGGGAACTGTCTAGTAGCGTGATATGGAGCTGTACAGCTGGTAACGACATAGTGTTGCTTGATTCTCAGTACAGATGACACAATCGTCTTCTTCCCAGTCCATATTAAACCAACCAGACAGAGAGCCATGGCTGGGTGCACGTCATCTCTAATGGAGCATCAAAGACACGAGTGAAGGACCCAGTATTGACACTGCTATCATGCCCGATACGTGCCCACTGGTCCGCCGAGGTTCAAGAGTCGCTAGCCGGCGTCTCTGTATGTGGCTCCCGGGAGGCAGATGGCGGGCAGACCTGTTCGCTTCGCTCTTTGCCTGCGGGCGTGCTCCGGCTGGCTCGGCTCTCTCAAGGGCTTTTCAGCGTGAATCATGGCTGTCAGAAGGTATCGAGATCAGCGGCCATGGAAGTGGCGAACACGACTTCCAGGAGTGCCACACTCGTCTGCTGCGCTCTGCTCTTAGATGATGCAGTGAGAGCATCTAGTGGATAGTGAAAACCGTGAGCTGGGAACTTTGCCAAGAGCGAAGTACAGAACGTGCAGGGGCACACCATTTCGGAGTTAAGATAATGCTGGCTGGTGAGTACTTGATCACGAATAGCGGTGAACCGAGCTTGCCCCCGCCGACCTATGTGTTCACCTGCCGCTGTTTATAATTCACCCGAGTTTTGCTGAAATGGTATGGCATTACTTGACACTCTGTGAAGAGAGATTACTCCGAGATGCGTCTCCTCTTCTAGTATTAGATAAGATACTGAACGCGCACATATTCGGTTCTTTATATAATTTTCGGTCGCAATACCAAGGAGGACTCCTACGGTTTCTAGGAGGCGAATTTTTAGATAATATTTTCCAATGTTTTATCGGGAAAACCATTTTGGATTTCGACCTTCTTTTGTTTTGCAGCGATTTCTTTCGCGCAAAAGGATGGATTCATTACCGATTGAGTTGGAAAAATTGTCTTTATGGATTATTAGTTTTGAATTATAGGTAGAGAAGTTTAAAAGTATTTTAAATTATAGGGAATCGGGGATGGTGTTGTGCATTGAGAAAAGAGACATTCACCGGCCCAGGAATGATAGAAAAACTATAATATCTAGAAAGATCGATTTTGTAATGAACCAACACCAATTGGAGAAACAATATCTAATACCATTTGGTACGATTATGGATTTTACATATACCAAAAGTTTAAAATTAGTCTTTTTGTGAAGGACTAATCAACTTCTTTTTGGTATATCGAATTGTATACTCTTCCTAGGCAAAATATTAGAAACAAAACCTCAATTTAGAATTCGGAATAACATGAATTCAACTAGTGGTCGAAGGGTATGTACTTTACCTAATTTTAAGCCATTTGTTTAGCAGTAAGAGTCCCCTTTAGCAGTCCACTATCCAGTGTCTGCAAAAATCTGAAGATGGTGTTTAAATCAATGTCCTCCTCCCACAAGGCATAAAAGGAAATTTTGTAAGAATCAGATCTTACAGATCTTTTTATAAATACCAAATTCTGCAGCTTTGGACTTGATTTTAACAGTATTACTAGCAATCACTGCATTTGTCATGACAGTTAGAATCATCCAAAGGATAAAAACCTAAATGTCACGTTGCTGTATAATATCATTATGCTTGCCCAACCAACCGATAACCACCAAGGTGTCCAGCATCCCTCCGCTCCATTCAGAAGAGTTACATATTGCCATCGATGCCTTTTAACAGACCACAAACCATGAAGATGGTGAAATTCCAGAATTCATTCACCTCTTCGATTACTCAAATTGCAATTGACTTATTAAAGAAATCTTTGCAAAGCAAAAGTACCATGCTTCAAACTTGTGGAAATTTATCAATATTATGAGTAAATGTAAGAAATTTAGACAGGTTAACAGATAATTACATTTTCTATATTTCCTATCACAGATAAATCTAATAAATCTATGCAGATCTGCATCTAGGTTCTGGACTGTCTGAAACATGCTGGTTGGGATGAAACGATCAACTAGGAGTGAGGCTTTAGGATTCTATTGGATTCTCCAATGACAAATCCTGAAATAAAGGAAATGGTGTAGCTTGTAATTATTTTTATGGTGGTAGTCAATCTTCTTTCTTCAATCCTTTATTTTATAGCTGTGTAGCTTAAGGCTACTCTAATGGTGGTAGTGCGTTTGTCATTTTTGAAATTACATTTGCGTGCAAGTTGTCTGATTATCCAATGTTCGTCTGGTTGAATGCTGATTGAGGAAGGTTAAATAGAAATCTCTAAAGTACACAGAAGCGGAAGAATCATCCTATAAACGTATTTGGATATTGCAGGGTATAGAAAGTGAAATAAATGCTACATTACTCTAAAATAAGAGGATCTTGTGTTCTGTGGAACTTTTAGTTTGAATGTCACTCTTGGATCCGAGCAAGATGCATGAGTTTTAAATGGACAGCATGATTGATTTGTTGCTGGCTATCTGATAAGTTGACTTGACTTTCCTTAAAATTTTCATATCATCTGCGTAGAAGATATGTCCGATCTGTTGGAGATAAGTGGAATAAGAATGACTGAGAAGAGTACACCAGAAAGTACGTCACTTTGTAGGACTCCAGTGGTTACTTATTCCCAGTGGTTAGATCCCTACAAATTACACAATCAGAGTTTTGTATCAGAATGTTAGAAACCTTCGCAACAAACTGGAGACCGTTGACCAAATTCTCCTCACTAGTAACTTTGACATTCTCTGCGTCACCCAGACCTGACTTGATAACGACCAAGAAGTTTTTTATATACTGTGCTCTATCAGGCTATAAATCTGATTTTACTTCAAGAGCTGGGCAAAGAGGGGGCAATGTTGCAATTTTCTTTAAAAGCTCACAGGCCTCACTTGTTCATCAAGTTTCTAGCCAAACACAAGCATATGAAGCTCTTAATATCAAACTGGGTCATTAACCAGCTTCATCGTTCAGCTTTGCACCTTTTCTGTGGAGATTTTAATCTTCCTCCCCAGCTATCTAACCTTCAACAAATGTTCCTATCAAACCTATCTTGTACAGCGCTACAAATGATCAACGATTTCCCGACCAGAGGTAATAACCAACTGTATCTCGCCCCTGCCTCCTTTCCTTGCACACCTGACTACTTGCCAGAGACTTATTTCAATTCGGACCAAGGACGAATTGGTGTTCTTTTACATATACCTGCTCCAAACCTCAATGCTGTGAATTAAACCTCAATGTTTTAGCCCCATACATTTTGGATCCCCTTCTAACTATTTATAATGCTATTCCTTCAAGCATTTCTTTCCCCATCTACCTTGTGAAGCTTGAACCCAAAATTCAATCTCCTACTCATATTAAGCATTACCGGCCAATCTCCTATCACTCAAAATTAGAAGCCTCAAGTCTTCTAAAACTAGAGGAGAGAAGGTACTCCTCCCCTTCTAACTAAACAGCTTCTTCCACATCAGCCTCCTCAAATCCGTTACTCCCTTCCTCATAGATCCACTATGATTAAACTCTTATCCACCACCAGCTCTATCTTCTCTGAGTTTGAATCTCAAGCGGAGCTTGCAGTTACCTATGCACACCTCGAAGCACCTTTCGACTCTATAAACGTTCCTCAATGTTGAAGCTACTTTCAGACATTATCAGATCAAGGGGGACACGCTACAGTTCCTCACATCATTCCTTCAAAACAGAATAATCTGGCTTAATGTCCATGGGCGAATATACGAACGATGTATCTCTTCAGGCGTGCCACAAAGTGGTGTCTTATCTGGGCTCTTGTTTACAGCTCTTATCTCCCCACTTGTTGAGTCCGGGCATGCTGCTTTATGTTATGCTGATGACACGAAGATTCTCACACTGATTGCTCCACAAGACGATATTCTTGTGATAACAGCATCAATTAACAATACATTCCTGGAATTTGCAAAGTATCTCAACCAGTTTGGACTAAAAATAAACTCAGAAAAGCCCGAATTTGTGATATTCTCCTTAAATAAAACACCTTCCTATTTTCAGCCAACATTGTGCGATGCTCATATCCCCATCGTCAATAAGCATACTGATCTAGGGTTGCTTTTTTACCATAAACTCTGCTTCAGTAACCACATGGACAAGTTTCTCACCTAGGCAGCTCGACTCCGATGGATTATCAAACATCATTTACAGTATTTCAATGAAGTCACAACTACCATAAAATGTATAAAAACCACGGTATACTCTCCACTTTTATATGCTGAAGAGGTATGGGCATCTTCTGCTCCAAACACAATTAGGCCACTTTTCGCGGCTGAGCTGGCTCTAAAATGGACCATAAACAAACACAAACTTCCTCCACAGTTAAGGACAACTGAAATGGCTAGTTTGCTACAAATTCACAGGCTCCCCACTCTTATTAGTGTGAAAGGCCTTACAACAACTGTAAAAATGATCATTGGCAAGATTTCGGCACCATCATTCTGGGACCTGAGCTCTTGGAGAGTCCCTCAGCCTTTAATCAGATGATGTTTCTCACAACGGTGAAAGAGGCTAGAGATATGGACTGCGAGTGCAGAATTTTCTCAGAATGCATTTACCACTCAGTTGGTTAAGGACAGATGATTTGTTAAGATTGATGATTATTTTAGTGCCTGAGAAGGCTTTTGTGGTAAGAATTGGATAGTTATTGAAAGTATAATCTCCAAGAGTGGTGTCTGGGCTTTGGCAATTGAAATGTGAGAATGATATTTTGCTAAGAAAGATATCTATGTTGGAAGAATCCAGGCATTTAAGGAAGAACTGTGGTACCCTGTCTTCTCAAGTTGCTGTCATTGGTAAAGAGGGTATTTATGAGTGTTGGGATATGAACACTACCAGATTCCAATATGATTTTATTGGAATCTGGTAGTGTTCAATTCAAGTTGGGATGGGAATGAAGTTCCATGTAAACCAGCGAAGATGGTCTCTCTTTTCCTCAGAGTCTTCTGCAGCTAATTTTTGATGCTGGAATTTTCTCTGAAGAAGACCGCCCTAGCTTTGAAGTATACAGATCTACGTGTTGTCTGAGACCTTCTATAGTGGAGGTTCTGCTTAAATTTGAATAAATTACAATTTATGGTAATTTATCCACGAATCTACGTGTAGTTCCTCTCTGGTGTTTGTCGCACGTGTCCACATCTGTTTGATATACTTCCCTAATTACGTATAGCCATCAATCTATATTTTTGCACTACTCCTGCAGCCATTAGTGTTATCCACGTGAATCAATGCAGGAGGAAAAACACCCGGTGATTGACAAATCACGTGGACTCCACGAAGTTGTTCATCTATTACATTAGATAACAATTTTTCCCTCCCTCCCTCTTAATAAAAATACACGCAACTATTCGCACCCCTTCGATCGATAAATTTGAAAGGGGTGTAGTGAGGAGGGTATATTCCAGAAAGAAATTCGCGCCTCCAAACAAGTGTGAGAAGCTAACACGACACCAATGAGACTCGTCTTAATTAAGATATATTTAAACGTAGGATTCATACTGACGCAAGATTATTTCTTCCAAATTTTAATTATCACTCTCTCTAATTACCGTAGAGAAGGAAGGGAGCATGATTTATTATTTAGCTGTGTTCTGCAACGCCTAATATTGTATCAGTCAAGCTCTGATTTAACGGTTGACAAAGTTCTACAAACAAAAATCCCATTTCCATTTTGCTCGTCTTCAGCACTGATGCTAATGTGACAACCCTCACTCGTGCCCATTCTTAATTATCATTCTTCTAATAAGCCTTCTCACCTCTCACCATCTACTGTGTCTTTTTCTCTACCTATCCAGCCATTCGAACCTCTCTCACTCTCTCTCTCTCTCTCTCTCTGTTCGTTCTGTCTGTACACCTTTTCTTTTCTGTCTTTTCGGTCAGGTAGAAAATATTTGAATCCCTCCTGTCAATGAAGCGAGGAATTTATGGGCTTTTTTACAACTGGCTGAGTTAGTTGACGAGGATAGCATGGCTTTTATCCCTTCAAGCTCGTTTTTGTCCAGGAAAAATCGATGGATAATTTCTAATTAGCGCATCTAGATTCTTGTTGTAGTAGGGTTTTATGAGCATCAGCGACTAAGATCCTATTGCTCCGAGTATATTGTCTGTGTTCTGTGGTCGATTTTCTAAAAACCAGAGTTTCCGGGAGAAAAAAAAGACGCTACCTGCCTTAGACCGACTAACTCGGCCACAAATGAAAAAGGGCAATAAAAATTTCTCACGTCATCGACCAGATTCGAACTCAGGTCTTTTTCACCCTATATGTGCAGGACATCGATTGTACCACTTGTGCTACACAGTAGGACGCACATCAAGATTCAACATAAATGAATATTCAACCGAAAGGTATTGTTCGAGGCTTAGACCTAAATGGATGTCAAAAGAATTGATCACAGTGGCAGAGAAGAAAGATGAATGAGATGGTCATAAATTGTCAGCAGACCCCGACTCTTACAATAAATATAAATTATTGAGCAGTAAAATTCCTCGAGGGCTTAGGCACACTAAAGCTGATTATGAGAAGTCCTCACCTAGGAAAGATTAGAAGTAATTCTTTGCTAAAGTTAGCTGTAAAAGGAAAGGAATCAACCAAATTGGTCTAATTGATATCTGTGGTAAAAGTGGTCCTGTATTGAATGTTTTTTTCCGAAAAAAACATTCAATACAGGACTATCAAGAATAGAATTGTCTGACCACTCTGATTGCGATGGATTCTTTCAAGACGACAGTGCAACTATCCACCGTGCAAAAACTCTATGTGAATAGTTCGAGGAACATTCTCAAAATTTCCAACAGCTACCTGGCCTCCTATTCGCCAGATCTGAATCCAATTGAGAATGCCTGGTGTGTGTCGGAAAGGGCAGTTCTCTACCGACCACAATGCAGTAGCTGACAAATATCGCGATGGAAAAATAGTGAAACACAAACTAGACTCCCTCAGACATCCTACGGAATCCATGTTAAGAAGTGCATGAGTTGTAATTCGGGCAAAAAAGGTGGCCCAACTAGACACTGCATAAAGGTTTCTAATTTTTGGCCAGTGACTGTATGACTGAATAACACAGGAGCTAGATGGAGGTTGAGTGGGAGAAGACAGAGAGTAGTCATAAGTGGTCACTGATTGTTTTGGATGAATGTTATTAGTGGAGTCACTCAGGGTGCTAGGCCCCTTACTGTTTTTAATATTTATTACTGCTACCGATTTAAGTATTCGAATGTCTAAGTTTGCTGATGCTGCAAAGGTCGACAGAATAGTTAATGACAGTGACCAAGGTACGTTGAAGGTAAATTTATTTAAATTATCCAGTTCTACAACATGAGATGGAAGTTTGTTCCATCCATTTGTACCAACGATCTACCCTCTTGCTGAAAGTAAATTTCCGCACACCTAACCTGCAGTCATCCTTCCACAATTTGAATTTATATCCCTTCATGTGCGCGGTCTGAGCAAGAAGAAGGATTCCATCGCTATTGAGCTTATTCAATCCATTAAAAACCTCAACGAGTCTCCTCGTAGATGCCCAGATTCCAGGCGCTGTACTTTACCCAATTGAAACCTTTCTTGGTAACAGTATCATTTTGTTTTCCTAACTCATCTCATTGCTCTTTCTTGCACCCGCTCCAATGGCAGATACATTCTAAACTTGTCCCCCATAATTTGAATATATGACCCTAGTTCTACAATCATTTATAACAGTGGAAATTCCACTCTCATTAGTTTTACTTTCACGTTTCAAAATCTTATGCACCACATTCAAATCTCCTCTAAAGGAGCTTCCTACTGAACTCTGTGGGATTCCACCATGACATGAGTCCTCGAAGAGCAGGGTCCATTGATAACCACTCTCTGTCTTCTCCCACTCAGCCATCCCTTTATCCAAAACAACTTTCCCCTAATTCCACACTTCATCCACTTCTTGGTTACTGCATCATAGTGTCCATTCAGATTGGTCAGACAAGATCTTCCCTCATCAATTGCACTCCTATGTAGATGGTCGTGCATTATTTCTTTCACCAGTGACTCCATTATTTCCCCAGGAACTTCTAAAAAATGTTCGATATCTCAAAGAGGCCTTTGCTGTAAACAAGATCCTATAATGTTCTTTGAGTGATTTCAGTTCTGATAAGGGCACTACATTTGGAGATTGTTATTAACATTTTGATAAATGGAGGCTTATTCAAATCGAGAAATGGCACACACGAATCTCATGTCTTTGCTAGATGCAACGTAACCGAAGCAGAAAACTTCCCTAATCTCCAAATAAAAAGATCTTTCACGAACCAATTTCAAACTGTTGATTTTAAGCCACTGCTGATTAAATGACCACAAACCCGTTTTTTATTGAAATGAATCCGAAGAACAGATTTAAAACTCAATTACCATCAACCGATCTCTTACTTGGAAATAAAAACAAATTCTGTCCATCTGCCAGTTTTCTCGGTCTTTTTATTTATCTTTACACTCTGTTTATCTGTCTCTCCACACATTCTGTCTATCGACGAGTCGACTGCGAGTTCATTTCCCCCTTTGGCTGTAGACTTCCTGTCTGACGACACTCCGAGGCGGCAGTTGCGTCCGTCCAGCTAGCTGCTGATAGCTATCCTCCGGCCGGCCACCCACTCGCGAAGGTTATAAGCCTCGTTGGAAGATGGATTGGCCGAGTGGTTTGAGCCGACTACTGAGGGCATGTCTGCCGAGACCCGCTATGCAACCTGTCAAAACCACAGCACTTTCATCTTTCCCAACTGACCTCCTAAAGGCTGGACTGCTGCACGAACGCGAGCAAAGACACATCTTTCATTGAACGCAGCCGTACGTTGAGATTAGCACATATCTCATCGGCGTCTCCCCTCTCTCATTTCTACGGCTGATTCCTTACGGTGCCGTTGGCATTGTGAAGGGAAGATCCTTCTTCTGGCCGATTTCGCGGAGCTGCAATTGTTCGGTTGGCATTAAACAATAGCAAAGAGACCCGCTTGGCGCGCAACACCCCCCTCTAAGTTGTTCTTATTGGAGGGTCGCGATGGCAGAGCATATTTTAAAGCAAAATGCGACTGATGCTTCTGTTTCGTGTGTCTTTTTTCCCATTATCTCTGACATAAAGGGATAATCTGTGAACACGTGCCTACACTTCGACCAGATGGAGGGGTGGGGAGCAGGGGGGCACACCCAAGAGGCTGTAGTTGATACGATAGGACGTGGACGGTGGATGGAGCGAAGGAAAGACGGTGAGATGCAGGGAGAAACAAGTGTGTAAGAAAGGAAACGTGGATAATAAGAAGAAAGGGGTGGGGTGGGTGGGGGGAATAAGGGGTGAATGATGCGTACGGGGATAGAGAGACGAATAAAAGGAGGGAATATGGAGACAGATGTGGAGAGAGAGATAGAGATTGAGAATTAAGTTACAGGAGGAAGGCGGGTGGTGGAGAGATGATGAGAAGAAAGAGGGATGAGGACATCACCCACAGATGGAAAGGAAGAAGAGGAAAAGGGGGAGAAAGAAAGTTGGAGAAGACAATAAGAGTGAGGGAGAAGGGGAGGAGAGAGACAGACAGACAGATAGACAAACACAGAAACAAAGACAGAAAAATGGAGAGAGAAGAATCAGACAGAAAGAAACAGATGTAGAAAGAGGTAGAGAGAGGTGGGGGGGGGAGAAACAGGTACAGAGAGACAGAAGATAGAAAGAATAATGGTGAAAAAACGAGAGAGCGAAAGACAGACAGACACAGAAGACAGAAAGAGAAAGTAGGCATAGACGGAAGATAGAAAACAAAACACACAGACAAACAGAAAGAAAGAAGAAATGAAGCAAAACCACAAAAAAGGGAGAGACACACACACACACACACACAGAAGGGAGAAAGAGAGAATAAACACAGAAAGAGAGAGAGAGAGAGAAGACAAAAAGAGAACATCAGACAGACAGAAAGGGAAAAAAGAGGAAGAGAAATGTGGAAAGAAAAAAGAGAAAAGGAGAGAGAGAGAGAGAGAGAGAGAGAGAGAGAAAGAAAGTTAAAGAAGACAATAAGAGAGAGGAAGAAGGGAGAGAGAGAGAGAGAGAGAGAGAGAGAGAGAGAGAGAGAGAGAGAGAGAGAGAGAGAGAGAGAGAGATACAAATAATACAGAAAGGAAGACAAAAAATGGAGAGAGAAGGAACAAAAAGAACGAAAACAGAGGGAGAAGAAGAAGCAGACAGAGAGAGACAAATGACAGAAAGATGGAGAAAGAGCGAGAGACAGAGAGAAGAAACAGGTAGAGAGAGAGAGAGAGAGACAGAAGATAGAAAGAATGATGGAGAAAAAACGAGAGAGCGAAATACGGACAGAAAGAGAAAGTGGACAAAGACAGAGATAGAAAACAAAAAACAGAGACAGAGAGAGACTCACAGAAAGAAAGAAGAAATGGAGCAAAAATTGAAAAAAGTGAGAAAGAGGAAACGGGTAGAGAGACACAGAAGAGAGAAATAGGAATAAAAACGGAGAGAGAAAAACAGAGAGAGAGAGAGAGAAGACAGAAATGGAAAAACAGAAAAAAAAGAGAGGAAGAGAAAAAAACGGGAGAAATAGAAAAGAAAGAGAAACAGAAAGAAAGAAGAAAAAGAGGAAATAGGCAAAGATATGCAGACGAGAGAAAGAGCGAGAGAATAAAAACGGAAGGAAAGAGAAAGACAAAGACAGAGGACAGAAAGAAAAAAAAACAGACTGTGAGAGAGCAAAAAGGAAAGATAGAGAAAGTAGAATAAAGATGATATTGAATGAAAGATAAATAAGGAAAATCCAAATGAAGAAGGTGCGCAACAAAAATGAAAAACAAACAGAAGGAAACAGACAGAGACCACCATGTTCGGCGCACACATCTGAGCAGCCATCCACACAAACAGACAGGAATACAGACAGAAACAGAGAGAGAGAGAGAGAGAGAGAGCAGAAAATTTAAAGAATAATATAAATAAAGATAGAAACAGAGCGAGTGGGAGGAAACGAAAAGTAATAAAAGAGAGCTGAAAGATAAAGGGTACATGTGCTTCAGTATTATCGCCCCTTTCTGTCTATCTTGTCCTAAGTCGATATTCCTAAAAATGATTCCTTCTTAAATCTGCGGTACATTTTGTTATCTCAACTCAGACCTTGAGATTCTCCTTGCAGATAACCCCCAGTCCGTGCTCCTACATCCCTTTAAAAATGCATAAACAGGAAATACAAAGGCAAGAGGGTATCTGGGGAGATGGATATAGGATCGCTCACTGATTCCCTTTCCCAGCCCCGCCAACTCCCCCTTCTGGAGAAAGAGGGAGGTTGCATTGGGTTGCCACACCACCGTTGCCTACTAATTACACGAGCAGTATTTCGAAATAGCGTCTATTAAAAAATAAAAAAAAAACTCATAAAAAATAGAAAACTTACCAAACTTCGAGTAGAGAAAAAATTGAACGTTACTTTAGAGGAGGCAAAGGAAGAGAATGGAGAATACTCAGAGGATGAGGAGCAGAAATGGAATAAGAGAGAGAGAGAGAGAACTATCCACGATTTGATAAATTTAATTACAAACTCAAGTCGAAAGAAAACTCCATCCGATAGAAAAACCTTTGAATTATTAAAACATAACTGAAATAGAAAGTCAAGAGAACGCAAAATATTATTAGGAATTGAATTTGACATAAAAGGGCCGGACTTTGAAATGCGCACCCGTGTCACATTGCCCTCTCGATTAACGATATTGTCGAAAAGAGTCTAAAAAAAAGTCCAAATTGGAGTCAAGTGTCGAAACTGGACTCAAACCTAGTTCGATACATCAGCATCTTCCAACATCTCACATCTCCTCTGGAAAAAAAAAAAATCCTCCAATAAAAATACATCCATTTCATGGTGGATTTAAATCTGTCTAGAATTTCATAAGCTATCAAAGTAGCAGAGGCAAAATAACTGTGTCATATTGAATCGGAAAGCTGTCAAATATTTCACGAGAAGACAAAAGATGAAAAGAACGAAGAGGAAAAAAATGTATAAATAAAAAACAGAGAGCGAAACGGCCAGGACTTTGAAGAAACTGTCCTCAAAACCACTACCATACAAAGAATTTTACAGTATGAAATTCGCGAAAAAGTGGAAGAGGGGGGGACGAGCCAAGGGGAGGAAGCGCCCTCTATAGCTGAAATATAGTACCGAGTATTACTATTAAATTTGGTGATTTTGTGGAGCCGTTATTTCCAGCAATATTAGAGAGGACGAGTCTGAATAGCCATCCACAAAATATATTGCAGTCTTCTGAAGAGCTCTCCTTCTGACGTATTTTCTAGCTACTTCCCCCCATCACCGACAGCTTTTGAAATATTTCGGGGCTCCGCTTCTGAATTGATTTGCTTTTATAGCTTCTAGTCCGTCATATTGGATGAGGCACTGGCGAACGGACCGGCGTTGGATGCAGACCAGAGGAAAAGGGCAAACCAGCCGCTTGAAGCAGGGGGGGGATGGAATCATTGGGGCGTGCGGTTTGATCCTTCCCCCCCATATTGGCCGCGTGTGTGGCGGCTGATAACAGCCGAGCCGTCCTCACCGGAGGCCGGAGAGTGGTTACTTCGACAACAGTGACAGAAGGAACGCAAACATCTAGTCTCAGCATCCCCGGAACACGGGGATGAAAGAGGATGGACTGCTGCAGATGCGGCGGCTCTACTTGATGGACGCGGTCCACATTCGCCTCCAGCACGCCGGGAGACAAGGGGCAGTAGGAGGGGGGGAGGAGATTATAGTGAAAGGGACGCGGCGTCTAGGGGGGGGTCAAAGAAAGCACGTGCTGAAGCCATTTTGGCTGAATCGATACGCGAAAGGAGGCAGTCATAATGCGCGTGGATAATAAGAACATTAGAGATATTTGTTGCGAGTTTTGGCAGAATAACGAGCGGGTATTTATGTGGCATAAATATTTATACCTACATCCGGGTGTGTGTTTCGAAGGATTTTCATTCCTCCCACCCACCCACCCCCCTCTTCATTCCTCCAAATGAACCCCTACATAATTTATCTCGAAATACCTGTAATTGAACGTGGCCTGCGAGCTCGACTTAAAATCCAAATGTCATCGGAGCAGTTTTAATTTGTTTACTGCGCATTTTGATTTTTAGGCAGGGGGCGCTAGTGTCTGCGTGATAATGGAAAATGAGAAAATGGGTTTCTCTAAGCTGCTCTCAACTAATCAAAAATGTCCACTCCTTTTTATATAACGCTCTTGTTTAGTTGAGAAGCTGTGATATACAGATTTCAACACCTTTCTTCCTTCTCTCTCCCTCTCTCTAAAAAAATCCGGTTTTTTTTTTTTCATGTTCTTATCGTACTATCTTATAGGCATGAGATGCTGCTTCTATTTTAAACGTTTCACGTTAGTTAATTATTGCGTATAATTAAACAGCTTTTGTGATAATAATCATGAAATGTGACTTTAGGAGTGTTCGAGGCATTTCGGTGCGCATGTGCAAAGATGTTTTGGTACGTTTCACTACATACATATATATAAGAATAGAGAGACCAAATGGAAGAGAAAGAGATAAAGAGAGAGAGAGAGAAATACGTTGTTGTAATTGGTTTTTAGGAGCATCAGCGACTAAGGCCATGTTGCTCCGTGTATATTGGCTGTTAATTAGATGTGTTCTGAGGTCGATTTTCTGTTTGCTGGACGAAAAAGCCGAGTTTCCAAGGGAAAAACCATGCTACCCTCACCTGAGACCGACTAACTCAGCCACGTCCTGAAAAAGGCCCATTAAAATTCGACGGGACTCGAACTCGGGTGTTTTCCACGCAGTTTGGAAAGGACGGCCATTCTACCAACGAGGGCGAGAGAAATAGGAAGAGACGGAGATAAAGACAGAGAGAGAGAGAGAGCGAGATAAAGAAAGAGAAAAATAAGGAGCCAAAGAAATAGAAAGAGATAAAGAGAGAGAGAAAGAGAATGAGACAAAGAGAAATAGACAGAGAGAGAGAGAGAACGAGAAATGGGGAGAGAAAGAGATAAAGAGAAGTACGAAGAAGTAAGAGATAGAAATAGGAAGAGACGGAGATAAAGACAGAGAGAAACAAAGAAATAAGGAGAGAAAGAAATAGGAAGAAACAGAATGAGATAAAGAGAGAGAGAAATATGACGACACAAAGAGAGATAAAGAGAGAGAGAGAGAGAGGAAATAGGAAGAGACAGAGATAAAGGGAGAGAGAGAAAGGAAAATAGCGAGAAACAGGAAGAGAAAGAGAGAGAGAAATAAGAAGAGAAAGAAAGAAACAATTGAAGACAGACAAAGAGAGAAAGAATGGGAATAGAGAGATAAATAGGGAGAGAGAAATAAGAAGGGAAAGAAAGAAACAATTGAAGACAGATAAAGAGAGAAAGAATAGGAATAGAGAGATAAATAGGGAGAGAGAAATAAAGAAAGGGAGAACTAAGGAGAGAAAGGGATAAAGAGAAAAAGAAATAGGAAGAGACAGAAAGAGATAAAGCGAGTAAAATAGGAAGAGAGAGAGAGAGAGAGAGAGAGAGAAATGGGAAGACAGAGATAAGTATAGAGGTACAGAAATAGCAAGAGAGAAAGAAATAAGAAGAATGGAAGATATATAAGGAGAGAGAAACACGAAAAGACAGAGATAAAGAGAAAGAAATAGGAAGAAAAAGATAAAGACACAGAGAGAAATAGGAAGAGACCAACAAACAAAGAAAGAGAAATAAGGAGAGAGAGCAATAAGAAGGGGTAGGTATATATAAAGACAGAAAGAACTGAGAAGAAACATAAATAAAGAAAGTGAAAGGAAGAGAGATAAATAGGAAAAGAAAGAGAAAAAACGGAAAAAGAGCTAGGGTAGACAGAGAGATGGAAAGAGAAAGAGAGGAGGGAAGGTGGAGGTAGAAACAGAGAGGGGAAGGAAAACAGGGATAGGAATAGATAGGGCAGAGGAATAAAGATGAAATTAAAGGAACAAAAAGTGGGATGAAAACAGACAGGGGAAAGAGGCAGTGAGGAGGAGGGAGGGAAGATAGGAGAGAGAGGGAAAGAATGGAAAATAGAGATTGAAACAGAGGAGGGGAAGGAAGACAGGGATGGAATTATAGTGGATAAAACAGAGAGAGATAGAAATGTGGAGAGATGGAAACAGGGAGCAAAAAGAGTGATGAAAATAGACAAGGGAGACAGGTGGAAAGAGAATGAGGAGGAAAGGCAGAAGAAAGAGAGAACGAGAGAGAGAGAGAGAGAGAGAGAGAGAGACGAAGAAAGAGAAAGGGATATAAAGAGAGGGAGAAAGAAAGGCATATAAATAAAGAGAGAGAAAGAGATGTAAATAAAGAGATAGAGTTATGTAATGCGAAAGAGAGGAGGTTGGAAAGAGATGACGACTGAATTAAACAGAATTAGATAGGCAGAAACGTTCAACTGAGAAACATAGAAAGAGAGAGAGAGAGCCGAAGAAAACGATAAGGAAGGAATCTAAAGAAGGGGAAGCGCATCTTGGAAAGAGAAATCTACTGAAGGATTGAAGAATACAAGAAGAGAGGAGAAATAGACAGAAAAGGAAACAGAAATAAATTATAGTCAGAAAAGTAGGAGAAATAGGAGGGAGAAGGTAGAAAGAGAGAAAGAAAACCAAGAAAACGACAAAGAGAAAGAAAGATAACCAGACGAAAACAGGAGAAGGAGGTGGACAAGGGACTGGAAGGAAAAGTTATGGAGAGATTAGAGAAATCAAGAAAGAGAGAAAGGGGTAGGCAAGGAAAGAAATAAAAGGACAGCGGGAGGGCAAACAGACAGAAATAGAGTTAGAGAGAGAACGAGAGGCGAATATAATAGAGAGACAGATTTAATATACAGTAAACTTTGGTGCCGAGAAGCATTCCTCACATATTTCAGTAACCAAGTGAAAATATACAGTGGCGATGGGCAAATAGTTATTCCAACTTTCATCCGTCCACTCTCTCTCTCTCTCTCTCTCTCTCTCTCTCTCTCTCTCTCTCTCTCTCTCTCTCTCTCTCTCTCTGGGTTCGCTAAGCAGATAACACCCAGCAGCTATTTATCCGCAATCCCACTGTGCCACGCAGGCACACTGCCTACAACTACATCATATTAAAGTGTGTTCGTCTGTGAGAAGGCGCTTTTCCTCCCCCCCCCCCCCACTTTCTTCTTCTTCTTCTCTCTCTCAGTTAATCCTGGAATCCGCTTCTACAAGTATGGGAAATATTCTCCATCATATTCTTCGACATCTTGATTTTTTGCTGATGAAAATAAATGACGATATCGTTCGCCTTTCTATTGCTCGCCCGCGTAATGAAGAATGTTAAGAATCTTGTCAGCTGATCAACAAATTTCTTAGCAGCACCATTTCGTTTGGAAGCCGCTTTCTTTCGAAGATGGCCATCTTTACATTACAAAGATAACATCCTTCTCTTCTGCTACGTCTTGCCTTAACCAGACGCCTGCAAATCAGTTAAATTAAGCGCAGGTCACACAAACAGGGGCCGCCAACGTTCATTTAATAACGAGCAGTTGCGACTTGTGAAAAGAACGCGTTGAAGATGACGCAATCACAGCGCATGCTCCGAACACTACCCAACCTACGAGCAGAAAATTCTTTTTATACTTCAAAAATCAATTGGTCACTAAAAGTGTCCTGTATACACTACATTGATAAAAGTATCAGGACAGGGTTTGAGGAAATTAAACATCGTCTGACGGTGGCTGACGTAATCACCATTTAGTGATTGCGTCAGCCACTGATGTAGGCTATTGCATTTTGATTACGTTATGACGTCATCTTGTTCTGTTGTATGATTACAGATGGCACAATCGCTGGACAAGGTGTATTACATCGCAAAAAACTACTTCCAAGAGAGAGAGAGAGAGAGATGAAGAAATTAGCGGATGGATAGATAGAAAGAGAGAGATCTATGAATGCACAAACAGATAGATAGATTGAACGGTCGGTCAGTGACTTTAGGTTTTTTATTATGGTTCGGATACTTACAGTTCTACTTCGTGTACATATAAAGACAAATGGGAAAGAAAGAAAGAGAGAGAAATACATGGACAGTTTGTTTGTTTGTTTGTCAAAGGAAATAAGCTGATGTGGTGTCGATGTATTGCGTGTGCATTCTAAGGTCGGTTTGCTTGCTTTGCTGGATGAAAAACTGTAATTGAAAAAGGTAGTGGGGGATTTTACATCGTTCATCCAAATCAAAAGGGTGTGCTATCAGCGGGGGTACTACGAATAGACAGATAGAGGAGAGAGAGATCTGCGAATGGAGAGATAAGTAGACAGTGTGAGACAGAGACAGAACGAGAAATCTTTGGATGGGAGGGAGAACGACAGAGACGAAGAAATCAGTGGATGGATGGATGGATGGATGGATGGATGGATGGATGGATGGAAAGAGAGAGAGAGATCTGTGAATGCACAGACAGATAGATGGAACGAGAGAGAGACAAACAGAAGGAAGGAGAGACAGACAAACAGATGGGAGGAGAAACAGGCAAAGAGATGGAATGAGAGAGAGATGGAGACAGACAAACAGATAGCGTTGAACGGGAGGGAGATATAGGGATGAAGAAATCAATGGATGGGTGGATAGATAGAGAGAGGTATGAAGAAATCAGTGGATAGATAGAGAAAAGACACAGACAGAGATGAAGACATTAGCAAATGGATAGATAGAAAGAGAGAGAGAAAGCAGTACAGTAGTAGTAGTAGTAGTAGTAGTAGTAGTGGCACGTGATGCAAGAAAGCAAGTGTATTAGCTTATGCAGCATCAGCCAAAAAAAAAAAAAATCACACCATTCCCTCCAAATGCCTGTCCAGTTCCTCCTTAAATTTATTCAACCTATCAACTTCCACAACGACAGATGGCAGTTTGTTCCAGCAATTAACCACCCGCTGGCAAAAGGCAAATTTCCGCAGATCTCTTCTACATCTGTCTTTTCTTAATTTGAATTTATGCCCCCTTAGGTTCGTAATCTAAACAAGTGGAAGGATCCCATCAGAATTCAGCGTGCTCAACCCATTCAAGGCCTTATACACCTCAATTAGATCACTGCACAGGTGCCTAGTCTCCAGCCACTGCAATTTGCAGAACTTAAGCCTCTCTTGGTAAGAGGATCCCTTCATTCCCCTCACCAATCTTGTTGCCCTTCTCTGTACACGCTCAAGTAAATCTACATCCTTCATAAAATGAGGCCTCCAGACCTGTACGCAGTACTCAAGGCGTGGCCTGACCATTGCCTTATACAGAGGGATAATCACCTCCTTTTCCCTGCTAGCAACATTCCTGTATATCATTGACAAAACCGCATGACCTGCCCTGGCAGCCTGTCTACATTGCTCAGAGAACTTCATATCTGACTGCACAATTACTCCCAGGTCTTTTTCATTTTCTACCATCTCAAGCGTAGTACCACACAGTTGGTACTTTTCTCTGGGGTTACTTCTACCCATATGCAGTACTTTGCATTTGTCAAGGTTAAACTTCAGTTGCCATTTCTTAGCCCATCTGCCCAAATTATCTAGATCATGTTGCAGTAGCACACTGCCATTACTGTCATTAACAACCCTGCCAACCTTTGTATCATCTGCAAACTTCGACATTAAGCCTGATATACCTTCATCAATATCATTGATAAATATACAAAACAACAGTGGACCTAACACCGAACCCTGTGGGACACCACTAATAACATTAGTCCACGAAGAGCAGCACCCATTGATTACCACCCTCTGTCTTCTCCCACTTAACCATCCTTTTATCCATTGTAGCAACTTACCCTTAATACCATTCTGCTCCAATTTGTACAGTAGTCTTCCATGCGCAACAGTGTCAAAAGCTTTCCTGAAATCCAAATATATGATATCAAAATTATTTTTTGCATCCAGTTCCTTTGTAACCACATCATAATCTATCTTTCCATCCGCTGATTTCTTCATCTCTCCCTATTGCTCTCTCTCTCTGTATCACCGTCAGAGATAAATGAATAAATCAGAATATGGATAAGTGGAAAGAGACAGAGATCCATGAATGCAGAGAGAGATAGATGGAAAGATCGAGAGATATGTGAATTCAGACAAACATGGATGGAAAGAGAGCGACAGAAAGGAGAGACATCATTGAATGGCAGGGGACAGAGAGAGAGAGAGTTAACAATTTTTTTGTGTATCATTCTTAAACATAAACAAAGAGAGGTAAAGTGACAAACCAGAGGAACCGGAGAAATATTAAACTTCATTGCTCTGTTGAGAAACGGTAAAAGATTACGATGCACCCCCCCCCGACCCCATAAATGCAATTGCGAATCGCTTTCGTGTCAAGAAGCGAATCCGTACCTACTGACGTCAGAATTGAAGCAATCGCGCATTACTGACCACAATATTCAGAGGATGATAGATCCAAGAAACAGCTATAATACCTCTCTCTATCCATCCACTCTAGTCATCCAGTAATTACAGCATATCTTCTCTCCTCTCTTCACTCAATTACTCTCCTCCCTGAATCGCAGTCGAACCTCTTCCGGAAAGAGCATTAAGACGTCAACAACTTAAGTCGATGAGTAGAAGCGCACGTTGGCTATTCTTAGGAGAAGAGAGAGAGAGAGAGAGAGAGAGAGAGAGAGAGAGAGAGAGAGAGAGAGAGAGAGAGAGAGAGAGAGAGAGAGAGAGATCCCGTAGTGTCGGATGGAGTCTCGAGACGAAATAAATCCTCAAGCGGAGGGGAGTTTCTGACAGAAAGCTTTTCCCATATCCTCCGTGATTGACCGCCTGGACACTAGCAGCCATCTGTCTTCTACAGGTGTGGACACTAAGGCAAAGAGGGGGGTTTTAGGGGGGGAAAGAAGATCATTTCCTTCTCTGATCCACATGTACACATCCGGCTAGGAAAGAATGCTCTTTTTTATATTTTATGTGCCAAAATATACTTGAAAGAAAATTGTTAGAAGCGATTTTTTAACAAAAAAACCAGTTCAGATACAGTGGAGGTATTACCGTATACACCCAACTACCAGAAGGTATTACCGTATATACCCAACTACTAGAAGGCATCTGCCCGACGGACCAATTTTAATATTCAAAATACGTTCTGTTTTATTATCATTTAATGAAAAATAATGAAAGAATGATGTCATAAAAATTGATGTTCAAAATTAGATAATCTTCTGCTCTACTTTGGAAGATTATTTTCTGGTCACCATTAAAACAATGTCTTCAAATTTTGTTTACTAAAGCTGTAGAAATTCGCCTCCATCCACTCTTTATTCTGCGTTTAGTCTAGATTACATAAAACATCGATATTTTGAAAGATAAAAATAAATCTTTTACAGGTACTAAGATTACTTGTTTGCCGACATATCTGATGAAGGATAACAATAGTCAGACTGAAACGTCTGAGTTAAAATTTTATAGAAAATGCTGTAATCTAATGATACAGCACACTAGATGGAAATATATGTACTGTAAGCATTTATTATTCGCTCTTTTCCAGTTTATTCAAAAGCTAAAGATAATTTTAAAAACTTTAATAATATTTTAAATTTAATATTCAAAAATAATTTATAAATTAAAATTTAATATGTAAAAAATAATTTATACGTTTTTCCATACTACATTTAATCTGGATCTCTCTATAACATCGATCGTTTGAAAGAAGAAAATGAATATTTTATAAATACTACGATTATTTGGTTTGTAGATGCACCTGATGAAGGATCAGAAGAGTGACATCGAAACGTCTGAGTTAAAAATTTACAGATAATGGTATAAAGCAGTGTATTGAAGGTGGAATTGCATGTGAGTATTTATTATTAGTGTCTTTTTTCACAATTTATTCAGAAGCTAAATAAATAAAAAAAAACGCGGTATTTCTAACAAAATTCTTTTCTCCTTTCATAAATGGAACTGGAGTTGGCTAAGGTGAATGTGACTATATTGATAAGAATAGAAGAAAAAAATCCTTCGAGGAAAACTTTGCTATAAAGATACTATTTCTGTTTGTTCCCAATTCTGTTCTAAAAATATTACCATCACTCGGTACAAGGCAAAAGGCGGGTAGAACTACTCCTCCAACTTTTCCATCTTTGATCCTGAGTCTCTATCGAAAGACCTTGTCACCGAGCAAGACGGAATAAACAGAATGCAATAGCTCTCACAGCGTGATCTCCTTGGAGACATGGCCGATAGAGTCGCCTACCCTCCTGCCTCGCCGCTAATCCCCCAGTGGCCGGACCGAGCCCGCAGAATTTATTGTCCGGCGCCTGAAGCCTAGAGTCCTTCCAACAGCATTCTTTACTCGCTTCTAGTGCTGGTACGAAAAGGGGGCTCACAGCACCGCGTCTGCTTGCAGGTGGCTTTGTGTGGTTGCCCGGGCAACCAAACCGGCTCGCCCACTAAATCCTTATTTCTGCCTGCGCTCCTGCAGCAGTGCAAAGGCAGTAGCTGGGAGTCGACCGTTTTCGCCAGGGGATTTGAGGTTTGCTTTCATTTCCTGGAGTCTTATCCATCCTGATGGAGCCCAGAGAGTCGGGGTCCCTTTGTGGTTTCCCTGCCGTCCTTCTTGTTACCTGGTGTTCGTCAAAGGCAGGGAGCCGTGGATTGCCGTCAGCCGTTGCTAGCGCTGCGTGGGATTGCGCCTCAAATTGTGATTTAAACCTGTCTCTCTCACTCTTCTGCCTGTTTCTTACGCTCCCTCGGCGAGGGGATTTCCTCATTTTTACACTACCACAGAGGCTTCCAGAAACCGTTCAAGAGAGGGCATGTTGTTTTCGTTAATTAGAAGAGATCGCATCTTGGGTTTTCCTAATACGTCTTAAGACGTGCAGACAAATAAGCGGAGAAACAGAAAAGGGCCCCGGAAAAGCTTGCGCGCGAAAATACCCGACAACTCACTTCAGTAATACGGTGTTAGGCTTGTATGATAGAAGCTCCATCTCTCTTGGGAGTTTACTTGTTAACGATGGGGCGCGTGGACTTTTTTTTTTTCCTTTTCAACCTTCTTCACGTCCCCTCTTACCAACACCTCATTAAGATAAACAGTCATAGCTGAAACCTACTGCCAATCCTTATTTTTCCCTTCTGTGCTCATTAAAAGTTTGGTGCTAAACTCCCACTTTCTTTATTAGATATAGATATAGTAAGGAAGGATTACAAACGTGATACGCGCTGATGTTGAAATCTCCTGAAAATGAGGAGGACAAGCGAGTATAATCCGTTCTCTCTCTCTTTTTATTGCAGCCTTTGTCAGGTCCCTTTGGAAATCTGATAGCATTTTTGACAGCCGAGAATGTATGGGTTTCTACGAAGTTTGTCCCAGGAGAGACAACTCCATCAAAGCTCTCTGCTGCTTACATTTTTAAGCCGTTTTTATTCATATAAGTATCCCTCAACAAATCATAATGAACGCTGCCTTATCTGTAAAAACAAAAAAAAAAAAAAAGCTAAGGAACACACGATGTGTAATTATAGCGATTATTTTGAACACGTTTCTTTTATTTCTCCTAAAAATCTTCTTTTCATCCCGAAATGGGCGTTTAGAATAATTATTTTAGAAAGAATTTTGTAAATTTATTAGCTAGTTAATCTTTGGGGTTTTATTTTCGACTTCTTTATTTATCGCTTCTCCGTTAATCTCTTAATACGAATAAATATATTTTTCGATGTATCACAATTCAAAATTTCGTTTTCTTTCCAAGCAAATATTTGAAAATAAAATACTCGAAAATTGCGTAAACTCAGCGAGAGAATATAGCTGTGGAAATGCATTTATAGTTTTGTAAAGTTCCCGATAGGTGGCGCCAACAAGAGAAGTAAATTAAAAATTGCGTTAAATATTTATTAAAATACGCAGAATTTTGAGTTTTTAAAGACGTTGTTTTCCGTTTTGCGCCCTCTACCGGGCATTTTTAGAAACTCTGTTTGATTGTTGGTGTATACGTTTCTAATCAGTTTGTTGGTTAGTTTTAGTGGGGTGTAATTATTTTTAAAGGGGGGGTGGGGTAATTTAAAATTCAATTAAGTTTCGGCAGGGTCGTAATATACGGCTGCATGACGAGGGATGTTCGGTTGACATCTCGACACCATAAATCACCTGTTCGTCTTATCAAGTTATATTAGATAAAGTCCTTGAGATTAGGTGGATGGAAACTTGGGGTATTCCGTCAACAAGTGTGTGTGTGGGGGGAGGGGGGAATCGGGGGTTTGTTACCAAAGGGAAACGAAAAAAAAGAAAAAGTGTTTGCGCCAGCGAGAGGGCAGGAGAGACAGATTTAAGATGATTATGTGAAAGGCAAGGTGAGGGAGGGACGGAGCGGTGTTTATCCAAGAAGAGCGGACCATGCATGCCCGAGTCCCCGAACATAACAAATGGGCGTCTCTAGTGGCGTTGTTTATTGTCGAAGTCACTAACAACTTCGTGTCACAGGAAACAGAGTGGCCGTCATGACAAATAGCGGAACGAGACGTGAGCAACTGTTATTGCGTGCAAGACACGGGGCGACAGTACTGGGCGGCAGCATCACACTCCAGGTACGTTTGTTAGCATCCTTCATGCTAAGGGAAACATGCCACTCTCTCACTCTCTCTCTTTTCCTTTCTTTCTCTCTCTTTCTCTCTCTCACTCCTTCTGTCTCTCTTTCTCTCCCTCTCTCGTTCCTTCTGTCTCTCTTTCTTTCTCGTTCATGCAGTCTCTCTTCCGCCTTTCTTTCTCTCTGTCTTATTCCTTCTGTCTGTCTTTCCTCACTATCTAGCTTCCTTTCTCTCGTTCCTTCTGTCTCTCTCCATCATACCTTCTGTTTCTCTTACTATCTCTTTCTCTGTCTCTCTCCACTCTTTCTGTTTCTCTCGTTCCTCCTGTCTATCTTTCTCACCTCTCTCTCTCTCTCTCTCTCTCTCTCTCTCTCTCTCTCTCTCTCGTTCCTTGTCTCTCTTCCCTCTCTCCTATCTTTATCTCGCTCATTCTTGTTCTTCCTCCTCTGTATCTTTGTTTCTCTCTCTCTTCCACTCCTGTTTCTTCTCCCTCTCTTTCTTTGTTTTTCTCTCTCTCCCGCTCCTTCTGTCTCTCTTATCATTTCTCTCTTTTCCCTCTCTCTTTATCTTGCTCCTTCTGTCTCTATTTCCCCTCTCTATCTTTCCTTCTCTCTCTCTCTCTCTCTCTCGCTCCTTCTGCCTCTCTTTTCCTTCCTTTAATTCTTTCTCTCTCGCTCTCTCGTTGCTTCTCTCTACCATCACGCCTTCTGTCTCTCTCTTCCTCATTCCTTCTGTCTCTCTCTTCCTCATTCCTCTGATTCTCTTTTCCCTCTCTTTCTGTCTCCTCTTCAATCTCTCATTCCTTGAGCCTCCCCTTCTATCTCTCATTTTTTCTGTTCCCCCCCTCTCTCTCTCTCTCTTTCTTTTTCTCTCGAAAGAACACGCGAATTATCATTGGACGCACTTTCTCTCTCTTTATTCTCCTGTCTCTCTACCTTTCTCGTCCCTCTCTCGTTTCCCTTTTGTTTCTCTTTCTCTCTCTCTTTCCTTTCTTTCTATCTTTTTTTCTAATTCTTTATGTCTCTCTTCCTTTTCTTATATTTTCTCCGTTTCTGTCTCCCTTCCTTCCCCTCTGTTTCTCTCATTTTCTGTCTTTCTCTCACTCTCTTTCTATGCGTCTCGCATTCAATCCTCTCTCTCTCTCTCTCTCTCTCCCTCGTTCCTTCTGTCTCTCTTTTCTCTCCTTCTTTCTGTCTCTTCCCTCTCTTTCTATCTCTCTCCCTCGTTCCTTCTGTCTCTCTTTTCTCTCCTTCTTTCTGTCTCTTCCCTCTCTTTCTATCTCTCTCCCTCGTTCCTTCTGTCTCTCTTTTCTCTCTTTCTTTATGTCTCTCTTCCTTTTCCTATATTTTCTCCGTTTCTGTTTCTCTTCCTTCCCCTCTGTTTCTTTCCGTTTCTGTCTTTCTCTCACTCTCTTTCTATGCGTCTCGCATTCAATCCTCTCTCTCTCTCTCTCTTCTTCCCCTGTCTGTCTTCCCTCTCTTTCTATCTCTCTCCCTCGTTCCTTCTGTCTCTCTTTTCTCTCCTTCTTTCTGTCTCTCTTCCTTTTCCTATATTTTCTCCGTTTCCGTTTCTCTTCCTTCCCCTCTGTTTCTTTCCGTTTCTGTCTTTCTCTCAATCTCTTTCTATGCTTCTCGCATTCAATCCTCTCTCTCTCTCTCTCTCGTTTATTTGACTTAATATTTTTTGTTTGTTTGTGAATATGTGAAAGAATACATGAAACTGATTTTAAGTCTATTCCAGTACAATTGCATTATTTATTGAATTACTAAAAAGAGAACAAACCCATTGAATTTTTCTTTTCTGTTGAAAGACCGAAAGGCTAAATAACTTGTACAAGATTTATATATTAGAAGTGTTGATGAGTGCTCAAGAGGCCATGGGCAATTAAAATTGATATTTCTTGAAGGCTGGTGACAACCAATTGAACCAGAAAAAAAGTCCAGTATATGGGCCGATGTTTCAAAGGAACAGATGAAAATGAAAATGGACGTACCAATCATTATAGGATAGTTATTAAATCAACAAATAATCGAAAAATAACCATAGCATAATTATCTATAAGTTGTAATATTCGACAATCGTGTTTAAAAAGGCACAAATGTCCCATTTCGTCGAGAATCGAACTAGGTCTTGAAAGACTCGGGTTCGACCTCTACCTCGTCCTAAGGACTCTGAAAAATAACACTCTATAACGTTCATTATATTCTTTAAAGTAAATAACCTGTATATTCGTGCGATGTATTTTTTCTGTCTTTCTTAATGTACCAATTTTTACATTCCATCTATTAAAAATCTCCTTTTCCCCACATTTATCAACAGATATCTGCTTTTTGTTTATAATTCTTTCCTCGCTTTCTGCAGAGTTTTTCTACCTATTTTTCTATTCTGGCGATAAATGGCCTGCAGTCTTAGATTACCGCCAGGACCTTAAGCAGACGGATGGCACCAGACAACTAATTTGCTGTTGTGACACCCAGAGATGGCATTCCACCAAACTGTGTCGACCTTTCTATAGACAGACACTCTATCACCAAGACACATAAACGAAAACATCCCTTCTCCCTCTATTTCTTTCTTAAAAAGCTACGCAAATACTATCCAAGCAGAAGACTATTGCTAAACGGAGTGGTAATTTGATTAACGGACCCCACCATCTGACACAATCATTGAATTGGATCGTTGACCCAAAAAGCTTGCGCAATAAGGGTGTGTGGAACCAAAGGACAGTTTATGTTGTTCCGAAACAGCTGCGAAGTCTTTAAAAACTACACTTTTCACCTTCGTGCTCACCTTTTGTAGAGATTCCCGTACCACTAGTTGACCATCAGGCTACCGCCATGTAGGAGCGGACACCTGAGGCCGAGAAGTTGCGGGCAGTTAGGCCTAGCAGTAGGGAGACCATGTTTAACAGCCGTGTCACAACAGAAAGCACTTGGCACCTCGTCTCCGGGGCAGAATCCATCCTCATTAGGCGACGTCTCCAGCCCCGCTGGGAGCCAAGGCAGCCATTCCTCATCTTCCTAACGACGCCCGCGTTCCACGCGGCAGCAGTGCGACATTTGGCGGGCTTCGGCCATAAGGAGGGAACGCGAGCATTAAGGTTTAATGTCTGAGCGACCAAATCAATTCTCTCGACGCTGTCACGAGGAGGACCATTATCGTTCCTTACGTTGTAGCTTCCGACATCTGGCGATTTCTCCCTTCTCTCTCTCTCTCTCTCTCTCTCTCTCTCTCTCTCTCTCTCTCTCTCTCTCTCTCTCTCTCTCTCTCTCTCTCTCTCTCTCTCTCTTCCTTATTTCCAGCCAGAGTAGTAAACTGTTCCGGCAGAGTTTTACCAAGAAGTCGACATCACGAAGCGATCTACCCCATGGTCTGTTGGGGAAGATGCTAAGATATTAGTTCCAAGCGCAGCTGATGAACAGGTGGACAGACACTAGTGTTCGTTGCCTTAGATACGCATGTATCAATGGCAATTCTGAACAATCCTGATCGTTTTCTTCTTCTGTGAGAGGAAATGCCCTGATATATAAACGTTGCAATGGGTGAACGAAAATAAGAGGGAGAGAGCGAAGAAAACAGAGTATGGTGACAAACAGGTTTATTGACACTTTCTCCTTTCTCAGAATTACTTCTGTCCACTACACCCTAAACAACCACTTTGTAAGATGTTACCATGGAAATAGTAGGTTCTTGAATAAAATTATGCGAGTTTTGATAATGAATAAAATAGCTGATCGCTTGTAAATCTCCAAAAATGGCGAGTTTTAGGAGAATTTATAAAGAGCATTTTCCAGAGAATAATTTTCTCCACTATATGTCCACAATCTTCTATCGAATTCTGGTGGAATATATCAAAGTACCATTTTTGGTTGACATAATTAGGCTATAATTAGCAAAAATGGCTGGAATTGAGCTGGTGATTCTCTTTAGAAGAGATGGATAGGAAAATAATTCGATATAATTGCTAAAAACACGCAAATAAGAGATGCCCCTGGTAATTTGGGACCAGGACCAAATAACCAGTGAATTCTGATATTAAAGAATCTCATACGTATTAGCAATCAAATGTACAAAAAAGATTTATTTCAAATCTTTACCATATTTCAAAATATAATAATTTTTTTCCTGTGAACACAGAGGGAAAGAAAATTATTATTTTATTGAACTGGTAAGCTTTGGTCTTACCAGCGAAGACCAAACTGATTCTGAACTTTTGATTTTCATCGTTTCATTTGGGCTCATGCGCATATACACACGCATATTGTAACGATCTACAGATAAACATTGACCGATAGATGGTTTTAGTAGAAAAGATAGAAGGTCAAGGAAGAAACAAAATCACTCATTAGTTCGGAAGACGACACAGCAAAGAAAAAAAACAAAAAAGAATGACGACTGATGCTAGCCAAAGTACCTCTAGCGTTAATAAAGCTACAGATGGAAGGATTCTAGCAAATATGGCGATGTTACTAAGAACTGCATTTTGTTTACTTCGGTCCTGACTCCTTTCTTAATTACAAACGTGTTTTTTTTTTTGTTTTCTTTCGCCACCAACTACAGGAGGGAGAAAAAAAAGAAGAATTCTAGTTCGTTTCGCGCTGTTAGGTGCTGTGTTTTCTGGGTAGGGAGATTACAGCTACAAAGTATCACAAGACGTTCCGTTAGTCATCTGATGTTTTCGTAAAAAACAAAGTTTAAGCAACAATTTACGCATTTTTATAAATTTTTCTTGAATGTATTTTGCAACTTGAAAAATTCGTTGTTGCATATGAAAACTGTGGGTTGCGATCCAAACTGGCAGAATGGTTGTTGAACACGAGGTTTCTGGATGTCAATGCTTAGTATAAAAGTGAATTGTTTAGCATATACACAGAAGAATTTAAGGCCATAAGGCATCATTGCATTGTGTTTATAAACTGCGTGTATTCTTTGGTGTTCTGACTGATTTTTGTGGATGAAAAATCGAGTTAAAACATGGGACTCTATACCCGGTAAGAACTAACTCAGCCACGGTTAGTAAAAACCCATAAATGTTCCTCTTTTTACTCTTAAGTTCCTAGTTTCCCTCCCATAACAGAGCTATTAGCGTCTGAGGACGATACAATATTGATAATGATACTAAGCATCAATATATTTTTCAAGAGAAAAGTTCTTTTTATGAAAAATATCGTCGTCATTTGACCACATACATGTACACTTATAATCTACATTTCTTGTAAACACTTATGCTAAATAAAAGCAAATTCTGCTGATACTTTTCATAGTTTAACTCTGGATCAACCACACCAATTAACAAGAATTTACACTATCTTTTAATCTGTACTGGTACTCGTACATTAAGTGAAAACCAACTGATTAGAAAAAAAATTTTAAATCGAGTGTGACCCCTGCATGGACTTTAATAGTACCAATAAATCCTCTGGTGGACCCTTTCTACAAGTTAGTTCCATGCGACGACTAGAATCGTGTTCCACTGCTCCAGTAAGGCAGCAGTGGCCAGCTCTTGCTTGAACGTCTTGTTCTGACTATCAACTGTCGTTCCAAAACATCCCAAAGATTTCAATTCAATTCAAATCTGAGCTCTGGGCTGGAAATGGCAGGTTCAGTACAGTACAGTATTATCGGTTAGAACTAGTGGACCAAGTCCAAACTACTTTAAATAAACCCATAGCAACACGCTACCTACATCGAACTTTGGGCGTACTCCACATCTAGGTGTTAGCAATAGCGTTAGTAGAGACATATGATGCAAGAAAGCAAGCTTTTCAATTCTCTCTCTCTCTCTCTCTCTCTGGTCAACTGAGTGAGGGTATCTTTGCGATGTCCTTTCACTGTCTGTTAGTTCTACCTGCCAATTAGTGTGCATGACTTTTATATTCTACTTTTAACTGATACTTCCGTTTGCTATATCATGTGAACTCTGTAATTAATTGATGAATGTATATATTCACTCTCTCGAAGACAGACAGTGAATATATACATTCATCATATGTGAATCGTGGGAAATACAAAGATATTAAGACATAGAAGAAATACTCCAGTCTGGTGACTCCTGAAAATAGTTTATCTGAACTCTCTAAACCTAATTGACCGTTGGAAGCTCTGTATTTCTTATTAATATTATAAAAATCCATCCGCCTTACTCTGGCTCAAATGGATGGAGTTAAAACTCCATCCATTTGAGCCAGTAACTCTCCTTTCCGTTTTTAAGAATAATTCCATAAAAGTAGTTTTTTCGCCCTGTCATCTTGAATAACAATAAACCAATAGAGATGCCTCCCACTGTTCCAATCAAACATATTCTCGGACTATCGTCCGATATTCTTACGTCTAAAAGGCATCTGAGTGTAGACCTACTTTTTCCTTAGGTCAATAAGACCACAGTGATGTCATCAGTCAAACTTTCCCCCAGTAGGCTGGTAAGCCACGCACAGCACAACAAAATTCCGAGAGATCCACTTGAAAGATAATAGAGAATTATCGCGTGAACATCAGAAGCACGCTACAATGCCTCCGCGCGGAGTTTGGAGAACGCTTGATGACTCCATCGTAAAGCATGCGTGGCTGGGAACCATTGGCCGTTAAGAATGGCTAATAATTGCCTTCGCCAGTTTGGCCGTCTACCCGCGTCTGTCGGAAGCACCAGGGCACCTCCCCAAGCCCTGCCGGTGCTTCCTTAGCCGGGGCAAGACAGGTAATTTCGTAGGGCCCCCCCATCCCCTCTATAATGACCAAAGGAGTGTTCGCCGAGGAGGTCGTTCTACGCCATTTCACACACATATTCCTTGGCGAGGCCAAAAATTTTCTCCCATCGATAATCTCCCAAAATTCCCCCAATTTTCACCTCTAGTGTGATCGACGGCGCTGAAAATAACAGCACAACTTACGGACAATTTCACACCACTGCTACTACTCTCGTGTGGCCTGTACAGTCGATGCCGTACAGGTCAATTACAAGTGAAAGCCGGGTTCAGATATGAAATAAGTGATGGTCATAGTTTCATCATTTTTTATAGTCTTTTTTTTTTTTTAGTTTTTTTTCACCCCTCCCCTTTTTCTGCTGTGTGTGACCCGGATGACCTCTGGAGCCCACTCACTGAGTCAACTCGCCGGTTGGTCTACGGGTCGGTTAACCGCATTTTTTTTTTTTTTTTTTCGCCACACACGCAGGCAGTTTACCTGCTAAAGATAAATTAGAAGTCCATGGTAGTTGATTACGATATTTGGTTTTCAAAATGTCTTGTGGGAGCAATTATTTCTTTTATTTTCTTATTCGCATTACTGAAACTTAAGACAAAGAGACTACCTTTTTAAGATCGACTCATGTTTTGAACATATCCCCCCATTAATTATTTATTTATTATTTTTTTTTGGTACACAAAGTTTATTCAATTTTCGAATTATTTTTGTTTTAATTTGAAAATCTTTTCTATCACAACCAATGTCCCAAATAACACCAAGCCCCATTCTCATAACTTCATCAGTGTATCGACTTTCCTCAGGAAATAAATCCAGTCGATGGATTTCGTGTAATAAGTCTTTGCAAAGCCAATCCTTCCATCATGTTACCCACTACGGTCATCTGACTCGAATCTGTGCAATACATCATCCACTTTCTCATCCATTGTGTTAAATTGGTTACCCTATCAACAACCAAAGACAGCACATAATTCTTAATGAACTACGCGCTATATTTTCTCTCTCTACAAATTTACTTTCATCAAAGATTTAATACCATTCCTGGATTCTCTTTAAAATAATTTCCTGTTTCCTTATATTTAATTTTATTTTTTAAATATAGAAAATTAAGAGACTCGTTATAAGCATTTCATCTATCGATTTAAAGTAACAGTTTTCGATGTAACTAAAAGAACTGTGATATTTAAAATACAAATAATCTGTAGTAACAATATTTAATATATTCATATGTATTTTTAAATTTTTAAAAAATGCACACTTTGTTTTAAAATAAACAAATTTTAACACTTACTAAAAACAATAACTTTATTAGTTCATAATTTATAATAATTTACTTTAACACATTGCAATAAATTACACCAGATGGCCTAAGTCGTTACTCTGTCGTTTTCGTTTGGTTATCTGTACTATTTACTTATGTGTATGTATAAAAAATAAAGGAGAAAGAAAAGAAAGATCAATTCAATTCTCTGCACGTAACCTTTTGTGTTCAGTTGTCAATTTGTTTGTTCCTGGCCATCCTGGTCTTCTAATTAAAAAGGTTTCGTTTAATTGCCAATTGACTTCAAAGAAGCTAAATTTGCCACGTGCGGCGCGTGTTGCTGGCTTTTGAAATCTGACACAAGATGGCAGGCACAAGGAGCAAAAGACTTGGAGACGTATAATTACAGTCCATTGCGCATAATAGGCTCTTATTTAGGACAAAAAATTACGAAACTGGTGTTAATTTAGATGTTTTTAATTATACTGATCAGGTAACCTTTCTGCCACTCTACTACTTTTTTTATCATTTAATTATCAAAAGAATCCACAAGAATACTAATGAACTAGAAAATTTAACAAATCCAGAAATATTATTTCAAATATTATTCAAGTTTTCTGAATTGATGATAAACAGTTTTGTTTTAAAGAACTCAACTTGATGGCGAAGTAGCAAGCAGTAACTTTCATTAATAAATTTTTGTTGTTTATAAGTGATTATGAATTAGTTCCCTGTTATTATTTGTGCGTTTCGTATACCAGAGTCGATGGAAAATAGTGGATCGTAACGTTTGACAGGTTGGTCAATAAGAATTTATGTTTTTCGTGTTTTATTGTGTCTAACTTGGGATGAGGGACAATTACGTTTACTGGCCCGGTAGGAAGGCCCAGCAAACTGAGTTATCGACATGCGAGTCTTTAATACTCTCTCTCTCTCTCTCTCTCTCTCTCTCTCTCTCTCTCTCTCTCTCTGGATTCCGTTCGAAACCCTAAACTCAGCGGGAGGGAAGCCATATTGATCCCACACACACTTAACACGCTACCATTGTACTATCTATGGACCGTGGCTGGGACGGATAAACCCTGTTGTTGCTAGTGCATATGTGGTAGGATAGACTCCTGTAGCATGATTAATTATGTTTCCAGACTATCAGAGGAAACAAACATGTGTTGGGCCGCTGATACAGTTCACTGTGTATCCTCTCTCTCGGTTTTCAGACTATGCTAGTGCTTAGTAAGGTGTACTCCATTCTATTCGGCCCCAAGTCTTTAGCATGTTGGAGAAACTATTATTCAAGCTAGACAGGAACATGAATATTGAACTTTACCAAGTGTTTCCTGCCCTGGCAAACACCTTCGGGTGAAAATTATGGCTCTAAATCTTTCTGTACAGTATTATTGAAAAGGTGGAAATGATAAGTTTGCTACTTATAGATACAACTGAAGAATCGTTCTTGCAGCTTGCCGATTTTTTGGCTGTAATCACATCGGTCTATGATGGGGAAGTAAAATGGTGTTTGAGGTATCGCGTTGTCGTAGGTACCATGGTGTATTTTAAAGAAACGCTGTTTTCTATGAGTATTGTTAATTGTTTTGTACATGGGTCGAATCAGTCATACCTATCGAGTTGGTTAACACCCAGTTCAGTCTAGTCCCTTCAACAAGTGACCTTGGTGTCAGTATCGATTCCAAGCTCATGTTAATGATTCATCTCTAACTGATGTTCTATCGAAAAATTATGCTTGTTTTTATCTAGAAAACAAACAGTGGCGTAGAACTACCCCTATAATTTTTTTTATGCTTGTCAATCAAATCTAAAAAAAAAAAAAAAACGTTTGCCACAAATATACAAACATAGCCACAGTATCAACGAAAAGCACAGAGAGTGTTTCAATGGTAAAAATAAAAGGATAAACAGACACGTATCTAGAAAACTATCTAGGCTTTTGTCTGTTTATTCTTATATATTATTTTAATATTTTTTACCATTTAAAACTTCATGGCTATTCTTTAAAATTCAAACAGCCATAGTTCCTTAACTGTTCAAAATCAGACATATTTATATGAATTTTATTAGCTGTTTTTGTGCCCTCGTGGGTAGCACAATTGGTAGAATCGCTGGTCTCCTTACACAGGGTGGAAATGAACTGAGGTTGAATCCCGTCGATGATGTCAGGAACTTTTATGAGCCTTTTTCACAACGTAACTGAGTTAGCATGGTTTTTTCTCCCGGAAACTAGGGTTATTCGTCCAGCAAACAGAAAATCGACCACAGAACACACGCAAATTAGAGACAGTATATACTGAGCATATTGCTCAGTTGATGATGTTCCTAAAACCCTACTACAACCTGTTTTTGTACATAGAATCACCCCTATCATTTTAGGTGTAATTATAAACACCCTGTATTATCTTCGTTCAATTTCGGAAAACTTTGTGAGTAAAATTAATGTGTTCAAAATTGTTCATTAAAGTCTTTAATGTGTTCAGAAAGTGTTCATAAAGTCCTTAAACAAATTGAATGTTTATAACAGACTTCATAGAACAGAATTATTTTATTTATTGTAAAAAAAATAGACAACCGGCCCTCTATCGGCTTTTAAATAATCAAAAATGGGATAACTTTTTATTTAATGGCAAGTGAAATACAGAGCCCTCTATATTAAAAATTAATTATGAATTTATGTCAGTAACCAACTTCTGGAGAGGTCTGAGTATGGTAAAATATAAACAAATTAAAATATAACTTAAATAGAGAAACAAAAAGAAAGAGAGGAAGAAAGACAGAGAGGGAGATTGAGAGAGACAGAAAGAGAAAGGGATTGAAGTAGAAGGAAAGAGAGAGAGAAACTGACATACGAAGAAAGAAAGAGACTGAGGGCGAAAGAAAGAAAATGAGAGGAGACTGGGATAGGAGATAAGAAAGGCGATTGAGATAGGAAGAGAGACAGAGATAGAGGTAAGAAGGAAGAAAGAAGGTAAGAAAACGAGAGCGTAATAAAGGGGTAAGAAGGAAAAAAGTAAGAAAGCGAAAGGAGAGACTAAGGTAAGAAGCAAGAAAGGAAAAAAACAGTGGCTTGGCTGAGGCAGGCAGAAAGAAAGAGAGAAAGAGTGAGATAGGCGGAAAGAAAGAGGAGACTGCAAATGAAAGTGAGAGGGGGAAATTGAAATAGAAAGAAAGAATGAGAGACTGAAGACGAAAGAAAGGAAGGAAGACTGAGATAGAAAGAAAGAAAGGGAGCTTAGGATAGAAAGAAAGGGGACGAAACTGGGATAGGAAGAAGGGAAGACCGAGTAGGAAGGAAGAAAGAGAGCGAGAGAGAGAGAGAGAGAGAGGGAGGCTGAGAGAAGAAAAAAGAGAGAGAGGAAGCCATGAAGTAGGCAGGAAGGAAGGAAGAAGGTAAGATATAAAACACAACGAAAGAAGGAGAGGAACACTGTGGTAGGAAGAAAGAGAGAAAGGAAGACTGTGACAACAGGTAAGAGAGAGAGAGAGAGAGAGAGAGAGAGAGAGAGAGAGAGAGAGAGAGAGAGAGAGAGAGAGACTGTGACAAAAAAAGAGAAAAAGAGACAGCGAAAAAGGCTGAGATAGGAAGAAAGAGAAAGAGGGAGTGTGAACGAGATAGAGAGGAAGAAGGAGAGACCCGAGGTAGGAAGGAAGACTGAGATAGAAAGAAAGAAAGGGAGCTTAGGATAGAAAGAAAGGGGACGAAACTGGGATAGGAAGAAGGGAAGACCGAGTAGGAAGGAAGAAAGAGAGCGAGAGAGAGAGAGAGAGAGAGGGAGGCTGAGAGAAGAAAAAAGAGAGAGAGGAAGCCATGAAGTAGGCAGGAAGGAAGGAAGAAGGTAAGATATAAAACACAACGAAAGAAGGAGAGGAACACTGTGGTAGGAAGAAAGAGAGAAAGGAAGACTGTGACAAGAGGTAAGAGAGAGAGAGAGAGACTGTGACAAAAAAAAGAGAGAATGAGACAGCGAAAAAGGCTGAGATAGGAAGAAAGAGAAAGAGGGAGTGTGAACGAGATAGAGAGGAAGAAGGAGAGACCCGAGGTAGGAAGGAAAAAAAGAAAGGAAGACAGATAAGAAAACGAAAGAGGGACATACTGAGCTAGGCAGGAAGGAAATGGGAGACACTGAGCTGGGAAGAAATAAAGAGAGCAAGACTGAGCTGGAAAGAAAGAAACAGGAGACTAAAATAGGAAGAAAAAAAGAGAGGGAGATCGAAATAGGATGAAAGAAAGAGAGGAAGGGAGATTGAAATAGGAGGAAAGGAGAGGGAGGGAGGCAGATAGAAAGAAAGATGTAAAGCTGATATCAAAAAGAGAAACAAAAGAGACAGAGAGACGACAAGAAAGAAAGAAAAGAGATGAAATGAATATAGTGGCAAACAGCGAGTAAAACAGGGAGAGACAGAGGTTTAGAGTGAACGAAGACAAAGAAAGTGAAAACGAAGTAAGATAAAAAGAAAGAAAGAGCGGGAAGAATAATGGATAGGACGAGAGAGAGAGACAGAGGTAGGTGTAAGGGAATTGTATTGTACCACCGTGGATCCGAACAGTTCGATTCCATAGTTTGAGGAACAAATAAAACATTTTAAAAGTGAAGATAGTGTTGCTCTCTTTCTTTCTCTCTGTGTGTGCCCTCCCCCGTCTTCAAGAATGACATAAGATGCCATCAAATGTGTCCACCGCGTGCCATAAGCTGACGGCTACGTCTACAACAAAAGCATACAGGATTGTTCATATTTTTGATGTTGTCCCTGGTAGTGTCCGTTCAATTTCGCGAGACATTTTCCCCAGTACGAAGCACGCCCCAGATGGTCTCCCATCACTTGTCACCACCAGAGACAGTGCAGAAGGACAGTATTAAGGCAGGCTGCACACAATAGTGGCGCGTGCCTCAGTGCGAATGGTAACAGAACGTGTCGCACCCTGTCAACAGAGACGAGAAATGGGCCCACTTCTCTAAGCTCTCAGGCAACTGTCAAAGCAACGACAAGTTCGATATAAGAGGAACCCGCTTGAAGCGCCCAAGATCTCCCCTTAATCTTAAGGGAGACGTACTTTCAAATCCTCACACAAAAACAAATTGCGAATATTTAAGGCAATTGTTTTCTGTAAACAAAATGATCGCGTTCAAGTTGGTTTGTGGAAAGCCTTTTATTGCTATTTTATTTCTCACGCGCCTTTTCTTTTTTTCGTTTTCTTTGGTAAAATTTCAGCATTTTCAAGGTTTAAAATTTCGCCACCACCGGCAAATTTATTCACTAAAACAAAATAGTTCCAAATGACATCGATAGATGGCGCTTCGCGTTAACTTTCATTTTATAGCTACGTTGAAAGTCCAGGAATTTAATTTTGGGCAATACAATTGGTACTCGAACTATCATAGCTAAAACATTTAAAAGAGAACACTAAAAAAATTAAATATTTTAAAGATTAATTGGGAAATTCTAAATATGTCAAATTTAAGTTTATTATCACTCATACTCCATATTTTCTTTTTCTAGAAGAATATCAACAGTGTCTACACCATCATCCACAAGTACTCGGACACCAAAGCACCATCTTCAGTGGCAAACTTAAAATATAGGCCCCTTTGTTCCCAATGGCACCATCAATCAGTTGTGGTACCTTTCGACATGTTTGAAGGATTTTGTGTCCATTCCTTCTTCAGTACACTCGCTAGTCCATCTATATTAACTGGGCCCTGATCAACATCATCTCAAAGGTCTTCAATCGGATCCCAGTCTGTACTTTTGATCAGCCAAGCTGTATAGGATGAAGGGTTGCCATGCTAAAGTATGGAAGGCCCATTTCCAGAGAACTGTCACAGTGAAGGCACCACAGATTTGTCCAAGGTATCAGTGGATGAGTCAATATTAAAGGTTTTGGACGCTAAAACTAGCAGTCCCAGTCTTGAACCACAATAAACAGCCTTGCACCATGATCCAACCTTCCTACGAATTTCAGTGTGGGCACACTCATAGCGGTGGTGATATTTCCCAGGTATTCTCCACACTCCCATTTTCATCGTCTGATCTGAAGACTGTAAAGTGACTTGTCGCTTTATATGACCTCTTTCTACTGTTCCATAGGACAAGAACAAGTTCTCTCGGTAGCACAGCAAATATAATAACCGTCTTCCTCAAACTGGGTGAAATAAGCTCGGGTTCAAACTCTGTCAGTGATGCGAGGAACTTGCATAGTTTTTCTCCGGGAAATCTGGATTTTTTTTGTCCAGCAAAGAGATAAGTCGACAACAGAATATACGCAATTTACAAACACAATATACTGACGCCACCTAGCCTTAGTTGCTTTGGCGCGTAACGTTTATGGCTACTGAAAGCTCTTGTTGAAGCTCCAAACACTATTGATATTTTCCAAATTATAGGGTGTTCCTAAGTCAGAACAGAATTAAAAATTGAATACAAAGAACCACTGTAGACGTATAGAGGAAGGGTTGTTCCAAAGAACAGAAAGAATGAATAAATATGAAAGAAAAGTTAATTTGGTGCGTTTGGATTCGAATAACGAAAGGGAAATTTGATTATTTGATTGACATATTCTGAGTGGTTTGGAAAAAAAGAAGATGAATTACAGATGTTAATTCAGAAGGACAGCAATACTCATGGAACTATCAACAGAAAAGGCATATAGCAGAAAAAAGTTGGTGTGATAGGGAATGGTGAATTTTCCAGAGAGTGATGTCTGGTTCATTTGATTGTTCTTTTCTGGGTAGAGAGGAATTTTTGAAACTTCTGGAGACAAACGTGGAAATAGTGTTAGAAGGTAGTGCAGGTGATTTTCAGTTTATTTACAAGTACACTACATTGCCAAAGGTATCCGGACACCCCTGGAATTTGGGAAAAATGAATCACATCCGCCATCAGTGTGTGTTGGAAAAAGGTACAAAAGCAGCAGCAATCGCTCTAGAAATAAGCAGTGAACAAACTACAGTAGACATGTCAAGGTGATGAACTTAGCGACTTCCAACGGGGAGTTATCATAAGATGTCATATTAGAAATCAATCTGTTCGTGCCATTATAGAAAAATGCAACACTTTAGATCAACTATAGGTGACTTTAGTATAGGACTACTAAAGTCGATAACGTCAGGATAGACCAAAAATTAATCGGTTGTGCACAACCGATTGTAGATGGTCCATGGAACATTGAAAAGATGCGTTATTGAGTGGCAAATAAGGGTACACGGTTTTCCAATCTCATGGCCCTGTTTCGGTCAACAGTTCCTGGAGAACTTTATTTAACAGAGTTTGTCCCAGCTGTAAAATTTACCACAGGCGCTGTCTGGGGTTGTTTGGCAAAATATGAGAAATGCACCTTTGTTTTTATAAAAATAAATTAGTGTTATATTACAATATTAATAAACCATATTATTAATTATGATTTACTGCTGTGGCCGTGGGCACATTCACCATACCCTAGTTTTACCTCTTTCTCGTGGCTTGGTCTTGGACAATTGGTCATCGTTCCTAGAACTATGAATACCATGGGCACATTAACATTCTGAACAATCCGGCACCGTAGCAGCAGTATGGGGAGGGCAATGCCCCTGTTTCGGCATAACAATGCACCACTTTATACTGCATAGTCCTTAGTGACTTGCTCTGAAGAAAGAGGGCGTGCAAAAAACTTAATTACCTTTCTTTCACTTTAACCGAAGTGCACATGTTTAGAATAAACTGAACGTCGACTTCGAGCTAAATAAACACGCCTGCAATCAGCATTTGAATTGGCCGTTGATCTGAAGAATAAAATTGAACAAAATATTGCCTTCCTCTTATGAAAAATTCTTTCAAAATCTACCAAAGAGGATGCAGTGTGTAATTAAGGGTAAAAGTGGATCGATACGTTGTTAAACATTGTATCAATAAAAGGTTCTCTGAAACATGCAGATGTCCTGTTATTTTTGGCAATATAGTATACTTACGTACGTACAGTATTCATTTTTCACATGAAAGAAATACAAATGATGTTGCAACAAAGACATCATGATTACAGAGATCCCAATATAGTTGAATAGTTGATTTTCCTCATTGATGATCTCAATAAACATAACCTTGCAATATCGAAAAGAAACAAATCAGAGGAATCTGCAGTATTTTGATCCTTCCAGACATCCAGGTCCTGATGGCGTTTCTATTATCAGTGAATGTCAGTGAACCCCTTTTAACTGATTTTTCTTTCTGTATAGAAACTTTTCTTAACCATTCACTCATTCAGAAAAGACAAAGATGTAGCATTCAAATGATCCTTTTTGTCGCATTTCTACCCTTTATAACATGGCCATCAATAGATTTCGGTGGAGAAATTTATTGTTGGCTGGCCAGCTCTTACGACACCTTGAAACTCACCATTTCAGTAATAACCGTCAATGTGAATTCAATCGAATACCGAGTAGGGCGATTCTTGGATTACATCATTCATTTCTAAGTTAACTCCAGAAAAAGTGTGGAGAAACTAAAGGTTTAGCTCTAGCCATTTCAAAATCGATTTTGTGGATTTGATATAAAGGATTAGCTCCTCTCCTTTGCTCTCTCTCTCTCTCTCTCTCTCTCTCTCTCTCTCTCTCTCTCTCTCTCTCTCTCGAGTTTTGTAATTGGGTGTGACCAGATTCCGCTCTAGCAACTTCCTGCTTAATTTGTGTAGTCAGAAAAGAAGTTCTCTGAGGTTTCATGAGGTTTTGCTAGCAATGATAAGGTGATTATTTCGTTGTATAAGGCAATGGGTAGGTCACATCTTCAGTACCGGGTAGGTCACATCTTCAGTACCGCATACACGTATGAAAGCCTCATTTTAAGAAAGATGTAGAATTGCTAGAAGGAGTGCAGAGAAGGGCAACTAGATTGGTGAGGGAAACAAAAGGGTGCTCATACCAAAACAGCTTCAGTTTTGAAAATTGCAGTCTGGAGACTAGGCCTGCGAGGTGAATCTGATTGAGAAGTTTAAGGCTTTGAATGGATTAAGCAAACTCTATACTGATTGGATTATTCCTCTTGTTCAGACTACGAAACATGAGAGGGACAAAAATTCAAATTGAGTAAGGACGGTTGCAGAATAGATGTGCGGAAATTTGCCTTTAGCCAGCAGGTGGGTGATTGCTGGGCCAATCTTCCATCTGTTGTGGAAGTGGATAGCTCGAATAAATTCAAGGAAGAACTAGACAAACTGTTGGAGTGAATAGATAGGTGATATAGGAAGATTTTTTTTTCGCTGATGCTGTATAATCTTGCTTTCTTGTATCATTTACCACTAATAATACTAATAACACTAATACTAGTGCTGCTGCTAGACAAGATCCAGGTTCTGTTATTTCGCTAGCTATTTCTTTTGATATATAAATGACCTATTGTGTCATGGTCTGCAATCCCATTCCATAGTTTTGATGATAAGCGTGTGCCCTCTCCTTTTTTCTGTTCAACAAAACTTTCACAGAAAGAATCTTGTTTTTATACCATTCTGGAAGACTCTTCTTGGATAGATTATTTACAACTAGCATTGAGTAAACATGCACAGCTTCACTGGTTTCCAAGATTTAAGCAATATTCACAAAATACTGGAGCGTAGCTTCGCAAATATGTCGTTTCTCTTTTGTAATCTGCAGTACTTTTAACAAGTACTGCAGACTACAAAAGAGAAATGACAGTTAATTGCAATGAATGTGCATGCACAATCAGTGTGAATAATATAATGGCATAGTATTTAGGGTCAAACGCCATCGGTGGTTTCCCCACATCTGCGCCATATGTATTCTGTGATGATGTCTCTCAAAGGTGTAGTCCTGTTTGGAATGTACGAATAGTACTGCTCATCTCCAGAACTAAAGCAAGTTTATTTTTTCTTTTTTGGGCCAAAGTAGATAAGAGTATAAGTCGACGATATATTATGTCTGACAATTTTGTGTATTCTGTGATCGTTTTACTTGTTTTGCTGAATTAAAAAACAACTCTCTGGTTTAGATGTAAACCGTCTCCTCACCAGAGACCGACTAACTCGGCCACGGTGTGAAAAGCAATAAAAATTATTCATGTAGAGGAGGGATTTAAACCTAGGAAAGAACAGCAGCTATAACCCAAATCCTCCTTAAATTTTTTAAGTACTTTGTGCATGTCCTGACCACTTTATTAGGCTCATGGAAGTTTGGGTTATATGAAAATTCTCTCCAGAAATATATAAATTGGAAGGTACTGGATCTCCAACACTAACAGAAAAATATGGCGAAAAACACCAGTTTTCGAGAGAAAAAACTCTGCTACCATTATCTGAGACCTACTAACTCAGTCACTTTGTGAAAAAGGCCTATAAAAATTCCTCGTTTCGTCGACGTGATTCAAACTCAAGTCTTTTCCACCCGATGTAGGAGGACTGTGCTTATACCAACTGTGCTACTCGCGAGGGCTGACTAGACTCTGTTCGTGGTATTATAATATACAAGGAAATGTACGTGAGTAGATGATAATATATTCCAAACGCATTTCGATTAAAAGTAAATTTCCTTACAGCCAATCTACACTTATCTTTCCTTAGTTTGAATCAATATTCTTTCTTTGGAGTCATCTTAAAGAGAGGGAAACATTCCTATCATTGAGTTGGCCTTACATTTTTAATGCCTTAAATACCTGAACCAGATCTCCATACAGATCTCTAGTTTCCATCTTTGCGCCCATGAAACCTTCTGTACTCCCCTTGTACTCATATTGAGAATCACAGTGCCTTGTTTACTCCCTTTCTTTTCTTCTTTGCAAGTCAATCTTTTGTTATGAGGTAATTTTAGAAGTTTCTTACATGTGGTCAGTATTCGCTACAGAGAACTAATTAAAAAGAATGTGCCATAATAACCTTCATCTATTCCCTATTCGATGTTATCAGCGATGATCCATGCACTTCATTCATCGGAGAGGTAGATGATCAATCGCAGCGCTGCAATAGACCATGCATGGGAGACAATCCATGCATGGGAGATTATCCTCTGACAGCCATATTGAAAGCATCAGCGGATTCAAACTGGTTCCCAGAAGTGGCTCCTTTACCGAACGAACAAAAGTAACAGTAACCATCCTGCATAATAAGAGTCATTAAAGGTTACACCAAGTGTCAAGCACAAATGATGGGTGAAGAACACAACGTGCATCACTTTGACAACGCTTCTACTGCACTGTTCCATCTAAACTTTTCTTCAGCTGGGCATGACACTCGCTTTTAGATTTTGCTAATAAGAAATGAGCGTTAATTAATCTCTAATCTTGTATGTTTTCATTTACTGAAGCCAAGTGCAAGACTTTCATTTACCAGAACGAAAACTTAGCAATTTTTGTATCTGTTGTATGATATTTTTAAGTCTCACTATGGCAGCACCCTTGTTTTGCTGTCAGGCTTTGACCATTTTAATATCATTGAAAATTTTTGACATTAGACTTCTAATACTGCCATCAGTATCGTTAATAAAGCTTAGAAACTGCAATGGTCCTAGTTCAGAACCTTGAGGCACCGTTGTAGAGCGAATATCATCTTTTAAGGGCACAAAAGGTGATATAGTTGTACACGTTGGCACTAATAATATTAAGAGTAGGAGACTGGCAGAATTACTTAACAAGTACAGGTCACTGTTGAACAAAAGCCGAGAATTAGGGTTGAATTTGAAAGTGTCTGCAATTCTGCCCAGACACGATAGGAGGGAGTATATGATGAGAGCCTTGTCGATAAATTCGGCCCTGGAAAGATTGTGCAAGGCTCAAGGGGTAGAATTTTTTTTAGCCTAGACTGTACTAGTTAACAGGAGAGATTGCTTCTACAGGGATGGGATACACTTAAATAGAAAGGGTGCAAGAATATTTGCTGATGCTATCGAGGCAGTGTTAGGTGGGTCGGAAAACTGCTAGCTTGGGGGGAGACAAAGACCAATAGATTGACAGTAGCCACTGGCAGAGGTGAAAAAGATTCTTGCACTGCTTCTATTAGAATGAGCAGAAGCCTGAAAAACAAGATGCATGGTATTTCAGAGACTGCTGGGAGCCATTGCGGTACAAGTAAACACATGGGTTGTGTTAGGGTAGCTAAGAATAGAAACAGGTGCAGGTATACTTGCGTGTACACCAATGCTAGGAGTTTAGTAAATAAATTTGATGAATTTGAGGTATTGCTCAAAACATCAAAGGCAGATATTGTTGGGATATCAGAGACGTGGTGTCACACAGATATAAGGGATGCAGAACTGCAATTTGGGGAGTACAACGTCTACAGAAAGGATAGGAAGGGGGGAGGGGTTATGCTATTAGTTAAGAAACACATAAAAACCAAGGAAGTGAAGCCAGTCGACATCGCTGGACAGTGCAGTGTGGAGTCAGTTTGGTGTGACATAAACATTGGGAGATCAAAATTGAGAGTAGGAGTGTGCTATAGGCCTAATGACTCTGATGAGTATAATAAGGAACTGTACAGGGAAATAGAGTGGGCCAGTAAATCAGTGTCTTATAATGGGAGATTTTAATTTCCCAGATATTGACTGGAATTTGGGGGCTGGTTACTCACACACTAGCAAGGCTTTTGTGGATTTATTGGATGATTGTTTTCTACATCAGCATGTTCGGGAGGCAACTAGAGGGAGTAATACTCTTGATTTGATTATCAGCAGTGATTCTTCATGCATTAAGAATCTGCAGATAAATGAACCACTAGGTGGCAGTGATCACAGTGTGCTGAAGTGGGATTTACTCAAAGAGGTAACTACCATTAGGGGTAAAGGGAAGGGTTATTGCTTCCGTACAGGCGACTACGATGGACTGAGACAGTATTTAAATTCTATACAGTGGGACCAACTGATGATGTTACCAACAGCAAATTCAAAATGGGAAGCATTCAAAGAACTTATCTTGGAAGCTACTAGGCTTTACATACCAACTAAGAAATATTGTTCAAGGTTTAGGCCAAAATGGATGTCAGATGAACTAATGAGACAGGTGGCAGAGAAGAAAAATGCATGGGATACATACAAATTAACTATATAATATCGGTGTAAATACACCATAGTTAACCCATATATTTGAGCTACGATTGTAGCGTAGAAGTCAGCGTAGATTGTAGCGTAGAAGGCAACCACATTATGAGATACAATTTAAACGATGCCTTCTACGCTACAATCGTAGCTCAAATATATGGGTTAACTATGGTGTATTTACACCGATATTATATAGTTAATTATCAAAACCCATAAGGATTATGCCTAGTGCATTTAATTTTCAAATACAAATTAACACATGACACAGAAGCCTATGATAGATACAAGTTGATATGCAACCAAGTTACAAAACAGGTTAGGCAGGCGAAGGCAGATTACGAGAAATCTTTGGCAAGGGATGCAAAGAAAAACAGCAAAGAGTTCTTTACTTATGTAAACTCTAGAAGGAAGGGGATGAATCAGATTGGTCCACTTGATATTGATGGGTCAACTGTTGATGATCCTGCTCAGGTAGCTAACAAACTAAATGAATATTTTGCATCGACATTCACACATGAGGAGTTATTCAGCAAGGGAATTGCCAGAGGTGTATTCAACTCTAGCAGTAAGCTACAGAATCTTGAAATAACTGGGAGTAAAGTGGAGGAGAAACTGTTGAAGATAAACACAAGAAAGGCACCCGGGGTGGATGGGATCTATCCAGTTATATTAAAGGAGGCAGCAAAGGAAGTAAGCAAACCCTTAGCCATAATTATGAGAGCTTCCTTGGACTCAGGGGAGGTACCCATAGACTGGAAATGTGCAAATGTGACCCCAATTCACAAAGGAGGATCAAAGGCTGACACAAGTAATTATAGACCTGTGAGCTTAACTTCTGTTCCAGGAAAATTAATGGAGGCACTGGTTAAAGAAGCACTGCAGGATCATTTAGACAAGACTTCAGTTATAGCTGAGACACAGCATGGTTTTGTTAAGGGGAAGTCTTGCCTGACCAACTTGATTGGATACTATGATGCAGTCACAAAAGAACTGGATGCAGGGAATAACTTTGATATTATATACTTGGATCTTAGAAAGGCTTTTGATACTGTTGCACATGGAAGACTGCTACACAAATTGGAGCAGTGTGACATTGGAGGCAAATTGCTGCTATGGATAAAAGGGTGGTTGAGGGGGAGAAGACAGAGAGTGGTAATCAATGGACACTGCTCATCGTGGACTAATGTTATTAGTGGAGTCCCTCAGGGCTCAGTGTTGGGTCCATTATTGTTTTCTGTATTTATAAATGATATTGATGATGGTATATCAAGCTTAATGTCCAAGTTTGCAGATGATACAAAGGTTGGCAGGGTTGTCAAGGACACTACTGACACTATGCTGCTGCAACAGGATCTGGAAAGGTTGAGCAGATGGGCTGAGAGGTGGCAAATGAAGTTTAACATTGACAAATGTAAAGTACTACACATGGGAAACAGCAACCCCAGAGCAACGTATCAACTCTGTGGTACTACACTGACAGTGGTAGAGAATGAAAGGGACTTGGGGGTGGTTGTGCAGGCAGATATGAAGTTCTCTGAGCAGTGCAGACGGGCTGCAAGAGTAGCTCATGGAGTATTGTCAATGATATACAGGAATTTTTCCAGCAGGGATAAGGAGGTGATTATTCCATTGTATAAGGCAATGGTCAGGCCACACCTAGAGTACTGTATACAGGTCTGGAGGCCTCATTTCAAGAAGGATGTAGAGCTGCTGGAACGAGTACAGAGAAGGGCAACAAGATTAGTGAATGGAACAAAGGGGTGCTCTTACGAAGAAAGGCTTAAGTTTTGCAAATTACAGTGTCTGGAGACTAGGCACCAGCGAGGTGATCTGATAGAGGTGTATAAAGCCTTGAATGGTTTAAGCATGCTCAATGCTGATGGGATTCTTCCTCTAGCTCAGAAAAATCACCTGAGAGGGCATAAATTCAAATTGAGGAAAGACAGATGTAGGATAGACGTGCGGAAATTTGCCTTTAGCCAGCGGGTGGTTGGTTGGTGGAACAGACTCCCATCCCTTGTGGTGGAGGTTGATAGCCTAAATAAGTTTAAGGCTCAGCTGGACAGGTATTTTGAACGAACAGAGGGGTGAAGTGGAAGTGGTTTTTTTTTTTTTTTTTTTTTTTGGCTGATTCTGCATAAGCTTGCTTTCTTGCATCAAATGCTTCTACTAATGCTAATGCTAAATAAGAGACACTGGTTCACTCAGAGCTGTCCATTTATAACCTCTTTGTGCTGTTCTAATTAATTATCCTTTTATTCACTGTACCAATCAACCCTTTGTAAAATTTACACTAACCAGCCAAAAAAAAAAAAAAAAAAACATATATGAAACTTTATTCAATATCGATTCGGGCTGCCTTTGTTTCGAATAACAGCAAGCTTGCACTAAAACAGAACCCATGTTCTTGTAAGGTGTTTTAGTCTAATTGTAATCATTCTTCCAACAAAATATTGTGTAGCTGCGACAAAGTTGAAGGAAGAGGACTTCGTTTCCGAGTATCCCTCTCCAGCATATCCCACACATTCTCAATATGATTGCCATCCATAAAGGGGCCATTACCTTTGGGTAAAAAATGTAACATTGCAGATTTGATACAAAATTTAAGTACACCATAGATAATATTTGACCTTCCAATGGTATCAGCGGACCCAGTTTGTGCCAACAAAACATGTACGATACCACCTCCAGATGCTTGGGTTGCCTTAACAAGGCAAGAAGAATGGATAGCTCCGTCCAATCAGGTTCTGGCCCCTCTTTCTGCCTACCATCAGTGCAAATCAAAGTATATGTGATTCGTCTGACCACGTGACTTTCTTCCTATTTTTTCTTTTTTTTTTTTTTTGAAAACCTATAACCTTTTTAACCTTTGTTCTTATGTTTTTGACCAATGTGTGTACACGTTAGTGCATACTGACATTTAAATCTCGGTAGATTTAGTCTCTCGAGCCTAAGCGTTCCAACATCTTATGATAAAGAAGAGTACTAGATTCAAATCTTGTCAGAGACTGAAGAGATTCTTAAAGGCCTCTTCAATCGGATTTGCAGCTCATCTCAATTGGAAGGCATAAGGTTCTCCAGCGATTTGTTCCATATTTTTCAGCCACACAAAAATCGGTCCATGAATACACAACTCAACGGGAAATACAAGAAAAATCACATTAAGTGGCACACTACACTGACCACTCACTTTATGTGGTAAACCTAGAGGTTTCATGAAATGGAGCTTCGTCACTAACAGCATCACGTGTTCGTACAATGCCATATAAAGCAGTTGGCAGGTACAAAGGGATGTTGTTGGTGTACAATTCAGTCCCAAAATGGGCCAGGCGAAAGATTTAAGTGATGCTAAATATGGCATGGTAGTCGGCCCCAAACTCTCTGGTATGAGTATCGCAAAAACTGCACCCAACTGGAGTTTAAGTACGACTGTACATCCAGTATAGAAATTGTTCGGATAACCAAATATACATATATTAGAATTTTATTAAGCTCCAATTTTAAGAACCGCAATATAATGTTCTAAGAAAACTACACTGCTCGACAAAATTAACAGAACAAAATGTTTTTCATGAATATTTTATTGTGAACAGTGTCGCCAAAGGCGAATATTTGATATAATAGACATCCGATTGACAGAAATCGATCTACCAACTTACAGAGCCGCACATTATACATGCCTATAAAAATACGGATTGCGACCGCATCACTTCATTCCCGTTTTTTGACTTGCTCAGAGTCACATCTCCAGTACTCAGAATGGCAAATCATCATCGTTTAGTTCATTCCTTGAGATGGCGGGCCGTTGGACGACAATGTAAGCAATTTCAAAAGAAAGGAACCATTACATGAAGAGCTGCCCAAGGTCTCCCGAGGGCTACATCAACCAGAATAGATCGCTATCTGGCTCTAACAGCAAGACTGAACCCTATGATGTCTTGTCATCAACTGTCTCTTGAAGATGTTGTCACAGGTGAAAACATTTCCAACCGAATTGTGTTAAGAAGGCTCAATTCAAGTGGACTGTATGCAAGAAAGCCAGTGGTCTGTATTCCCAATAACCCCAAACCACTGCTGAACTCGTCGAAACTGGTGCCATGAACATGTAATTTGGAACCCTGACAAATGGCATACAGTTCTGTTTCTCTGATGAGTCTCGTTTTATCCTACAAACAGATTTTAGACGTTATTTCAATTGGAGACAACAAGGAACGAGGTACCGTCCCTCCATCAGAGAAAGGGACATTTATGGTGGAGGCGGTGTTCTCGTGTGGGGCACCGTTCTTCATATATATTTTTGATAAGAGTACCGTAACTGCGCAGAAATGCCGAGAACAGATCCCCGAATCCTATGTGACTATGTGACACGACAACACCACTGCACATAGAGCTTAAGTGGTGGAGGAATATCTTGAAACTGATGATATCCAACGACTGCCATAGCCAGCACGATCACCAGACATAAATCCGATCGAATATGTGTGGAACACCCTTGGGCATCGCATTGCACGCCGACAGCCAACTACTGGGTCACTTGGTGAGCTAAGGTCTGGGATTTGTTGGAACTCGTGGAAGAATGGGATTTGTTGTCACAATCTTTCTGTCACAATCATGGTTCGCCGCTGTCAGGCCTGTTTAGCTGTTGGAGAGGATCATTCGCCATACTAATGTAATGTGACCATATTTTCGCGCATCTTGTATCGACCTTTTTGGTAATTCTTGTACAACCCCTGTAAATGTCCCTTATACCTGTCCGAAGTTTCTCGTTGTTTCCTCATTTCATAGTTATTCTATGGTAGACCACCACACCAAATTTTGTCCTGCTTCAGCGCAAGCTGCACGAGTTATACCACGTTTTCTACGTGTTCTGTTAATTTTGTCAAGCAGTGTATATTGTCAATTTATAATACGTATAATTCTATATGCAATAATTTAAAAAATAAAAATACTAAATTTAAAAATAAAAAATAAATTTAAAAAATAAAAAAACAAATGCATGACAGTGCTCAAATGCGCATGAATTTAAAATAAATTTCATTTTAAATAATCTAATTCTTGATTAATATTTAGCTTCAAGATATTTTTTAATCCTAATACATATAAGTAACAGTAGATGGCAGCACATCAACTCAGCTATTTATTTAAATAGGCTACAGTATGCACATATCCACATTGCATCTCAGTGTTTTCGAAATTTAACGTTGTATTATTTCTTAAAATTATTTCCTTTAAATTTGCGTCAATATTTAATATTCACTAAATCCTTCAGTTCTTTTCTATAGATGTTTAATAACTGATTTGCAAAAGTAATCACCTTTCTCAAACTTCATTTAACACAAATTAACTTAACTCAACATTTTACCGTCAGATGTCAGTGTGAAACAACCATGATGTTTAAGCCTATATTACTATCGATTGTGTAGTTAATTTTTAAAATTAAATCGATAAGTTTTTAAAATTACTGCAACAGAAACTTCTCTTTTGAAATGCATTAGAAATACTACAATACCATAACCTAGTTAAATTATCACAAATGAAATATTTGATTACCATCACGTAATCTTCAGTAGAAGATTACCAAAAAATAAACATTTCTTCACATTATTTTTAAAACTTTATCAATGAGCATTTTTTTTTTTAATTTCCCTTAGCTCAATATTTGTTTGGAATTTGAAAAAAATATATCTAAAGAGTAATGTAATGCCTGTAAAGATCTAAAGATAAAAATAAAATAAACTATGTCTAAAGAACAAATTCCCAGTGGCTTTACTGCATGGATAATTCTTCTAAATTCACTGGACCATGAAAGGCGAAACCTCATGGATTTTCTACCCGTCTAATTTTATCTTCCGTATGTGAAACTTTTCTTTGATATTTTTCTTCTGAAAGCCCCGCTGACATAAACAACTGAACAAAGGGGAGGGAGAAATTTGACCGAACCCTGTGCATTCATAAAGCACTCAGATACCTGAAAATCCGTATGTCATGGGTGACCTCATTGAAGATAAAGCCTATAGAATTCTGCTAAAAACAGACTCGAAAAGTACTTTCAAATTCGCACCTCGCTGTCAGTAAAGGTCTGCGGTTAAACCAGGAAACAGATCAAGCGGAAACAAGAAAAAGAAAATTCCAAAGTAATGCAAGATCAGGAAACTTGGCGTTAAGAGTGAGTTTTCTGGTCTGAATTGCAGAAGCAAACTCCCAAACGTCAAGTTGATCTCTAAACTGTACAGTTCGAAGGATGTTGACAATTAACTGCGAATTAATAAAACAGACTTTTGTCAGAGATTTTTTGCCACTGCCTTCACTTAAATTTTTCAAATGTAAAATAGACCATTCTTTTTAAAGATCATCTGGTTTTTTATTCTTTTTTCGGAGTATTTTACACCTAAAATACTCCGAAAAAAAACTTGTTTATCTATTCAATACATGAATAGATAAACAAGTATATTTAGCAATTAAATCTGCTTTTATTTTTTCGTATCGGCGTGTCTGTATTCAGTTCCTCGATTTTTAACAAAATAAGAATTTGGTTTGCTTACTTGGCAATGGTTTCTCGTATTTAGCAACCAAAGCAGATTTTAATCAAGAAGATCGTTTAATAGCAGGATGTCAATTATATAATATAACTGAAGGTTGACAAGGTTCGAATAATCGATTTGTTCTGATAATTTTCACTTCTATTTAATTCACACGCGGTCGCTAGACTTGGTACCATTAATGTTCTTCTTCAGTACTTTAATGAATTCTGTTTTATCACTGATGGATAACAGTGCATATTCATTTCGGAAACACTTTGGGATGCAGTTCAGTAGACCAGAAGTGTAAATGTAGACAAGAGTACAGCGAAGCTTTAAAAGACTAAAAGAACCGAACGCGAATTATAAATGTAAGGTTCTTGTTCACCATACTGAAAGAATTATTTAAAAAAAACAACACAAGTATTTTCAATGTTATCCAAGAGCAACGGCAGATCTAACGACTGGCAAGGTCAGCCAATGCTGATCATGCCGATTACCACATGGGCCCTGCCAAGTTGGGACTTACAATGCAAAGTTTGCTGAAATAAAAACAAGTATAATTTGGATATTATGATAACTTATTTCTTCTAGAATATCCACAGTTCACATTAACGGAACATCTGAATGATTATGGAAAGTTATTTATTGAAAGAAATTTAGCTGAAATCTTAGATTTTTACGAACTTAATGAAAAATTGGAGCGAGAAAAAAGTACAAAGAAAAGTTCAAAAATAAATAAATAAATAAAATAAATAATTGTACTGCCCACTCATTTTTATATTAAAAAAATGTTCTGTTTTTACTCTGGCACAGCCTCGTACGTTAGATGGGTTTGCAAGACTGTAATTATTTTAAGAAGAGTACAATCATTAACCACACTCAAATCAAATGCGTGGGAGATTCCATTCCCGCGTTTGCCCACAAGGCTATATCAAGTCGATGAATCTGTGTTTTTCAATATTGTTTATATTAGTTTATAAATGGATATAGCCATATCATTATAAAATTTTAACAAACTTCTTATACAGTACATGTTACTTTTTGTTATTATTTTAATAAATGTAAAATGCTTCTTTGAAATGTATACTGCTAATCTCGATGTGTTAACAATTTCATCCACCATTATAATCTATCCCTAATTTTAATTACGCGCTTGATTTTCAGTACAGAATATGGGTTTTATTTTAGTTTGCCGAATGGACACCCATTTCTTATATTCATTTAAGCTCTAGTTCAAGTGTATTTTGACTTTAAATTGTTCCCTGGTCCATTTCCTGTTTTTCTGGACGTAAAATCCGAGTTTCCCAGAGTGAGGAAAAGAAACTGTTACTCGGCCATGTTGTTGAAGAAAAACCCAAAAGTCTTTGGCGTCATTGTCAGGTTCGGACCCGAATCTTTTCTAAAAGTGGGTGGAGGTACTACACATAATTCTGTTTCCGCGAAACTTATATAATAACAAGAAATTATTTTTCGTGGGAACTTTGGAATGGAATTATCAATGAACACTTTCAATCTCATAAACTACGTTATAATTTCAACTTTATCACTGGACAACATTCAAAAAACAGTTACTGGTTAAGCTAGAGTTGTTTAAAGTACGCTAAGAGGGAATAAAAAACCACGAGGTCAGCATATCGTATCTGTAAATTCTGTAGTTAGTTTCCCCTGTTCTGTGATGAAAAACTCGAATTTTTGAAAAAAAAAAAGAAAAAAAATACAACACTCTTCCTAGACTGATTAATTTCCCCATGGTATAAAGAAATTCCTCCTTTAAGATTGGATTCCAACCGACGCCTTTCCAAGTGGTGTCGTTGAAAGCCATAATATCCCCTTTGATGGTTGTAAGGGATATATTACTGATCTTAAAGAATAACACTTCACATTTTGGTTTAACATCTGATACCCCAATAACAAAAAAAAAAAAAAAGACTTTTCACATCAAAACTTTTAACCACAAATAACAAGAAAAACATATACTGAAACAAGCCATTCTGAGATATATTTCAACAGTTTTTGTTCCATCTGTGCTCAAGAAAGTATCATAGTCTTCCTACATGAATTCAATGGTTAACAATCATGGGACACATACCAGATGTCATAACTTTTTGTTCTAGTAGTAAACAGAATAATATCAGTTGAAATTTTAAAGAACCCAGGTTGTTACAGTTACAGCATTTCTCTGCGCAGTCCAGGAAGTGCTGTTTGAACAGCGGTAGAAAAAAATTTTGCATATCGCAAGCTATTTAAAACTAAAAATGATAACGCATTAATATCAGCATAACTGCAATGTTACTACTGTGTACTTTAAGGAAATATTAAGCATATACCCTTTCAACAAAATTATTTTCACACAGCCGATTTTTAAAACAGTGCACATAAACAAACCTTGGATAATTAATAATCCTAAAGAGTGTTAGGCAAAAACACACGCATTTATGGACTAAAATATTTGCATATTTCGTAGCCACACAAAATTTCCTCTAGAGGGATGTTCGATGGGATTATCAGTTGAGATATTTGGCCATGAAGCTTCAGTGTAATGTGTCTGTTAATTGTGAATAAGAATAGTGCTAACACGAAAGTCTAAAAGGGGCTGGGGTACAGCACTCAAAAAGGGAGAAATGAACACAAACTTTTTCATGTTTGGGATGGAGGTGTGTCAAACTGAACACAAAAACTTTGCAGTTACACACCTAAAAGAATTGATAGGGCTATGGATTGATCTGCTTCTTTTCTGGATCCAGCTATCCGTAGGAGGAATCATGCAAGTGTCGCGCAAGACCGGCTAACTTGGCCACAGTTTGAAAAAAAAAAAAACCTCATAAAAATTCCTCCCGTCTCGATGCAATCCCAACTTAAGTGTTTTCTAGTGTGCCATTCACGAGGCGTATTAGGAATTGACTTTGCATTTTTTTTTTTTTTTTACATTAAAAAAATATGGCTTGCATTGTTTCTCTCACATCAATTGCATCGTCCATTTAAATTACCTTTTTTTTTTTTTAAATTTGATTACATTAAAATTTATTTATTCATATTAATATAATTTTGCCTATAAAAATTAACCCGGACGGCAGTGTTTAATCTGTTATCATAATTAGTTAATATCAGGTTTCAACTACACTGTTCGACAAAATTAACACGTAGAAAATGTAGTGTAACTCGTGCATCTTGCGATGAAGCTGGACAAAATTTGGTATAGTGGTGGTGTATCATAGAATAACGATGAAATGAGGAGACAACGAGAAACGTTGGACAGGTATAAGGGACAGGATAGGGGTTGTATAACAATTACCAAAAAGGTCACATTATAAAAGTCAATACAAGTGCTCGAAAATATGGTTATATGACATCCTACGGTGTATAATCCCCTCCAACAGTTAAACAGACCTGACAGTGGTGAATCATGATCAATATAAGGATGCCAATAAGATTCTCTGGTAAAGTATCCCATTCTTCCACCAGTACAAACTTTAGCTCACCAAATGACCGAGGAGTTGGCTGTCGGCGTACAATGCTACGACAAAGGGCATCCCACACATGTTCGATCGGATTTAAGTCGAGTAATCATGCTGGCCACTGCAGTCGTTGAATATCTTCAGTTTCATGATATTCCTCCACCACTTCAACAGTAGCGTTTTCGAGCATGAAAGGAAAATCTGGGCCAAACGCACCCCTAAAAAGTGGCACATAGGGTTCGAGGATCTGTTCTCGGTACCTCGATGCAGCTACGGTACCCCTATCAAAAACAAAGAAGGGTGCGACCGTTGATCATTATCCGCCCCACATGAGAACTCTGCCTCTACCGAAGGGTCCCTTTCTCTGATGTTGGAGGGAGCGTACCGCTTTTCTCGTTGTTTCCAGATGAAATAACGTCTAGAATCGGTTTGTAGCCTAAAACGGGACTCATCAGAGAACAAAACTATATCCATTTGTCAGGGCTCCAAGTCACATGTTCATGGCACAGGTTTCGATAAGTTCTACGGTGTTCGGGGTTCATGGAATGTATATTGTCTAGGGCGGCACCCGGACAGATGTCCATGTCCATCTCCACCAGTATCCTCTGTACGCAGGTAAAAACCTCTACAAATGGGCCTGCAGTATAGTATCCTGTTCGTGTAAGGGTGTATATATGTTTACAAAAAAAGGCCACTTTGCCACCCAATAGCATGCACTACCCAGGTGTTTGCTTCCCAGTATCCGTCCCCGACACGAGGAGCCGGGCTTGGACCTACTACCAGTGCCCCATGCACTAAAATCACCGTACGCACAAGCGGTAGTGCAATACTGGTGGGTGCCAACTTCCCCTGCTTCCAGGCCGCCCACACCTAAAAAACAAAAAAACGCGTATAATCCGCATTCATAGGAGAGGAAAAAACAAAAAAAAAAAAAAACCTAATAAGTGCCAGCAATAATAAATAATTAAATAAAAAAAAACAATAAAAATTAAAATTAAAAAAATAATAATAAAAAATTAATGGTATTCAAACCACTGACTTACTTGCATAAAGTCCATTTGAATTGAGCCTTCTTAAAACAATCCGGTTGGAAATGGTTTCACCTGTGGTTACAGCAACCTCAAGAGACAGTTGATGACAAGGCATAGTAGAGTTCTGTCCTGCTGTTAGATCTAGGCAGCGGTCTGTTCTAGTTGACGTAGCTCTCGGGCGACCTTGGCCAGCTCTTCTTGTAATGGTCTCTGTCTCCTGAAATTATTTCCATAGTGCCGAAAGAACACTGCGTGATGCATTAAGCCAACTTGCCACCTCTGCCTGCGACTACCCAGCTTCAAGTCGTCCAACGGCCATTCATCTCAAAGAATCAGCTAAACAACGATGATTTGCCAACCTGAGTACTGGAGATGTGGCTGTCCCACTGAGGAAGCCAAATAATGGGAATAAAGTGATGTGGTCGAAACCATTGTTTTTATAAGCATGAATTTGCATAATGTGTGGCTACAAAAGCTGGTAGATCGATTTCTATTGGATACTCGGAATTTGCATGCCAGGATGCCTGTTATCGCCTTAGGCAACACTGTTCACAATAAAATATTCGTGAAAAATATTTTGTTCTGTAAATTTTGTTGAGCAGTGTACTTAAGGCTTCTTTGCTGGTGATACAGTGGTTATAATCAACGTTCTTCGCACACCAGTATCCTCTGTAAGCCAGTGGTGTGCGAACGTTGATTATAAGCCTGAGATCGACTAACTCAGCCACTTCGTGGCTGAGTTAGTCGATCTACAGGCGAAGTTAGCAAGGCTTTTCCTCCCGGAAACTCGTGTATTTTTTCTGGCAAACCACAGGACACATGCCATTTACAGACAGTTAACACAAGTAGATGAGGCTATTTTCCAGTGGCCCTAATACAACAGGTTTTGTTTTGTTTTTAACTACCACGGTTTATGCTTTGAGCAAACTTCACCCATCGCGGTCAGCGTTTGATCATTCACCGAATCTAACCTTGCCTGGCAATTTTCGGTTATATGCACCAAAGAGAAACTTTTTTATAACTATGTATTCACTGACTTGCAACCGCCTGTCAATCAATCACTTCCCTGGATGATTTTATTGCCTTGTAAATCCACCTGCCAATCAATCAGTATTGCTAATCTATTTGCTGTCTGACGTTGGGTTAGATGCTGCAGGCTCGAAAGAGTTCTATTAATAAATGTCATTAGTGATGAACACGAATTGTACGAACTGGACTGGAACGCGTTCTGGTTGATAAGTTCATTTTTATAATTAAACTCAACGCTTCACTCTGCTGAACTTCCAAAATATTAGGTGATCACTGCAGATTATAAGTTCGTGCATATGTGGCACCAGTTATTAATATTTTTCAGTTCGAACACCATAATCATAGATATTACCGAAACAAAGTTAACAAACTACTATAAATATTATCTGCTGTCGAAGATTTAAAAATAAGTATCACTAAAATACATGATACAAAAATCATATGGTATGCGTGCTGCCATCTATAATCATTTGTCGGAAGTTATCTGCTAGGAGATTTTGCTGTATTCTTGTAACGTAGTAAACAATGATAATAATTAGTTATTTTTACTAGTGACATTTTATCTAATAGCAAATTTTAAATGTTCACTCTAAATTCCAATTCACGTTAAGGTAATAAGCTTTACGTTCGTTACTCATTGTCGATAAAATAATATCCAGATGTTCTGTAAGCCCTCTAGTGGTATAAAGGATACTGTCCGATATTCTCATACGTATTATTTGTTTTTATAGTATTATTATATCTATTATTTGTATTATTAATTTTAGTATTACATATATTTTTATATTATATTATATTATATTTTTATAGTATTATTGCATCTACATGCCAGAAACAACCAGAAATTCATACTGCAGGAGGGGGAACACAAAGATTTTTTTTTTAATAGATAAATTGGCATGTATATATATACTATATTAATTTATTATTGAACATACAAAAATCAACCACTCTTAACTTACAAGCCTAAGTCTAATTGCTTTTTTCTTTTTTTTTGACAGTATCTTAAAGTGGATAATAAAACCAATATTCGTAATAACAAGAAATTATAATCTTTAATGGTCCAAATCAAGGAAGGATTAATAGACAGGGGTAAGAAGCACTAACTGGCTGGATGGCAAATGGGTCACACCTAGCCTGTAAAAGGGTTCACCTACTGATGTAGTCTTTGGCCCCTGAGAGCCTAAATCCGTCCCTGATTCAAATGTACCCTCGCACCTCCCATGGTTGCATTACTGTTACATGTAGTTTGTAACTTAAAAATTTTGGATAATATCATGAAATCTGGATTTGCATACTAGATGTAACAATTATGGATGAAAAGAGTGAATCAGCATTAGAAATCTGGAAGTGAAACTAGGAACCAACACTAATAACTTCCGATTAGAACGGTTGACATCGACATTCTCTTGCAATGTATTTTATATTTGTTTGGTCAATATTTCTTCTATCTGTTCCATGTTAACTCATTAAAAAAAAATACTTTGGTTATGTTTGTTGCTGTTGTAGTATGGTTTTAGGAGCATTAGCGACTAAGGCCATATTGCTCCTTATATAAGGTGTGTAAATTGAGTGTATTCTGTGGCCAATTTTATGTTTGCTGGTTGAAAAACCTGAATTTCAGGAAGAAAAACTATGCTACCCTCGCCTGAGACTGACTAACTCAGGTACGTTGTGAAAAAGGCCCATAAAAATTCATCATTCATCGACGGGACTCGAACTGCCTTTTCAACCGGGTGTAGGTATGAAAGCGAGTCTACCAACTGTGCTACCCATGAGGGCATGTTTGTTGCAAGCAGTATTATAAAATATTCCTTAACAATGTTGAACATTGGTACAACTTCAATTACTTTTATGGGTGGTCTGATGGTGTACCGATATTATCAGTCTTAATGCCCACGGATCACTTTGTGCGAGAAAGCTGGTCTTAGATAGCTAAATAACAGCTTAGAAATTATATTGTAGTACACGTCCGACAGCCGTGAACTATTTCATTATTGAAGATCAAATATAGCCATCAGCATTCCTGTTGTTCTCCAAAGCCAATGCCATCTTTCGCTAGATCCTCAACCTCCTCCGTGGATCCCCCATGTAAAACTCTGAAGATTATCTCTATGGAGCGTTTGTGGGATGATGTCGAGTAGACTCCACAATGCGTGGATTCTTCCCAATTATTCCACACCGGCCATTCTTGATAGATGGTAAAATGTAGAAATGGTAAACTCAAACAAAAAATATATGTTTACTTTCCCACTATATTCTAAAACTTGAATATTTCGAAATAAACTGATATGACTGATTACAGGCTACAATTTATTTAAAAAAAAATTACATTTAGTCTCTGCAGACTGTACAATAATTTTCTTATTACACATGGTCTTACCTCATTACACTAACGCGTGCGCCTATCTGAAGAGCTATTATAATTGTCAGGAGACCCACAACTGTTATTATTTGGTACAAATTATACCAAAAGCAAGTCGATCTGTTACTAATTTTCTTCTTTTGGATTTTACTACCATCCTGAGCCTTACATGCACTTGGCAAAAATATGGAAAATCTACATCTTCGTGGACATCCCTTTCTACAAGGGGTTATCGCCTCCAAAAGGGAATCTGTCTTCCTAATTTCTTTTTTATGGATCGTATCCACCTCTTCTGTCTTTTTTGAACTAGAAATTATACCGAACTTTGAAATTGCGGGCTTCAGTTTGTCATACAGACTATAAATAATCTTTCTTAATGAAATGAGTGTATTACACCTTTCTGGATAAACGGATGACTCCAAATTACTTGATTCCATTTTGCTTGAATCTTTTTGTCCAAAAAAATATGAGGGCATCCACCACCATTGATTCTGAGCTCTTTGGGGACTCTCATTCTGTAAACGCGAAAGAGGACGTGGATATTTACATTCTTGTTGATGTCCGTTAACTGTTTGTTCCTTGTTAGTTTGACTGAACACGTCGGATATGCAGGGTTTCAGTGGCGCTACATGCAAAGGTTTATCATCAGATTCAGGAAATTCAAGCATTTGTGGTTCTTCTGACATCTCACACCATCCAAACCTATCAAACACATGTCCGAAGATCTCTGTTATGTATTTGGTATCAGGGTTATGTGCAGAACAGTCATCTTCGGAAGAATGAACCATAAAATTATCAGGGAACCATCTCAGACTTTCACCTAACGAATCCTTGAAGCTTCTTAAGAATACTTTTAGTTGAAAAAGATGTCCATCGTGGCTGGGCGTCCAGTTTTCATCTAAAACAAAACGTTATGAGTTAGTAATCAAGTTTATTCTTTCCCAAGAAAGTTGCAGCCGTTCTCGTTTTTAAAAATGGTCAAATGCTTGGGGTTAATAATAGATAAATGAATTCTTCTTACCTTCTTTGTTGGCAAATTCCAGATAATTTCTGCCCGTTATGAAAGCTAATATAATTGCGAAGGTACTAACCACGAGAAGGATAAAGATACGCATATCTACAGGTACGTACACCCAATCTAAAACACATCAACAATAAGATTAATATTGATTGCACAGCAATAATGGACTGATTGTTATCAGCTCTAAGCACATTCAAGAATGGGAAATTGAATACACCATCTATTTCGGTGACTATACACTTAGATATGCTTATTCTGCTATTGTTGGGTTTTAGGAGCATCGGCACCTAAGGCCATGTTGCTCGATTTTCTGTTTGCTGGATGAAAAACTCGAGCTTCCGGGAGAAAAACCATGCTACCCTCGCCTGAGACCGACTACCCATCCACGTTGTGGAAAAATGCGCTTATGGAACCTTTAGTTTCATAGGAGGGAAAGGTAGACTCCTACAAAATTAGAATTTTCAGATAAGATAGACAACTATTAAGAAAATATGGGAAGATGCAATTTTATTATTTTATATTTAATATCCGCTGATAATTAGTAATAAAATAATAAACAGTTCTCTAATAATCATTATTTAATCTTGTTAGCTGAAAAAACAGTTCAAACTACACAGACAATGCGATGGTCCTAATTGTTACAAAACACAGGCTTCACTATACAACAAGTTGCCCTGGTACTGCACTAATTTCAGACATAAGACTTCGTCAAAAGGTTAATCGGCTATTTGTTTAAAAGATGAGACTGCAGTGACAGCCTGTTTCAGCACCAACTGGTCCCTCATCAGATAGTGGGTGGCATGCGGTATACGAAATCGTAGTTTTCAAAGTTAAAATGTAGCTAAAATTATCTGTTTTGTTTGAGTGTTGTCACTAGAAACTCCTTGCTATCTGATTAGAGACGAGTTAGTTTCGAAACTGACTATCGTAGCCGCCTCATCTTTTAAACAAATATTCAAATTAACGTTTAGTAAAGCAATCTGTTTGAAAGTAGTGCAATACCGGGGAAACTCGTTACAAAAGCAAGCTGTTATGCTGTGAGAATTAACACCGTTGCATTTTCAGTGCAGTTTAAACCCTACTGGCCCCTAAAGCAGATGAGAAGAGTAGTCCTGTAAACATCTTATGATTACTCTGAGATGATATAGCTTTGCAGAATCATAACTTTTTTCATTTTTTGTTGCCATCATAGCTAGTCATTCAGCTCATCAATACATTACAAAAGCAGGAAAAAACAATAGGCGGCTCAAGGTCACTCACTTGGCTTCTCACTTCATACTAACACTATGGAAGAGAAGGGACTGTGATTGACCTTGAGCTTCCTGCTGTTTTTTTCTGTACTATAATCATAATGGAGACAAAAATGAAACTTAGCAATCCTCATTATGTGCAAGAAATTCTGTACAGTACACTATTAATGCAAAATATCATGACTGATAAAGATTGCCTCGTTATAATAATTATTCCTCAAGAAGAATAGCCCATTTTGTTTCTTATGCTCCATTGCAAAAGTATTTTCTAATAATAATAATAAATTAAATACTGTATTATGAAATATTATAAATATTCTTAAATAAATCAAATTAAACATTAATGAATTAATTAATGGATGAATTAATGGAACATTTGATGTTCCATTGTAACGTTTTTTGTATATTAATGAATATTGTATATTTGCAAATAGTTTAGTATTTTGTAAATATTTATACTTTGTAAATATACAAAAAATACACTAATCTCGTGCGCGTGCTTCACTGTCTAACATTTGATGTTTCATTGTAACGTTTTTTGTATATTAATGAATACTGTATATTTGCAAATAGTTTAGTGTTTTGTAAATATTTTATATATTTGTATACTTTGTAAATATTTTAGTCCTGCTCTTTAGGATGCAACAATATTACTCATGCATTATGGAACCTGAAGGAAAAAGCCTTTGGTTAAAATCTATTATTTCGGTACCACTTGTTTCCTCGCAGTGGGCGTGGTTGTAGAACAAGAGTGATTGTACAGTCTAGTTCTGTGATTCGTGTGATGGTTTTGTTTCTGATTGTTTTGTGTCGTCGAGGAGGTGGGATGATTATCCCCTTTTCCGCTGTTTTAAAATCGGAAAACGAATCCTCGATTTTAAAACAGCAGAAATTGGGGGGGGGGGGGTTAAACACCCTAGGCATGTCAACCTAGGGGAAAGGGGAAGAGTTAAACAGTGAGCGACACCTGCTAATCACTGCCTTCTTCCTGACTTTTAGTCAAAGTATGGAGTGGTACCCAAGATCTGAATTTTTACCAGACCTTTACCTAAGTGAACTATGTAAACGCAAGTACATAATTACATAGTGATAATTATCCGACCTTGAGAATGCCGCGCACTACAAATGTACAGGTAAATAATTACATTGGTCATTTCCTAATTAAATATCGATCAGTGCTTTCCGACAGGTGTGCCTTTTATGTAGAAAAGATTTGACTTACTCCGTCATACCTCAACATATCACGCAGAAAAGCGTGAGCGGGGGTTGGCGAGCAGGGGGACGGAGCCCCTAGTTATAAATATTAAATTTCTATCCAAATTGTTTACTTTTATACAAAACTGCAGGCTTTTATAATAATTGATATATATTTAGAAAGCGGCAATAATTGAATTAGATATGTGAGCGCAGGAGATATGTCTACCGCCCAGAGCATTGTTAGTCAACTTATTATATAGATGTCCAGAGATTCATTTAGCCTGGATATTTGAAGAATCAGCAATCCAAGGAGAGTCCAGGTTAAAATCCTGCAATTTTACTTATAGTTTTTAAAAAAAAAAATCAATACTTGACACGAAATGCTTGTTTGTTGTAGGGTTTTAGGCTCAACAGCAACTTAGACTGCATTGCACAGTATATAATATGTCTGTAAATTGCGTGTGTTCTGTGGTCGATTTGCTTGTTTGCTGCACGAAAAACCGACTTTCCGGGAGGAAAAACCATGTTACCCTCGTCTGAGACCGACTAATTCATCCACGTTGTGAAAAAGGTCTATAAAAATTCCTCACGTTATCAGATGGGATTCGAACTCAGGTCTTTTCCACCCGGTGTGGGGAAGATGGCAATTCTAAGGTCTCTAGGGGAACACGAAACAATTTCCATGATTTCTGTTGTTAGTGCCTATACGTACTAATAGGAACTCACCATTTATTACAGTGAACAGATGATTTAAAACGAGACCTGTTTTCAGAGAAACCAATTTGCAGTTTTTTATATATTTGATTACGTTTAAATTTAAATTTAATATAATTTAACTTTTTCCTAAATTGGGAGATTGAATGCATACCGTTATCTGTTTTGTTTAATTTTTTAAAATATTTTTTAAGCATTTGTATTAGTAGTCGCAGATGATCCAAGAAAACAACCTTATACAGAATCAGCAAAAAAAAAAAAAAAAAATCTCACATTATCCATCCACCTCCTCCAACAGTTTGTCTGCTTCACCCTTGAATTTATTAAAATCACCCACTTTCACAACAGCAGATTTAAGTTTCTTCCAGCAATAAAATACCTGCTGGCTGAAAGCAAATTTCTAGACTTCTATCTTGCAAACATCCTTCCTTAATTTGAATTTATGCCCCCTAATGTGGGTAGTCTCACCAATAGGAAAAATGCCATCAGCAATGAGCTTACTGAATCCACTCAGAAATTAAACACCTCAATCAGATCATTTCGAAAGTGCCTAGTCTCCACAGTTGCAATTTGCAGAACTACAGCCTTTCTTGGTACTCTTGTGGGTAGCACAGTTGGTATTATCATAATCCTCTCCACACCGAGTGGAAATGAACTGAGTTCGAATCCCGTCAAATTTTTTTTATTACTGACTCTTTATAATTATAGTAAGATCAAATAATTATTAATTATAATTATTAAATTTCTATCCGAATTCTACTTTTATATAAAACTGCAGGCTTTTATAATAATTGTTATATACACTGGTGTTCAAAGAAAGTGCATCACCTAGGAATTTCACATTTCTAACCCTTTTTCGGGATGGTATGGTAAATTAATGACTAGCATCACAAAGAGAAATATAAACAAAAGATATTTATTAATAGTTAAGGCAAAGCTAAGTAATATTTGACAGGTGCTCTCAAAATATTCCAAAATGAGCATTTGCAGCCTTCATACAACAGTTTTGGTAAACACGATAATTATGGCTGAAATGTTATCAGAATTTGTTTCAGTTTATCATTTTAAATGGAAAACAAAATGAAAAGTTCACCACGTGCAAACTAATATTTAGTTGAACCGCCTCTGGCCCTGATGACAGCAGCACACGTCGAGGCATTGATAAGATCAATTTCTGAAAATAACCTACTGATAGTTCGTGGTTAAAACAAGAATTATGAAGTTCACGAAGGGTCTTCAGTTTCTTTCTGGCAACTGCAGATTCCACACGATGCCAACAGTTCTCTATAGGATTCAAGTCCGGGCTGTTTCCTGGCCAGCTAACAGTTGTAATGGACCGTTCTTCCAACCATTTTTTTCACCTGTAACAAATGTAAACACATTACTGTCGAACCTCTAATGCAGAAATGAAGCTAAAGTAACTACAGAAGTGCCCAGTTACACTTTTCGCCCGATGGCAAGGAGCAGAGTCGTCCTGAAAGATGCAGTTACTTGGCAGGTTGAAATGGTCTCTGATGGTTGGCAGCAATTTTCCTTCCAATATAGCCAGGTGTCCATTGGCATTTACGGAACCTTTTATTAACTGCAGGTGATCTACTCCGAAATACGAAATGCACCCCCATATCATTTGGCTGGTAGGGAATTTCACTATAGACACCATACAAAGTCTGGACGGTCTTCTTCACCACGTCTACAGCAAATCGTTTGCCTCCCGTCAGAACCATGCAGGTTGAATTTCTTTTCATTCGAGAAAATAACTGACTTCCACTGATCGGGGGTGCATTTGACATGCTCCTTACACCAAATTAATGGGGCCTTTTTCATTTTTTGTGTGTGGAGGGGCTTCTTCTTAGGCCGACGGGGGAAAAGTCCATTTTTGAAGAGGTCTTCTGACTGTTACTGCATTTGCTACCGCTCTTGTATGTTCTTCCCATTCTCTTTTCAGCTCAGATGAAGAAACTATAAGCGCATCAAAACGGGGTCCTGTTTTGGCTTAGAGACTCGTTTGCATCCTGTTCCTTTTTTCCTATCAGCAGAACCAGTATTCTTGAGTTTGGAAAGAAATCTACTCACTGTCGACTGATTATAAGCAATATGACGAGAAGAACATCTTTCCTCAATTAAAGCAACAATAGCACTCTTTCTTCGTGGCGTCAAGTGCACGTAACTCGCCATCCTGACACAAGCAAGGAATGACTGCAACTCTTGCAGAGCGTGCTTATATAGTTGAAAGTAACAGCTGATGCAATATTACGTAATCACCTAAGCGTGTTAATCTTATCTGATGCAATGTGTAAGAAATATTGCCATATACTTACGTTATTCAGACGACAATTACAATTTTAAGGGGTGATGCACTTTTTTTGAACACCAGTGAATATATATTTATTTTAAACATTGGATTTCAGTTTGAGGGAGCCATTTTTTTTTTCTGTAACAGTAAACGTAATCTTAAAATTGCTAACGTTTCTAATAAATACCTCCTAAAATTAAAATTTACAATAAGTTTATTATTATTTTTTTTTTCCTAAAGAGCACCCCGAATATAATCAAAATTGCTTTTAGAAAACTGTTAACTATAATCATCCAATTAATTGTTTTCTGGCTGATGGAAAGTTTTCATAAATTACTTATATTATTAACAAGTATATAAATAAACTTATTAAAATACTGTATGCTGAAATTGGGAATATTAACTTCAAACATACATTAAAAGTTTTTGTAGCATTTTGATCTTGACATCAGGAGTTATGCAGGGTAGTGCATTTTTTTTTTTTCATTTGAAAAAAATTAAAATAAATTAAACTTTTTTCATTTTGTAGGCTTTATTTCATTTTTTTTTTTTTTTTTTTTTTACTTTGGCAATATACAGTTTTAATTAATCGAAACTATTTTTTTTATTATTATTTTTTTTTTATGTTATCAAAGTGTCCCAGTTGTGAACAGAATAAGTAGTTCTACAATTATTGGGCAGTTTTGATTTTTTACAGTAGTTTATTTTTAATTTTATAAATAAACTGTATTTCATTTTAATTTTTTGTGGGTAGCCTGATGAAATGGTTGCTATGGCAATGTAAGAATGATTGAGTGAGACAAGGAATAAAAAGGGAGACGGTTTGAATAATTATGAATTCTGAGTGGGAGTGCTGGCCTCAAAAAAGGTTGAAAGCAATGGACTAAGGGATCCTCAAGACTTGTGATTCAGAAAAAGCTACTTACTGAAGCTTTCACAATTCCAAAAATTGTGAGGCACTGGTTAAAGAAGCATTGCAGAATCATCTAAACAAGACTTCAGTTATAGCTTGGACACAGCATGGTTTGTTAAGGGGAAGTCTTGTTTGACCAATTTGATTGGATACTATGATGTAGTCACAAAGGAACTGGATGCAAAGAATAATTTTGATATTATATATTTGCATCTTAGAAAGGCTTTTGACACTTGCACATGGAAAACTGCTGCACATATTGGAGCTGTGTGGCATTGGAGGCAAATTGCTGCTATGGATAAAGGGGTGGTTGAGAGGGAGAAGACAGAGAGTGGTAATCAATGGACACTGCTCTTCGTGGACTAATGTCATTAGTGGAGTCCCTCGGGGTTCGGTGTTGGGTCCATTGTTGTTTTCTATATTTATTAATGATATTGATGGTAGCATATCAGGCTTAATGTCAAAGTTTGCAGACGATACAAAGTTGGCAGGGTTGTTAATGACACCAATGACAGTACGCTGCTGCAAAACAGGATCTAGAAAAGTTGAGCAGATGGACTAAGAGGTGCAACTGAAGTTTAACACTAACAAATATAAAGTACTGCATATGGGAAGCAGTAACCCCAGAGTAATGTACAGTATCAACTGTGTGGTATTACACTGACAATGGTAGAGAATTAAAAGGACCCGGGGGTAATTGTGCAGGCAGATATGAAGTTTTCTGAGTAGTGCAGACGGTTTGCAAGAGTAGCTCATGTTGCCTTGTCAATGATATACAGGAATTTTTCCAGCAGGGATAAGGAGGTGATTATTCCCTTGTATATAGCAATAGTCAGGTCACACCTTGAGTACTGTATACAGGTCTGGAGGCCTCATTTTAGGAAGTATGTAGAGCTGCTGGAATGAGTACTGAGAAGGGCAACAAGATTAGTGAATGGAACAAAGCATTTCTCTTATGAAGAAAGGCTTAAGTTTTGCAAATCACAGTGTCTGGAGACTAGGCACCTGCAAGGTAATCCGATTGAGGTGTATAAGGCCTTGAATGGTTGGTTTGAGCAGGCTCAATACTGATGGGATTTTTCCTCTTGCTCAGAATAATCACCTGAGAGGACATAAATTCAATCTGAGGAAAGACAGTTGTAGAAGAGATTATGCGGAAATTTGCCTTTAGCCAGCGGGTGGTTGATTCCTGGAACAAACTTCCATCCGTCATTGATAGCTTAAATAGATTCAAGCCAGAACTAGACAAACATTTGGAGCGAATAGATGGGTGAAATGAGAAGATTTTTTTTTTTTTTTTCTGATGCTGTATAAACTTGCTTTCTTGCATCATATGTCTCTACTAATTCTAATGCTAGTCATAGTGGAGGTGAATTTATCGAGAAAATCACTTGGCAGAAATAGTCCTTCAAACTGGACTTTGTGTAATCAGTAATAGGTCCGGAATAGCATGCAATGTGACCCCCTGCATTATACAGTATATAATAAAAAGGTTGAGTTTTGAGCACACTTTATTAACAGGTAAGCAACAGCATACCATCTTATGAAGATTCTTTAAATTTTATAGTGGTATTCTGTCTATTGCATCTTTACAACAGTGGGCAAAATGATTGATGCAAGTCAATGAATTTTGGTATGAAATGAATTATATTGCCATATCACAGTGCCATATCATAGTATCATGTGTGAACTCAGGACCACTGCAACCCTGTGTGCCGCCAGTAAGGAAATCAAATTTGCCGCCCCAAAATATTTGGATTAAAAAAAAATAATAAGGAGTAAATAAAATTTTCATTTATTTTGAAGAGGAAAAGAATTACAACATATCTCACATATAATATAATGAAACAACTAACAAAATCATTCTGAAATTCTGGAAATAAACTTTAAATTCTAATTCACAGTAATTGTACTCCATCACAATAGTAAAATAAAAGGAAAATTATAATGTTAAAAAAATTATACAAATTCATGTTTCCTTGCTTTAAGAGATATGAATTTATTAATTATTGCATTTATGTTTATTTGTTCCAAATGATCATTTTCCATTGAAATTATTGCCAAATTAGTATTAGTATTAGTAATGGCCGCATGGTGCAAGAAAGCCTATGGCTCATGCTGCACCAGCCAAAAAAAAAAAAAAAAAAAACTCATAATTAATAAAAGAAAAGGAAATTAAACCTACATCCTATGCATTTCCCTCACCCGAAGGTATCCAGATGACATTTGATTTTCCTAAACTGTCAGCCTCTACCACCCATGTAGGCAACTTATTCCAGTAATTTTTAACTCGCTGGCTAAAATAAAACTTCCTGCAGTCCAATCTAAACATCTCCCCCCCCCGTAACTTGAATTTATGTCCCCTAGTTCTAGCATCATTTATAATCTTGGAAATTTCGTCCTCATTCATTTTACTGATGCCTCTCAGAGTCTTAAACACCTCAATCAAATGTCCTCTAAGGTGTCCAGGTTCCAAACTCTGCAACCCACATATTCAAAGTCTTTCTTCATAAGGACGCCCTTCTGCCAATCTCACCAGTTACCCGTCTTTGCACACTTTCAAGAAGCTTGATGTCTTTCTTTAGGTGTGGTCTCCATACTTGAACACAGTATTCCAAATGTCATCTAACAAAAGCCTTATATAATGGGATTATCACATCCCTATCTCTACTTGCAAAAGTCCGATAGATCATCGATTGGACACCCATAGGCCTTCCTTGCAACCTGTTTACAATGCTCAGAGAATTTCTTGTCATAGAGGAGTCATAGTGGAACAAGTAAATACATGGGCTATGTTAGGGTAACTAAGAGTAGAAACAGGTGTATGTATATTTGCATGTATACCAATGCCAGGAGTATAGTTAATAAATTCAATGAGCTTGAAGTGCTGGTCAACACATCAAAGGCAGATATTGTTGCGATATCAGAGACATGGTGTCACACAGACATAAGCAGTGCAGAACTGGAATTTGGGGAGTACAATGCGTACAGAAAGGGAGGAGGGGTTATGCTGTTAGTTAAGAAACAAAAAATCTGAGGAAGTGCATCCACCAACTGTCCACCAACATCCAATTGATGTTGGTGGACAATCCAATGTTGAGTCTGTTTGGTGTGACATAAGCACTGGAAAAGGAAAAATGAGAGTAGGTGTGTGTTATAGGCCAAATGAATCTGATGAGTATAATGAGCAATTGTGCAGAGAAACAGAGTGGGCCAGTAAATCAGAGTGTCTTATAATGGGGGATTTTAATTTCCCAGAGATTGACTGGAATTTGTGGGCTGGTCACTCACACACTAGCAAGGCTTCTGTGGATTTATTGGATGATTGTTTTCTACAGCAGCATGTTCGGGAGGCAACTAGAGGGAGTAATACTCTTGATCTGATTATCAGTAGTGATTCTTCATGTATCAAGAATCTGCAGATAAAGGAACCACTAGGTGGCACTGATCACCGTGTGCTGAAGTGAGATTTACTCAAAGAAGTAACTACCATCAAGGGTAAAGGGAAGGGTTTTTGCTTTCGTAAAGGTGGTCTGAGACAGTATTTAAATTCTATACAGCGGGACCAACTGATGATGTTACCAACAGCAAATTCAAAATGGGAAGCATTCAAAGAATTAATCTTGGAAGCTACCAGGCTTTTGATACCATCAAAGAAATATTGTTCAAGATTTAGGCTTAAATGGATGTCAGATGAACTAATTAGACATGTAACAGAGAAGAAAAATGCATGAGATGCATATAAATTAACATGTGACACAGAAGCCTATGATAGATATAAGCTGGTCTGTAACCAAGTCACAAAGGAGATTAGGCAGGCAAGGGCAGATTATGAGAAATCCTTGGCAAAGGATGCAAAGAAAAACAACAAAGAGTTCTTTACCTATGTAAACTCTAGAAGGAAAGGGATGAATCAAGTTGGTCCACTTGATATCAATGGTTCAACTGTTGATAATCCTGCTCAGGTAGCTAACAAACTAAATGAATATTTTACATCTATATTCACACGAGGAGTTATTCAGGGAGGGGAATGCCAGAGATGTATTCAACTCTGGCAGTAAGCTAGAGAATCTTGTAATAACTGAGAGTCAAGTGAAGGAGAAATTGTTGAAGATAAACACAAGAAAGGCACCTGGTGGATGGAATCTATCCAGTTATATTAAAGGAGGCAGCAAAGGAAGTAAGAAAACCTTTAACCATAATTATAAGAGCTTCCCTGGACTCAGGGGAGGTACCCATAAACTGGAGATGTGCAAATGTGACTCCAATCCACAAAGGAGGATGAAAGGGAGACACAGGTAATTACAGACCTGTTAGTTTAACTTCTATTCCAGGGAAATTAATGGAGGCACTGGTCAAAGAAGCATTGCAGGATCATCTAGACAAGACTTCAGTTATAGCTCAGGTACAGCATGGGTTTGTTAAGGGGAAGTCTTGTCTGACTAATTTGATTGAATACTATGATGTAGTCACAAAGGAACTGGATGCAAAGAATAACTTTGATATCATATATTTCGATCTTAGAAAGGTCTTTGATACTGTTGCACATGGAAGACTGCTGCACAAATTGGAGAAGTGTGGCATTGGAGGCAAATTGCTGCTATGGATAAAGGGATGGTTGAGTGGGAGAAGACAGAGTGGTAATCAATGGACACTGCTCTTCGTGGACTAATGTTATTAGTGGAGTCCCTCAGGGTTTAGTGTTGGGTCCATTGTTGTTTTCTGTATTTATAAATGATACTGATGATGGTATATCAGGCTTAATGTCCAAGTTTGCAGATGATACGAAGGTTGGCAAGGTTGTTAATGACACTAATGACAGTACACTGCTGCAACAGAATCTAGAAAAGTTGAGCAGGTGGGCTGAGAGGTGGCAAATGAAGTTTAACATTGACAAATGTAAAGTACCCCATATGGGAAGCAGTAATCCCAGAGTCGCATATCAACTCTGTGGTACCACACTGACAGTGGTAGAGAATGAAAAGAACCTGGGGGTAATTGTGCAGGCAGATATGAAGTTTTCTGAGCAGCGCAGACAATCTGCAAGAGTAGCTCATGGTGTCTTGTCAATGATATACAGGAATTTTTCTAGCAGGGATAAGGAGGTGATTATCCCCTTGTATAAGGCAATTGTCAGGCCACACCTTGAGTACAGTATACAGGTCTGGAGGCCTCATTTGAAGAAGGATGTAGAGCTGTTGGAACAAGTACAGAGAAGGGCAACAAGATTAGTGAACAGAACACTCTTACGAAGAAAGGCTTAAATTTTGCAGATTACAGTGTCTGGAGACTAGGCACCTGCGAGGTGATCTGATTGAAGTGTATAAAGCCTTGAATGGTTTGAGCATGCTCAATGCTGATGGGATTCTTCCTGTTTCTCAGAATACCTGAGTGGGCATAAATTCAAATTGAGGAAAGACGGTTGTAGGATAGATGTGTGGAAGTTTTCCTTTAGCCAGCAGGTGGTTGATTGCTGGAACAAATTTCCATGTTGCAGAAGTTGATAGAAGCTTAAATAAATTCAAGGCAGAATTTGACAAACATTTGGAGTGAGGGATGGGTGAAATAAGGATTTTTTTTTTTTTTTTTTTTTTGGCTGATGTTATATAAGCTTGCTTTCTTGCATCATGTGCCCTTGCTAATGCCTGACCGTAACACCCAAGTCCCTTAATGTTTCGTTGTTGAGACATCGTCGATCGTAAATAATTTTTGATTAATTTTAATTAATTAAACTGAAACCTGAGGCAACTGAAACTGGTAAAGTCAGAAAAATTCTTTGTGCAACTGCTACATATGGAAAAGTATCTGTAAAATCGTTTTTAAAAATATATTGTAACACTTCAAATGGAGTAATGTTGTCTATCTGTAAACATCTATCTGTAATATCTGTAAACCTGAAATACTCTGAGTTCTTCAGATAATGCTAAACCATCAAACTCATTACGATCAATGTCACTTAATTTAATATGCAAGTCTGCAATGATTTAATAAATTATCATCTGATCATTTTTTTTTTAAATTCAGAAATACATTTTTTTGTATTATAAAACATTTTAAATGTCTACATGTTCTTTCATATTTGTAAACCTTTCAGTTAACGAGAAAATTGTGTCCATAATTTGAAAGAACAAATTAATTTTGAAATTTTGTTGCGGATCCTGAATAGCTTCATCTCTACTTTCATAATCGAAATGACGTTTTTGCAATCTTTTCCTTACAGTGCTTACTTCTGGAAACGAAGCTTCAATACCAATAGTAGCCATATTATTAGGAGAATCGAGAATTTTTTGGAATGCACCCACTGTTCTATTTAATTTAAAATATTCCGTGATATTTTGTAAACATTCAAGAGCTTCATGTATATCAAAATTGGTTTTTTGGAGCATTTTACTTACCGGATTAATTGTATTTAAAATATCATGCCAAATTATAATAGAAGAAAGAAATTTATAAGACGTTATTTTCAAGGCTATTGATTTAGCATGATTCCCTAATACATTGGTAGTATTATCGCCAAATTTGGATCCACTAAAACTGCAAATAACAGAGCTTATATCACCAAACCAGCCTTCATACTAATTATTCAGCCACAGAACTCAGTCAACGTTCACACATTTATAACATTCAAACAGATTCTGCAATAATATTAACAAAACTGAATTCCAGTTATAAACTATTACACGAAGCTTTAGCCATTAAATGATTTTCCGACTGAAACTCCAACAATTTTTTTAATATTTTTTAATTTCTTCATTATATTTTAAACCTACCATACGGATTAGGAGGTAAGTTTTGTGATATTTATAAGCAATGCTAAAAAATTAAAAATCGTATAAAGAATCGAAGCTATAAACATATGCTAACAAATAACACAAAAAATACTTACCCTGAGAAAAATTTAAATACAGTATATAGTACGGTTCGTCCTCGTATAACACCTGTTTACACTACACGAATTCTATCATACTAGGGGAACGATGTCGTATATAACACGAACCGAATTCGCTTATGCACGATTCACCTTCGTGTTTACAAGACATGGCAGTCGACTCGGGAATCATTCAAATTGAATGAAGAAAAGTTTCTGAAAATGTATTTATGTTTTTCATACGATTGAAGATTTCAGTGAAGGGGAAACACATTTCACCATAATAACATAAACACCCAAAATTCCATCTATCGTATTATCGCAAAAACAATTAGATCGAGTTTACTACCCGTTTATAACAGATTCTACCTGCAGGAACGCAACTGGAAATTGTTTTTGTTTTATGGTAGTGACCTCCAGAAATATATTTTAGTAAAATGTGAGCTGGCTTGAGGGGTTAACAGTGTGTTTCTGTCTTTATTGCTTTGTTTATTCAGACGTACACGTGGGCAGTTTTGTTTATGTGTATCAAGAGTGCCTCCTCATTTTTATTATTATTAGCCATATAGTGCAAGGAAGCCTGTGGCTTACACTGCACCAGTCAAAAAAAAAAAAAAAAAAAATCCTAAGTTACCCTGAGAGAGAGAGAGAGGAATCACCAAGAAAGAGAAGAATGATGATAACCACCTCAGGACCCTGGGTGTGCCAAGCCCATACTCACCAGATGTGTGTCCCTTTTTGTCCTTTTTATACTGTAATTGTGTTTTATTCTCTAAAAATGAGTAAAATACTTGAGAAATGTGTGAAAAGGAAGAGTTCTGGTAAAGATACTACAAATTCAGAGAGAAAAAGAAAAGCAATATCGACAGACTGTCAAAAATTCTTACTGGGGAAAACTTGTAGCAGCCTCATACTAGTATTTATGGCCAAAATCACACCGGCCTCCGGGGTTTCCCCTGTAAGGCTTATATCGACAGTATCCTGTATCGACAGTCCGCCTCTGTCGATACAGGAAAAAAAAAAAACCACTGTGAAACGTTTTGAACGAAATGAAAGAACATGTGATATTGAAAGAAGTTCGTTAATTAAACAAAGGTCCGGCTTGTATATGTCAAAAATTTTTTGGCACCCTCTTGAACTGCTGCCCATAAGCGACGCTTACCTCGCCTACCTACTTGCGGCGACCCTATGTGAACTTATAGGTAAAGCATGTGATTTCAGAAATATACAAATTAGCTTTTTTTTTTTTTTTTTTTTTTTTTTTTTATGAAAATGCCAAACATGAGAGGTATTAGAACCTATAGTACTTGGTACTGTGCATGGGCTGAACGTTGAGAAGTTGAAAGAAAATACTCAGACATAAATGAATTTCTGTAGATTGTAATTTTCAGGTTGTTCCAAAAATGGAAGTCAATGAATAAATGAGGAAGCAGAAAAGTTGGTTCTGTGAGTTAGAAATTGGACAGTAAAAGATGTGACTGGTTGCGACATGTATTTGGACCACTTTGGAAGAAAGTGGGAATTATAGAAGCCAATTCCGAAGAACAGCACCCATGGAAGTATTTATGGAAAAGGTATGCAGCAGAAACAAAACGTCCATGAGACAGAGTGGAGAGACCCTGTTAGACATGAGTCATTATCCTAACTGCTGTTTTGAATGGAATCTAGAAGTTTGAGAGAGGTTTTAGGAGCACCACCCCCAGATGTGGGAACAAAAACTCCAGGGGCTCACATCCAGTGAGTATGGGCTTGGCACACCCAGGGTCCTGAGCTGGATATCATCATTCTTCTCTTTCTTGGTGATTCCCTTATACTTTTGACACTCTCTCTCTCTCTCTCTCTCTCTCTCTCTCTCTCTCAGGGTAACTCGGGAATTTTTTTTTGGCTGGTGCAGCATAAGCCTCAGGCTTCCTTGCACCATATAGATAATAATAATATTCCATGGTAGGGCAGATTTGCAATTTGTATAGAGCAAACAACTGTTTGGAAGTAAAGTAATGCAGAGAGTAAAAGAGAAAACCCATTTTTTTTTAGATTCAAAGAAAGCAATATTTATAATGTGTTATGCCAAGAGATTAGAATTCAGGGTAACCCCCAATAGAGATATATAACTTTGCCTAGAAATCAGAGTGTCATTGAAGATAAGCACGAGAATCCTTTTTGCAAGATATATAAGATTAGAAATTGTGAGATAGAATTATTGAAATCATCTTAAATACAGAAAATTCACCCTTTTTAGCACAGTTTCTTAAAGACAAATGCAATCGCTGATACGAGTGCCAGATTATTTTCTTAATATTTCCAGATTAAAATTTTTTTTTTTTTTTTTTAAATGCGCTGGGTTTTGAAGGATTCCAAACTGCAAAGTATTGGATTTTAGAGTTGACTATACTTCTCTGAATATTTTCCATTTGGCATGGCATTTGTTAGATTTATCAACTTTCCTGATTGAATAAAATTCAAATAAGGATAATCTAGTCTAATGAATTTCTAACCTGCATGCAGTAGATTTCCTGCATTTAGATGGCATAAGTGGTTCAAAGATGGAAAAACCAGCACAGAACATTATGCTATCCCAGGATGTCCATCCACATTTCCACATTAATAGCTGATGAGACTACTGTGCTGTTGCCCTCAAAGAAAGATGAATTACACTCAGAACACTTGTAGAGTCCTTGGATATTATTTATGGGAGTGCACAAAGCATTTTGAAGGTGCACTTGGCAACGACACCTCTGTTTGTTCATGCTGACAATGGCATATGTGAAGTTACAAATGACACCTTAGGATGAGTTTGCCTCACAAACACTACTAAGCACTCATCCCCAGCAATTATCTCTGGGGACGAGTCCTGAATCTACCACAATGACCATGTGGTAGATTCAGCACAACAAAGTGTGCAGTGGAAACTGCACCATACACCTCCAAAGAAGGCATAGTTCTTTAGATATTGGAGAGTGAGGGAGGCACTTAGCATTAGTAGAGGCATATGATGCAAGAAAGCAAGCTTATATAGCATCAGCCAAAAAAAAAAAAAAAAAATCCCTCATTTCACTCCAAATGTTTGTCTAGTTCTGCCTTGAGCTTATTTAAGTTGTTGACCTAGACTACAAAAGATGGAAATTTGTTCCAACTATCAACCACCCACTGGTTAAAGGCAAATTTCCACACATCTATTCTACAACTGTCATCTCCAATTTGAATTTATTCCCCTCTCAGGTGCATAATCTGAGCAAGATGAAGAATCCCATCAGCATTGAGCTTGGTCAATCCATTCAAAGCCTCAATCAGATCACCTCACAGGTGCCTAGTCTCCAGGCACTACAATTTGCAGAACTTAAGCCTTTCTTGGTAAGAGCAACCCTTTTTTCCCCTCAACCAATCTCGTTGCCCTTCTCTGTACTTGTTCCACGGCTCTACATCCTTTCTCAAATGAAGCCTCTAGACCTGTAAGCAGTACTCAAGATGTGGCCTGATCATTGCCTTATACAAAGCGATAATCACCTCTTTATCCCTGCTAGAAAAATTCCTGAATATCAGTGACAAGACTCCATGACTTGCTCTGGCAGCCTGTCTGCACTACTCAGTAAACTTCATATCTGAATGCATGATTATTCCCAAGTTTTTTTCATTCTCTACTACCCTGAGTGCAGTACTGCACAGTTGATACGTCACTTTGGGGTTACTGCCACCCATATTCAACACTTTGCATTTGCCAATGTTAAACTTCAGTTGCCAACTCTCAGCCCATCTGCCCAACTTTTCTAAATCCTGTTGCAATAGCATACTAGCATTAGCATTAGTAGAGGCATATGATGCAAGAAAGCAAGCTTATACAGCATCAGCCAAAAAAAAAAAAAAAAAAAAAACCCTTCCACTTCACCCCTCCGTTCGTTCAAAATACCTGTCCAGCTGAGCCTTAAATTTATTTAGGCTATCAATTTCCACAACAAGGGATGGAAGTCTGTTCCACCAACCAACCACCCGCTGGCTAAAGGCAAATTTCCACACATCTATCTTTCCTCAATTTGAATTTATGCCCTCTCAGGTGATTATTCTGAGCAAGAGGCAGTATCCCATCAGCATTGGCATTGAGCATGCTCAAACCATTCAAGGCTTTGTACACCTCTATCAGATCACCTCGCCGGTGCCTAGTCTCCAAACACTGTAATTTGCAAAACTTAAGCCTACTTAAAACTACTGTCATTAATAATCCTTCCAAGCTTAGTATCGTCTGCAAACTTGGACATTAATCCTGATATACCTTCATCAATATCATTTATGAATACACAAAACAATGGGCCCAACACCGAACCCTGGGGGACTCTACTAACATTAGAATGTAAAGAGCAATGTCCATTGATTTCCACTCTGTATTTCTCCCACTCAACAATCATATAGCAGCAACTTTCCCTTAATGCCATACTGCTCCAATTTGTATGGTAGTCTTCCATGTGCAACACCATCAAAAGCTTTCCTGAAATCCAAGCATGATATTAAAATTATTTTTTTGCATCCAGTTCCTTTGTGACCACATCATAGTATCCAATCGAATTGGTCAGACAAAACTTCCCCTTAACAAACCCATGTTGTGCCTGAATTATAACTGCAGTCTTGTCTAGATGATCCTGCAGTGCTACTTTAGAACCAGTGACTCCATTATTTTCCCAGAACAGAAGTTAAACTAACAGGTTTGTAATTACTCACGTCACCCTTTGATCCTCTTTGTTAATTGAGGATACATTTTCACATCTCCAGTCTGTGGGGACCTCCCGAGTCCAAAAATGCTCTTGTAAGTATGGTTAATAATTTGCTTACTTCCTTTGCTGCCTTCTTTAATATAACTGGATAGATCCCATCCACCACAGGTGCCTTATGTGTTTTTAACTTCAACAATTTGTAGTTCCTTGCTCTCAGTTATTACAAAATCATTTAGCTCCCTGTTAGAGTTTGATAACCTTCTGGCCTCAATTTCCCTACAGAATTCCTCATGTGTGAATGTAGATAAAAAATACTCATTGTGTGTCAGCTCTCTGAGCAGGATCATTTAGTCGAACCATTGATATCAAGTGGACCGATCTGATTCATCCTCTTCCTTCTAGTGTTTACATAAGTAAAGTCTCTGCTGCTTCTTTTTTTTTGCATTCTTTGCCAAAAATTTCTTGTAATCTGCCTTCACTTGCCTTAACCACCTTTGTGACTTGATTACAGACAACAGGCAAAATCAGGCAACACAGGCTTCTGTGTCGCCATTTAGGCCTAAACTTCAAACCGTATTTCTTAGTTGGTATGAAAAACCTAGTAGCTTTCAAGATTAATTCCTTGAATGCTTCCCATTTAGAATTTGCCGTTGGTAACATCATCAGTTGGTCCCAAGATGCGTTGAAGCATTCTTTCAGTATCAAGTAGGATTTGAACCCAGACCTCCCCAAATGATGATAACTGCAAATCTACTATACTGTTGAGAAAGATGGTTAATGGTTAACTGAGTAGTCTAAAATGTAATACATGACTACCTCTAGTTTTTCAATTTATATCTTTCAACTAACAAATTACAACACCATTCTTTATAAAAAGGAATAGGAGACAAAAAATATACAAAGTATTTTAATATAAATATTTTATTTAAATATTTCCAGCAAAAGTAGAGGTAGATATTAAAATATCATGGTACAATTTCTTCACCTCTTAAGCTTTAAATATACAAAAACATTATACTTAAGAAGTATCCAATGGACAACGTAACTGTGCAACAACAATCGCCAATATTCTTTGATATTTAGTTCCTTAATAATCTTTTGTTCTAAAATATGTACACATTAATATCACAGATTCACTTAAACATTATTTAAGCTAAGAAGAAAAAAATTTAATGTATCAGCAATGTTTAAACAGTTCTACTGAAAGCTACGATACATTAAAATATCAGAAATATTTTGTCATTTCTTTATGCTTGAAAAAAGTTGATCTCTTTGGCCAGATACAATGGAGAGAACCAAAACCCAGATTCTCTGCTGCATTTAGTTTACTTCCTAATATCACAGTGCAAGTAATACTTTCTTCGCATATTATAAGTAACAATCAGACCTGTGCAGATTTTACTCTTTTTTTCAAACTCAGTCATTCTGAATTATTCAGAAATAGCAGCTAATTTAAAAATTTTATGTAAATGCTTTGTTATAACATAGCAAGCACCTCACTAAATTTTACCTGAGGTTCCTTGGTGTGGAACTATCCACACATTACTGAAACACTGACTGTTTATAAGAACATCAATGATATATATATATATATATATATATATATATATATATATATATATATATACACATATATATATATATACATATAATTGGCCAAATGCAAAGAATTTTTGTGATCTTATACGAGAGCAAACATTGAAAGTGAACAATTTCATTAAAACTAAATAATTTCCGTTTATAAATGCTTTTCCAGATCTGAGTGACAAAGTTTTAGATTATTTTTACATTTTCCGAGAAATGCCTTGAATTAACATATATGTTTAAAACCATAAATATATCACAGGATGCACTATTTGTTCAAATTTACTTAATCAAATACATGCAATTACACTCAGTTAAAAAAAAAATAGTACTGGTAGTAATTGATAAATATACTTCAATAAGATATAAACACTTACATTCCACTATACACTTTTAACAAGTTTGTGCCATGAAAAAAAAAAACACCTCAATAATACATTGTCACAGTAAATGCAAACAGTAAGATGAATAAATATCAATGTTTATCCCTATCAAAGAACAATAAATTCTCTGAGGAACTGAACTACCGACAAACTATTTTGCTATGGAATGCCAACTCCTTAATCTTATCCACAGTGATTTACAGATCATATAATTATTTATGATTTATATACAGAAAACAATATTTTTTATACATGTCAAACAAAGTATGTGGCAACTAAATATCATCTTGTGAGGACCACTGGCATCATGGAATTTTTCTGGAAGCATTTCTATTGTACAGTTGTGCAACAATGTATAAAAATCACAGTTAAAAGTTAATCTACTTCACATAAAGTCTTGTAGTTTTTCATATATTACATTTCAAAAATAGATATATTTCAAAAAATACATTATGACTTGTGTATACTTTCAGTATATACAGGGATTACTGGTCAAGTAAAACCCATTTTCTTGCAAATGGTCACATTCAATAAGCAATCTGGCACAAAGTAATTATAGTGGAAGTAATATCTAGATTTTGCATGATTCCATTCACTGTACATATAACTTCAACTTCCCTTCAGAATTCATCAGAATTCTCATTCGGAAATTTTCTCCTCGATAAGGAATTTGTATGTGATGTGTTCCCAAAGAGAAATCTAGATGTAGGAGACCTATTTACATCCGGACTGGTGTGGGATCCTGTATGATGTAAACCTCCCTGTCTGGATTCAGATGAATTTAAAAACACAGATTCAAAAATATCATCAGTGGTAGATGTACGTTTAACTTTTGAATCAGTATCTACTGTCCATGGATTGTTTTTGTAATTTGTAGACTCCTCATTATAATCAAATAAGTCCCTTTGGGATCTATTAGTCCTATTACTAAATGAATTAGGGCTTTCCGAAAATAAAGTGGTCATTAAGTTAGATTCAGCTGCTTTTTTTGATGAATCAGAACTGTCACTAGTAACAGACGTTCGGCTACTTCCTCTTCCAAAGGATGGTTTATATGCACCAAATATGAGATCATCTTCCTCTGGGAAAACTGATCTGTAAGTATTAGAAATATTATTGCGACTACTATTTTTGTTTGAAGCTTCTTTGTCCTCTGCTGGCCTTTCCCAAATTTGCCAATTCCTTTCTTTAAGGGAATGAGAAATGGCTGGCATTTCTGTAGATCCAAATGCTGACATCTTCTGTTCTCTGTCAATAGCCTTTAATTTTGAAAGAAGATATGCTTTCTTTTCCCGATCAAATTTATCTTCAGACTCAGGAGTTTTATTCTGAGACTTGACATCAGCCTCAAAACTACGGTGATCATCTTTCAATGGCAAAATATTGCTGTTTTGATCTAAATCAAATGAAAACGTGCTAAACGAACTTTTGTATCCTCTTTTAGATGGGGTACTCTGACTAGATTCAGATGGCAACTTGACTAATTGAGATTCACTTTGCGGATGACATGATGAAGTACTCCTTGGCATTTGATGTTGCTGTTGTTCTGGAAATTTATTATCTAAAAGTAGATCTATGTACTTTAATTTAATATTAGCACCCCTGCTATTATCACTAATATTACAAGTGGCATCTTCTTTAATGGAATTTCTATTAGTTACATCCTCTTTGTTGCCAACCTCTTCATCCTGCGTTATAGTTGTTTTATCTCTTTCAGATAATTTTTCTTCATCTGATTTCTGTGTTGTATCACCAATCTGAAATCAAATTAACATGATTATATATAGTTTATTACATGTTTATTAATATAGTTATTTATGATTATTTACACATCTAGAGTGAACTAGAGGAATAATTAAAACTAATTAAAAATATCATTAAACAATATGGAAAAAATAGCATTTCTAAGTGCTGCATTAAAAAATTATTTTAACTTCAGTTTATTAGGTGTATTAAAAAAGAAGAAAAACAAGTGTATCTAATTGGGGAATCAGAAAAGGGTAACCGGATATTTTCTGGTAAATGTGGAAGACTTAAACAGTTATGTAGAAGTCTTTATTATGATATGATTATCAATAATACTGGAAGGGGGTTCTCATTATCCGAGTCCCTACAGTTATGAGAGTGAGAATAATTTCCATTAAGCGAATTTTTTCAGCATGCTCATTCACACAATTGGTCAGCACCCAGCTGCATTTTTTTTTATATACCCAAAGTAAAGAAATATTGTGACGATGAAAATCTGGATTTCAAGTTTCTTAGCATTTTAGACAATGCTGCTATTCATGTTTTCAAATTTGATAGCTTTCTAAGATAGTGTTTTTATCACCACATACAACATTCATAATCTAACCCATGGACCAGGGAGTTATGTGTTTTGATCTAAATCAACTGAAAACATGCCAAATGAACTTTTGTATCCTCTTTTAGATGGGGTACTGTGACTTGATTCAGAAGGTAAATTATATTATATAATGAAAACAATGCAAATTTCTGGAACTAATTTAATACTTTTGATTGTGTTGAAATTATTGGACAAGCTTGGAAGTTTGTATTTTGTTGATGAAAAGCTGCTGGAAAAACTTATACCCTGATGCTGTGCATAACATTATAGAATTTGATATCAGATCCAAACTGAAATCAAAAATCTTGCAAAAGACGCAGGGTTCCATGAAGTTGACAAAAATGATGCCAGTAAATTGCTCGAATTACATGCAATGGCATTAACAAGTGGGGATCTGTGCAGAACCAGTTAACCACTGAAAAAGAAAGAACTGACAGGGATGATGATATGACAGAATTTCCCAAAGGAAAACAGTGGAGATTATGAGAGGTGTTCAGAAAAATTGCAATAATGACCCTCTCTAAAATCGTGCTGCTGAAGTTAAACATTAGGTAGAAAATGTCTTGTCATGCTATTAAAATCTGAAAATTTACAACAAAGAAAACAAACACTTAATTCATTCTTTGAAACTTGAGTAGAGTAGACCCTCAAAGTAACAATGCCTCTTCTTCCTCCTCCTCCATTAATGATAATATAGCATCCATCTGCATTCATATTCAAATAATTTCAAGTAAGGTACATAAATATTGTTAAAAAATATAATGTACTTAAGTTTTTTTTTAACATTATTTTTAGTATCATTTATTGTATTAAGGTCCCAGTTAGACTGTATTTTCATATATATGGGATTTTGGACTCTGCTTTAAGTGGATTCACTTTAAGTAGCCTTTTCTCAGTTTGAATTATCCTAACATAATGGGAAGCTCTGAATTTCTATCTCTGTATTATAAAAAATATATAATATTGTGCCCCCAAATTATTTAACATATTACCTAAGGAATCATTTAACATATCATCTAACAAATCATTTAACATATTATCTAAAGAATTATTTAACATATAATCATTTGATTATTCGGGTACCCTTGTACCTGAATAATCAAGTGACTGATTAATAAGGGAATACTCTGTTTATAGCCTTGGTTCAGATTGTAACAGCAAAAAAGGCTACAAACAGTTTTTACATTTAAAGAAAGAGACATCAAGGGTGGATGGGTAAATGTTTATGCATAATAATAAATGTCATTTATCATTATGTATAAAAATAATGCTATTTACAAAGACTATTTTTTTATTATGTACACACAGAGCGGTTAGAACACTATCTTTTAATTAGATATATTTTTTCCCCCATATAACTACCAATACAGCATGGTAGTTATTCATGTTTTCAAATTCATAATCTAACCCATGGAAACCATACTATTGTTTAATAGAATATTATTAGATAATTGCTAACAACTTAGGAAAAAAAAGCTGACATAGCAGGGTTATTTAGATAGCCTAAAAGACAACCTTTTTGATTTAACTGTGATATTCTAAATGATAACAATAAAACTTTATTTGCAAATACAATTTAAGTACATACAAAGTATTCCATAAACCAAGTTGGCCAATTAAGTTCCAGGACTGAGTCTGTTACATGCATATCAAAGCACAGATAGTGAACGTAGTTTTGAGGGTCAAGAGACACTGGTGGCTGCTGCCAGTTTTCTTGTGTTGAGATATAGTTCCCTGCAAAAGCCAGAAAGTGTGAGTGATGTGTTGTTAATGCCGTATAATGTAGGGGTCTGTTGTTCTTCTGGACTTATTATCTAGAGCTGATGGAGCACTACAAATCCTGAGTTTAAGTCAGTGGCACAGGAAGCTGGGACAGGGAGTCCAGAATCAATACTCTGGTTAAGTTGTTTTTGGGGTTTCCCAAGTTTGCTAGGGATGGGCCAGCAGCTGACGTACATGACTGCTTCCCTCTATAAGGTCATTTGTATATCATAAGTCATTTGAATGCAGCAGTCACGTTAGAACTGTTGTGTTTTTCAATGCATTAAGCAATAGAATAAAGAGTGAACTTGAAATTTTGTTTCAAGTTGAAGAAAAGTGCAACTGAAACTAAACCTATGAACTGGTAAAGTATATGGTAATGATGCTCTACCTGAACTGGTAAAGTATATGGTAATGATGCTTCCCTCTATAAGGTCATTTGTATATCATAAGTCATTTGAATGCAGCAGTCATGTTAGAACTGTTGTGTTTTTCAATGCATTAAGCAATAGAATAAAGAGTGAACTTGAAATTTTGTTTCAAGTTGAAGAAAAGTGCAACTGAAACTAAACCTATGAACTGGTAAAGTATATGGTAATGATGCTCTATCATCAGTTTTTTTTTTTTTTTTTTTCAGGATTGCTGTCAGGATCTGAAAGATTACAAGTGCTGTGAGCATTCAACTATGCTTCAAACCGAAAATAGTTGCTCACACATTTATGGTGTCTCATTATTGAATGACTCTTTGAATGATGGAAGAACAATGTCACATTAACAGAGGGCACATCCGTTGCCAGGTGGGAAGGAGCAGCAGTGCATAGCACACGCTTCTTGATTAGACTGGGGTTCGAGCCCATCACCACCAATTTTTTTTTTTTTTTTTTTTTTTTGGTAGTTGTTGGCGCATCTAAACCTATGAACTGGTAAAGTATATGGTAATGATGCTCTATCATCAGTTTTTTTTTTTTTTTTTTTCAGGATTGCTGTCAGGATCTGAAAGATTACAAGTGCTGTGAGCATTCAACTATGCTTCAAACCGAAAATAGTTGCTCACACATTTATGGTGTCTTATTATTGAATGACTCTTTGAATGATGGAAGAACAATGTCACATTAACAGAGGGCACATCCGTTGCCAGGTGGGAAGGAGCAGCAGTGCATAGCACACGCTTCTTGATTAGACTGGGGTTCGAGCCCATCACCACCAATTTTTTTTTTTTTTTTTTTTTGGTAGTTGTTGGCGCATCGGCTTCTGTGGCCATAGTGCACCTCCCAAGGTTTTTTGCAGTACTTTGATCCAAGCCCGAGGCGGGATTTGAACCCGCAATCTTTGGGTTGCCAGGCAGGCACTTTACCCACCTGGCTAGCCCGGTCGGCTACCACCAAATACGAAAGATGCGGATGTGGTACGCTTTTAAAACATTAATCACAGATGCCTTGAATGCGTATATACCATTAAAAAAAACTCCACGAGAAGGGTTCCAAGTTGGATGAATAGTGAAGTTGCCACATTACTTGAGCAGAAAAAGGTGGCATGGAAAGGTTACAGAGCAATAAAAAGTACTGAAGCCTATAACAGCTACAAGGTGATCTGTAATAGAGCCACAGAAAAGGTTCGACAGGCGAAGGCAGTTTATGAGAAATCACTAGCAAACAGAGAAAAGAGGGGGGATAAAGAATTCTTCACATATATAAATGCCAAGAAGAGCAGGACAAACCAGATCGGACCCTTACGTAAGGGAAAGGGGATAGTAATAAATACACCAGCTGCCGTTGCAGATGAACTCAACAGTTATTTTGCATCGATATTTACAAATGAAAAGCCTTTTGTGGCAATGGGAAATTGTGGGAGCGAAGTTAAAAAATATGTAATTAATGATACTGAAATTTCGGAAGATTATTTAATGAAAAAACTTTCGAGCCTACAGACCAGTAAGGCTCCTGGAGTTGATGGAATATACCCTATAATCTTAAGAGAGGCGGCAAGCGAGTGCATTGAACCATTGAGGCTAATTATGCGAGCATCACTAGACTCTGGGGAGATTCCCCTGGATTGGAAAAGTGCTAATGTATCTCCCATACATAAGGGTGGCTCTAAAAGTGAAGTTGGAAATTATCGACCTGTCAGTCTGACTTCAGTAGTAGGGAAAATCATGGAGGCAATGATCAAGGGTGGAATTCAGGATCATTTGGATCGAATTGAAATTCTCAAGGATACTCAGCATGGTTTTGTAAAGGGAAAATCATGTTTAACAAATCTGGTTCGCTATTTCGAAAGGGTCACTCACGAGCTGGATTTAGGGAATAATTTCGACATTGTTTATTTAGATTTCAGCAAAGCTTTTGACTCAGTCCCACATGAGCGGTTGCTTTATAAGCGGGAACAGGTTGGAATCACTGGGAAAATCCTTAGATGGATAGAAGGATGGCTTCAGGGCAGGAGGCAGAGGGTTGTGATAAATGGCTATTCCTCAGATTGGGTTGATGTAAGAAGTGGAGTTCCCCAGGGATCAGTATTAGGACCACTGTTGTTTTTAATTTTCATAAACGACATTGATGAAGGGATAGAGGGCGTGATGTCTAAATTTGCAGATTACGTTAAAATTGGTAGAGTAGTTAATGATCACTGTCAAGCTGAGCTTCTTCAGAGAGACCTAGATAGACTTCAAGAATGGTCAGAAAAATGGCAGCTGTGCTTTAATCCAACAAAGTGTAAGGTATTACACCTGGGAAACAGTAATCCCAAAATAACTTATTCACTTGGTGGAGTTCAACTAAACCCAGTACTGGAGGAAAGGGACTTGGGTGTTACGATACGGTCAGACATGAAATTCTCTGAGCATTGTAAACAGGTTGCAAGGAAGGCCCATGGTGTCCTATCGATGATCTATCGAACTTTTCCAAGTAGAGATAGGGATGTGATAATCCCATTATATAAGGCTTATGTTAGACCACACTTGGAATACTGTGTTCAAGTATGGAGACCGCACCTAAAGAAAGACATCGAGCTTCTTGAAAGGGTGCAAAGAAGGGTAACTCGCCTGGTGAGATCGGCAAAAGGGCGTCCTTATGAAGAAAGACTTCGAATATGTGGGTTGCAGAGTTTGGAAACTAGACACCTTAGAGGAGATTTGATTGAGGTGTTTAAGGCTCTGAGAGGCATCAGTAAAATGAATGAGGACAAAATTTTCAAGATTATAAATGATGCTAGAACTAGGGGACATAAATTCAAGTTACGGGGGGAAATGTTTAGATTGGACTGCAGGAAGTTTTATTTTAGCCAGTGAGTTATAAATTACTGGAATAGGTTGCCTTCATGGGTGGTAGAGGCCGACAGTTTGGGGAAATTCAAAGGTCATCTGGATAGTACCTTCGGGTAAGGGAAGCGCATAGGATGATAGGTTTAATTTCCTTTTTATTTATATTTTATTTTATTTATATATATATATTTTTTTATTTATTATTTATTATTATTTAGTTATTTATTTTATTTATTTTTTGTTTTTATCATTGTTTTGTTCGGATTATTTTATTAATTTATTTTTTATTTTTTTGGCTGGTGCAGCATAAGCCATAGGCTTTCTTGCACCATGCGGCCGTTACTAATACTAATACTAGGTCAGTGAATGACCACCGCATATCCCGGAGCAATATGGCCTTAGTTGCTAATGCTCCTAAAAACCAAATAACAAACAAACATTAACAGAGAAACAATTTGTGCAAATTCTCAGAGATTTTGGCAAACAGAAGATCTGCACTAGGTTTGTTCTGGCAGTAATCAGGATGAACTACTACAACAAGATCTAGGAAAATTAGGTCAATGGGCTGAGAAATGGAAGTTGAAGTTTAACATTGACAAATGCAAGGTACTGCATATGGGTAGCAGTAATCCCAGAGTAACTTATCAATTGTGTGGTACTACACTCAGGATAGTGAAAAATGAAAAAGGCCTGAGGTAACTGTGCAGTCAGATATGAAATTCTCTGAGCAGTGCAGATGGACTGCCAGGACAGCTCATGGGGTTTTGTCAATAACATACAGAAACTCTGTTATCAGGGATAAGGTGGTAATTATCCCTTTGTACAAGGCCATGGTTAGGCTGCTTCTTGAGTATAGGTAAAGAGGCCTGCGCACTCTGGATTCATTCTGTATAATCTATTATGTAGCATAGAGCAAAACAGAAAGTAAAATAAAAAATAAATGACAGGTTTAATGTCAAATAGTAAAACAGAATATGTTAAATTCATACAGTAGAAAAAGCTTTCGGTTATTATGGTAACCTTCATCAGTTGAACTGAAAGTTTAGGAACGTAGAACTTTCAGTTCAACTGATGAAGGTTACCATAATAACCAAAATCTTTTTGTACTGTATGTAGTTAACATATTCTGTTTTACTATTTAACATTAAACCTGTCATCTATTTTATTTTACTTTCTGTTTTGCTCTGTGCTACATAATAGATTATACAGATCTTGAGTATTCTATACAGGTCTAGAGGCTTTACTTTAGGATGGATGTAGATCTACTGGAACAGGTGCAGAGAAAGACCCAGACTGGGGAAGATAACAAAAGGGTGCCCTTACCTAGAAAGGTTTTAGTTCTGCATACTGCAGTGTCTAAAGACTAGGCAGCTGCAGGGAGATCTAACTGAGATGTTTAAAGCTTTGAATGGACTGAGTAAGCTAAATGTTGATAACATTCTTCCTCTTGCTGCTACACACGAAGAGACATAAATTCAAGTTGAGGAAGGATAGTTGCAGGATAGATATGTGGATGTTTGCCTTCAGCCAGCAGGTAATTGATTGTCGAAACAGGCTTCCATCTGTTGTTGTGGTAGTGGGTGGTTTAAATAAATTCTTGGAGTGTATGGATGGGTAAAGTATATAGTTTCCTTTTTTTTTTTTTTAGTTGATGTAATATAAGCTTTCTTTCTTGCATGTTTGCCACTTTCTTCCCACTGCTACATCTACTACTAAACTGTTTATTTGATGAGCACAAAAGCTGCTCACATTCAAAGCATGCGAAGAGCTCTCTCTCTTTTTTTTTTTTGTTAGTTGTTGGCACATCGGCTTCTGTGATCATATTGCACCTCCCAAAGTTTTTGCATTTTCTACTCTGATCCAAGTCCGAGGCAGGAATCAAACCTGCGAACTTTGGGTTACCAGGCAGGCACTTTACCCACCCATCTAGCCCAGTCGGGAGAGCTCACTCAAACTGTTCATAATGAGTAAGATGGAGGAATCATTATCCCTTCTTGCTTGATTCAGTCATACCAGGTGACAGACCACGGTGTTTCCAATATGATCTACAAAGAGATAAAGCACAGAATGGTAATTAATGTGCTCTTTGAGATGCAAAAAAAAAATTAATAATTTTCAAAAACTGAAAGCTAAAGTGATGATGATCACTTTCTTTGAAAGCAAGGAATCAATCACAAGGAATTTGTTCTTCCAGGTAAAGCAGTGAATAAATACTACTACTATGTGCACAAGTTCTGGATTGTTTGGCTAAAAGTATTTACCAGTGAAGCCCAGTTTTAAGAAAGAGGGAACTGCTTCCCCTTGCTTGACAACACTAAACTACATTCTGTGCTGATTATCAAAGGATTTTCGGCTAAGTGTAGAAAAAGCTCCTCTTTTTATTATTTTTTTTTTCATATTACTTATTCGTACACGTATATAAATATGGAACAATTCAGAATAAGTCCTCTAGATTTAGTTTTCAGTGGAATACAGCTTTTCACACATCCTTTTTATAATTTTATTTGATATCAAACTTATTGTGACGTGCAAAAAACTTCTTAAAATTACTGTGCACTTACTAAAGGAAAGATAAAAGAAAGCATTTCAGCAAACATTTGATTTCATCATAACAATATTTATGATGAACTCAAAATAAAGCTGATTATATTGGACTTATTAATTTTCAAGTCACTGCTTAGTAATTCTAATTCATTATTATTTTCCTTAAATAAGAATAAAGTTTTAAATAAATACAGTACTAACCTCTTCTAAATCACTTTTAACAACATTTTCACTTATTTCTGCTGCAGCAGCTACAGATTCTGATGACTGAGGTTTCAATGTTTTATCAGAAGAAAAACTAACTGCCTTCTGAGAGGATGATCTTTTTCTTGTAGAAGTATCAGATGTAGATTTAAGGGACAGATGTGATGAAGCTGTGTGATGTCCTTCACCAAGTATATTTCTTCTTTCCAGTTCACGCTCCTTTTCCTAAAACAAATTACAGCTATTATTAAAATATCCAGCTTTCAGGACAGGATTTAAAATTAAAAAGAATAAAATTAGTACTGCATAAATAAAATTGCCTTAGCCACAAACCAAATATGGTTTCCTCTTTTGGATCCCATTCAATAATAAATCAAATAGTACATTAAATAACGCAATGAAACATTAGCAGCTTACTAAGTTATTCATGAAACATAAATAATTCTAACAAGAAGCCAGTGAAGAGCAATGTATGTGTGTGAAATTTAAATACTGTACTGATGTTTTGTTATTTTATATTTACTTTTTTGAGAAAAAAATATGGTTATTTATATAGTTGTATTTATATTTAAATTTCATATTAATAGTTAGGAAAACTACAAATTTTGGTAAATAACTACCACTTTTAATAATTTTTTGAAAAAGTGAAATTTGAGTTAAAGAGTACTTTTATGATATTTGTAATTTTGATTTTTTTCAGCATTAATATTGTAATCAATATAACTTTTTTTATGTGAAACACAGTAAAGCAAAACTGAAATTAACTAAAAAATCTTACAGTAAGCATAACAGCAAATAAGTTAATTTTCTAACTACATAATTCTTTCATAATCAGATCCTAATTTTTAACCTAAAATCTGCAGGTTTGTACTGCAATAAGTACATATAGTATAAGCATTATCCATTGTCATTTATTCAATTCTATCATTTGAATCTATAGAAAAATACCTTAAATTATTAATACAATTGATCAAATTAATAATAAAATAAAATTTTAAATTATTCACATTTTTTGTGACTGAAATACAAGTGAGTGCATTTCAGTCGCAAAAAATGGTTGACATTTAAATTTTTTTCACACAAAAGGTTTATAATTACGAAGAAAAATATGGTATTATTATTTTTTTAATAATTTACATTTTACTAAGATCAATTCCATGATTTATGTCATATTTATTGTTTGTGTTTATTTTGTAAATACAAATGCAATACAAAAAACTATTGATGATTTACTGATCAATGAGCATTAGTAGCAAACTATAAAACATTATATGTTGCATGAAGAGACAATACTGAAAAATACAAGTAGTTCCCCCTTCCCTTAATGCTATATATAAAAATACATAAAAGCGCCTTACTTTTAACTGATCTTGCAATTCTTCATAATCATTCTGCAGTACTGATAGTTGTCTTGAAGTTTCTTTATAGCGAGCCTTTTCACTTGCTAACTCATGCTTATGATTTTTTATAAGTAGTTCTATTTTTCTGTTTAGTTCCTGTAAAGAGTTCAGACATTTTTTTTTAAAAATCTTATATGAATTCACAATATAATACAAGTAAAATGTTTGACTGCATTATTTTTAATAATATAAAAAATATCAAGAAAACAAATTTTCAGGAAACTGTTAGATAAAAAGAGATAAAATATAAAGTGAATAGTTATTTCCAATCAGTCATGCATATTCAGTAAACAGCCAAAAGTAACTAGTATAGGTCCCAAAACAGTATACTGCGTTGCAGCATTTGGGGAACCAAATGCTGCAATGCGGCACGAGAGGATGGCAGGTGTGGCGGGAAGATTCAAAGACAATCAAGGATTTGGAGACATTTGCAAAATCCATCTAGCATTTAATCCAATATTGGGTGAACTATGCACAAATTTGCCAATATTTGTGCAACATTAACATTATTTTTGTTCTATTAACATTTAAAACTAAAACATTAAAACTAATTAACATTAGTTTTATTCTATTTGGTTTATTTGACAGTATCAACATTTCAAGTGGCTTATCCCACTCTATCAAAATCACCAAAACAGTGGCTCCCAAATGGTGCAGTGTGGCACGAGAGGATGGCAGGTGTGGTGGGAAGATTCAAAGACAATCAAGGATTTGGAGACATTTTAAAAAAAATTCATATGCCAAATGTATATATGAAGGTCATTTTCTTATTTATTTTGTTACATGTGATATAATATGGTAAATATAAGTATAGAAACCCATAGAATTTTCTAGCAGTTTCCACATTTTATTCATTAATATAATTAATTTTATATCAAATAGATTTTAATAATAATAAAAAATAGTTGAATATAATGTAAATTATAAATATACTATTCTGTGTGGCTCAAGCAAATTTTCATTCCGAAAATGCAGCCCAGAGAAAAAAGTTTGGGAACCACTGCACTAAAAGCATACAAAATTTTGGAAATAATAAACACATTACAACTAGTGCTGGCACTAATCCTACTAGTGCTTTAATACAATAACATTCCCTAACAAAATAAAAATTTGATATACAAATGCCTTTATTACATGTATAATGTATCTTCTCAAATAACCAGTGCACATTTTTTTCTAAAAAACAAAGCAAAAATTTAGGTGTGCAGTTTCATAAATTTAATCCAAAGCCTAAGATTTCTCCTCAAGCTATGGCCAAATAAGAGAATAAAAATGCTGTATTTTTATTCATCCATCTAGTTGCAGTCTAAGAGGAGTATTTTGTTCATTACCGACAATTATTAAAACACAACTTGGAATGTTGCATAGCATAAGAAGTTAAGTTCTCTCTTTAGAAAAAGAGTATTTCTTGTTTCCTAGAAACATGCACATTTCATTCATCAGGGTCACGTATTTTTGATGGAACTGAAATAAGCAGATGACAGCTTCATATGGTTTACTGCTCAGTAGAAATTAAAGGTACTGGGTAACAGAATACATTTAAAAAAAATTTTTTTATTTATTTAATTCAGGTAAAGTAAATGTTACATTCACCCCTAGACAGCAATCAAATGGTAGGAGGGTAGAGTGTAATTTATAGAATGTAAGCATTAAGTATACATTAATTTTTATTTATGTATTAAAACTACTAAACACCATTTAGCATCTCTCATATTGTGGACTTAAATTTCACAACTGCACTATCAGCTGTTATACCATTAAGGTAGATCCTGATGATCCACCATCACTAGGTGGGTATGTACCCTGATGGTATAACAGCTGATAACCCAGTTGTGAAATTAAGTTCAAAATATGAGAGATGCCAAATGGTGTTTAGTAGTTTAATATTTAATAAAAATTAATGCATACATAATGCTTACATTCTATAAAATATGTTTGTCACCTTTCCTTACCCACAAGAGAAATTGTCTAGCCTACTTCATGCAGCTGACAATAAGTGCTACAGGTATGTGGTTACTATCTTTCAGTTAGTGAAGAACTGAAAATAATTCAAGAGACAAAAAAATTTCAGAAATCATACTGCTGGCTGAAAATGAATTCACATATATTTATATATATATATATATAGAATAGAAGTAATACATATGGGAGTTATAATAAGAGGAATATATGAAAGGAATACAGACCTGGGTTACTATTATGTAGAGTAGAAGGCCCCCAATGACTATAAATAAATAATAGATAGGAGGTTATGCTTTTAGTGTGGAGAGAGAAAACAGCAGGTTGTGTAATCAACTAACGGGTTAGATAACATGGAAAGGCAGTCATAAAATAATGAAATTCGAACCTGCAACATCAAAAAAGTCAAAAAATATTATATTATATAAGTACTTATTGCTGTACTTCAGATGATTTCAATGTCATAATGAGGGCTAGCCCTCAAAATCAATCAAAATGCAGCAAAAAGTAAGGTCTCTGTTTCTAACATGAAATATACATAGCACATGGTAAACAGATACCAGGTTTTTTGTTTATTGCCTTCCAAAGCCAGGTTAATCATAATGCTAACATATATATCATGGCTGACCCAACAGGGGCAGAGAAATGACAGATAATAAGAAATATAGGTAGTAAAAAATTACTAAAAATCACTGAAAGTTGAAATCACGAGTGGAGCAGATGGTCAGGAATCGTACTTACTGATTTCACAAGTCAGAGAAGTGGGGATGGTCATCCAGTGTACTGCGGGGAGCGAAAGAATGCTACGTGCTTGTTTCAATGACTATATGGAATATAGAAGCGACCTCAGGCATTGGATTGCAGTAAGACTTACAGGGTTGATGGAGGGATTAAACATGAGGCCACTCGTCCCAGGATAGGGGAGAAGGTATAACGTACAAAATAGCGTGAAAAAGATGCTGAATTTTGTATGAGGTGAAATCAGTATGTATAGCAGTAAAATACCATCTTGATATTGCTTTCGAAACCTAGTCGCGCACAAGAAATAAAAGATAGGGATTCAGAACAGTAAAAAGGAGTGTGAGGATGAGAGGAATTAGTAGTGCTCGGGCAGTCCAGGGTCGCTAGCCCGTTCCTGTAGTAGGACTCTGAACGTAATTTCTGGGACTGTGTCTCATGTGTTTAAGTCAATAATGTTAATAATGGTGGAGGTAGACCATTATATTACCATTTGGGTTTTATTACCATTCATGATGACAATAAAAATAGTGAAAAAAATACTCCTATGATAACCAATCGGTGGGCACAGGTTTTCCAGACTATGAGACACCAAAAAAGGTTAAGGGGAATTGCCTATATATTATTTACACAGCCTGGATGTAGAGGATGTCATTATGCTAATATATTTGTGATATCTAGGGATTCGTTAATTATATTCTTATATTTTAAGATTTGGAATGCTTTGTTGAAGTGGTAGTGAAGGTAGGCTGTCGGAAACTGATTGTCCAATATTAACCTTTATCAGCCAATTATTGTTACATATGTTAACTATTCCGATGCATTGTGAAAGAATAACATTTTCATGTAATTTTTTGAGATATTAGAGTGCTAGTGCGTATAGTTGACAACAATGAAATTGAAGGAGTCTCTTTTATTGTAGATGTTGATGAATGTTTGTAAGCCATTAATATTAATATTCAGATCTAGGTAATTTGCTAAATGGTTGTTGTCATTGTTTTTTTCCAGAGTCAGTTCTGGAGGGTAAATGTTGGCAAACTGATGGGGGATTTTAATTTCCCAGATATTGACTGGAATTTGTGGGTTGGTCACTCACACACTAGCAAGGCTTTTGTGGATTTATTGGATGATTGTTTTCTACAGTAGCATGTTCAGGAGGCAACTAGAGGGAGTAATACTCTTGATCTGATTATCAGCAGTGATTCTTCATGCATAAAGAATCTGCAGATAAAAGAACCACTATGTGGCTGTTGTTATTGTTGTTGTTGTTATTTGTTTTTAGGAGCATTAGCAACTAAGGCCATATTGCTCCGGGGATATGCGGTGGTCATTTCCTGACCTTTCCGCATCCTCCGTATTTGGTAGTCATGGGCTCGAACCCCGGTCTGATCAAGAAGCATGTGCTACGCACTGCTGCTCCTGCCCACTTGGCTACAGAGGTGCCGACACTAGGTGGCAGTGATCACAGTGTGCTGAAGTGGGATTTACTCAAAGAAGTAACTACCATCAAGGGTAAAGGGAAGGGTTTTTGCTTTTGTAAAGGTGACTATGGTGGTCTGAGACAGTATTTAAATTATATAAGGTGGAACCAACTGATGATGTTACCAACAACAAATTCAAAATGGGAAGCATTCAAAGAATTAATCTTGCAAGCTACTAGGCTTTTCATACCAACAGAGAAATATTGTTCAAGATTTAGGCCTAAATGGATGTCAGATGAACTAATTAGACATGTGACAGAGAAGAAAAATGCATGGGATACATATAAATTAACATGTGACACAGAAGCCTATGATAGATATAAGCTGGTCTGTAACCAAGTTACAAAGGCAGGCAAAGGCAGATTATGAGAAATCTTTGGCAAAGGATGCAAAGAAAAACAGCAAAGAGTTCTTTACTTATGGGAACTCTAGAAGGAAGGGGATGAATCAGATTGGTCCATTTGATATCGATGATTGAACTGTTGATAATCCTGCTCAGGTAGCTAACAAACTAAATGAATATTTTGCATTGACATTCACACATGAAGAGTTATTCAGGGAGAGGAATGCCAAAGGTGTATTCAACTCTGGCAGTAAGCTACAGAATCTTGAAATAACTGGGAGTAAAGTGGAGGAGAAACTGTTGAAGATAAACACAAGAAAGGCACCCGGGGTGGATGGGATCTATCCAGTTATATTAAAGGAGGCAGCAAAGGAAGTAAGCAAACCCTTAGCCATAAATATGAGAGCTTCCTTGGACTCAGGGGAGGTTCCCATGGACTGGAGATGTGCAAATGCGACCCCAATCCACAAAGGAGGATCAAAGGGGGACACAGGTAATTACAGACCTGTTGGTTTAACTTCTGTTCTAGGGAAATTAATGGAGGCACTTGTTAAAGAAGCATTGCAGGATCATCTAGACAAGATTTCAGTTATAGCTCGGACACAGCATTAGCATTAGTAGAGGCATATGATGCAAGAAAGCAAGCTTATTCAGCATCAGCCAAAAAAAAAAAAAAAAAAAAAAAAAAAAAAACAACCACTACTCCCATTTCACCCCTCCGTTCGTTCGAAATACCTGTCCAGCTGAGCCTTAAATTTATTTAGGCTATCAACTTCAACAACAAGCGATGGGAGTCTATTCCACAAACCAACTGCCCGCTGGCTAAAGGCAAATTTCCGCACATCTATCCGACATCCGTCCTTCCTCAATTTGAATTTATGCCCTCTCAGGTGATTATTCTGAGCAAGAGGAAGAATCCCATCGGCATTGAGCATGCTCAAGCCATTCAAAGCCTTATACACCTCTATCAGATCACCTCGCCGATGCCTAGTCTCCAGGCTCTGTAATTTGCAAAACTTAAGCCTTTCTTCGTAAGAGCAACCCTTTGTTCCATTCACTAATCTTGTTGCCCTTCTCTGTACTCGTTCGAGCAGCTCTACATCCTTCTTGAAATGAAGCCTCCAGACCTGTATACAGTACTCAAGGTGTGGCCTGACCAATGCCTTATACAAGGGAATAATCACATCCTTATCCCTGCTAGAAAAATTCCTGTATATCATTGACAAGACACCATGAGCTATTCTTGCAGCTCGTCTGCACTGCTCAGAGAACTTCATATCTGCCTGCACAATTACCCCCAGGTCCTTTTCATTCTCTACCACTGTCAGCGTAGTACCACAGAGTTGATACGTTGATCTGGGGTTACTGTTTCCCATATGTAGTACTTTACATTTGTCAATGTTAAACTTCATTTGTCACCTCTCAGCCCATCTGCTCAACCTTTCCAGATCCTGTTGCAGCAGCATAGTATCAGTAGTGTCCTTAACAACCCTGCCAACCTTGGTATCGTCTGCAAACTTGGACATTAAGCCTGATACACCATCATCAATAACATTTATAAATACAGAAAACAACAATGGACCCAACACTGAACCCTGAGGAACTCCACTAATAACATTAGTCCACGTTGAGCAGTGTCCATTGATTACCACTCTCTGTCTTCTGCCACTCAACCATCCCTTTATCCATAGCAGCAATTTGCCTCCAATGCCACACTTCTCCAATTTGTGCAGCAGTCTTCCATGCGCAACAGTATCAAAAGCCTTTCTAAGATCCAAATATATAATATCAAAGTTATTCCCTGCATCCAGTTCTTTTGTGACTACATCATAGCATCCAATCAAATTGGTCAGACAAGACCTGCCCTTAACAAAACCATGCTGTGTCTGAGCTATAACTGAATTCTTGTCCAGATGATCCTGCAGTGCTTCTTTAACCAGTGCCTCCATTAATTTTCCTGGAACCGAAGTTAAACTAACAGGTCTATAATTACTTGTGTCAGCCTTTGATCCTCCTTTGTGAATTGGGGTTACATTTGCACATCTCCAGTCCATGGGTACCTCCCCTGAGTCCAAAGAAGCTCTCATAATTATGGCTAGGGGTTTGCTTACTTCCTTTGCTGCCTCCTTTAATATAACTGGATAGATCCCATCCACCCCTGGTGCCTTTTTTATGTTTATCCTCAGCAATTTCTCCTCCACTTTCCTCTCAATTATTAGAAAATAATCTAGCTCACTGCCAATGTTTACTTCACCTACGACATTCCCCTTCCTGAATAACTCCTCGTGTGTGAATGTAGATGCAAAATACTCATTTAGATTGTTAGCCACCTGAGCAGGATCCTCAACTGTTGAAACATCAACATCCAGTGGACCAATCTGATTCATCCCTTTCCTTCTTGAGTTTAAATAGGTAAAGAACTCTTTTCTGTTTTTCTTTGCGTCCTTTGCCAAGGATTTCTCATAATCTGCCTTTGCCAGCATGGGTTTGTTAAGGGGAAGTCTTGTCTGACTAATTTGATTGGATACTATGATGTAGTCACAAAGGAACTGGATGCAAAGAATAACTTTGATATCATATATTTGGAACTTAGAAAAGCCTTTGATACTGTTGCACGTGGAAGACTGCTGCACAAATTGGAGCAGTGTGGCATTGGAGGCAAATTGCTGCTATGGATAAAGGGATGGTTGAGTGGGAGAAGACAGAGAGTGGTAATCAATGGACACTGCTCTTCGTGGACTAACGTTATTAGTGGAGTCCCTCAGGGTTCGGTGTTGGGTCCATTGTTGTTTTCTGTATTTATAAATGATATTGATGATGATATATCAGGCTTAATGTCCAAGTTTGCAGACGATATGTAGGTTGGCAGGGTTAATTAATTAATTAAATTTCTGTTTATACTTCAGCACGACAACCAAGTCAGTAGAGTTTACAATAAATCGTAAATACAAATATTTATCGTATTTAGTAGTCACGGGCTTGAACCCCGGTCCACTCAAGGAGCGCGTGCTATGCACTCTCGCTCCTGGCCACTGGGCTACGTCAGGTTGTTAATAACACTAATGACAGTACACTGCTACACTGCTGCAACAGTAAGAAAAGTTGAGCAGGTGGGCTGAGAGGTGGCATATGAAGTTCAACATTGACAAATGAAAAGTACTACATATGGGAAGCAGTAATCCCAGAGTAACAGATCAACTCTGTGGTACCACACTGACAGTGGTAGAGAATGAAAAGGACCTGGGGATAATTGTGCAGGCAGATATGAAGTTTTCTGAGCAATGCAGGCAGTCTGCAAGAGTAGCAGTGGAAGACTCATGGTGTCTTGTGAATGATATACGGGAATTTTTCTAGCAGGGATAAGAGGTGATTATCCCCTTGTATAAAGCAATGGTCAGGCCACACCTTGAGCACTGTATACAGGTCTGGAGGCCTCATTTTAAGAATAATGTGGAACTGTTGGTACGAGTACAGAGAAGAGCAACAAGATTAGTGACTGGAACAAAGGGTTGCTCTTATGAAGAAAGGCTTAAGTTTTGCAAATTACAGTGTCTGGAGACCAGGCATCTGCGAGGTGATCTGATTGAGGTGTATAAAGCCTTGAATGGTTTGAGCACGCTCAATGCGAATGGGATTCTTCCTCCTGCTCAGAATAATCGCCTGAGAGGGCATAAATTCAAATTGAGGAAAGACAGTTGTAGGATAGATGTGCGGAAGTTTGCCTTTAGCCAGCGGGTGGTTGATTGTTGGAAAAAACTTCCATCTATCGTTGTTGAAGTTGATAGCTTAAATAGATTCAAGGCAGAACTTGACAAACATCTGGAGCGAGTGGATGGGTGAAATAAGGGTTTTTTTGTTTTTTTTTTGGCTGATGCTATATAAGCTTGCTTTCTTGCATCATGTGCCTTTGCTAATGCTAATGCTAACTGTTGTATGAAGTTTGTACAGTTTATTACCAGTAAGTCATCAATATATCTGAACATTGATAGTTCAGTTGGTAATGCAGTTTCAGCATAGTATAGATAAAGGTTAGCCAGGACACAGCTGGCTGGTTTACCCATTGGTGTACTTTTGGTCTGTAGGCAGATGGTTCTTCCAACAGTAATATAGTTGTTTGCAATGCAGAGATTGGTTAAGCTGTTCCAGAATGTTGGTTTGCAGTTTATCATGTGACTGTAGTTATTGTACAGTTTGTCAAGGACTATTTTTAAGTTTGGTAGGTCTATGCTGGTGAAAGGGCTGTAAAAATCATACGTTGATATTCTGGTGATGTTATTTGCTTTTAATGCTTCTATTACGGGCTGGTTGTTATAAATAATACTGCTATTTGGTAATGTGCTTAGGATGGGTTAGAAGTAGTTCTAAGGTCATAAGACTTTAGAACTACTTCTGAAACCCATCAAAGGTCACAAGACTTTAGAGATACTTTTGAAACCCATCCTAAACAAATTACCAACTTCATTCAACAGTTTGCCAACATTGCCTGCCCTGATCATAGGAGTATTTTTTCACGATACAATTTTTATTGTCATTATATGTAATTATATTGTCATTATGAATGGTAATAAAGCCTAAATGGTAATATAATGGTCTACCTCCACCATTATTAACATTATTGACTTAAACACATGAGACACAGTCCCAGAAATTATGTTCAGGATCCTACTACAGGAATAGGCTAACAACCCCGGACTACCCGAGCACTACTAATTCCTCTCATCCTCACACTCCTTTTTACTGTTCTGAATCCCTATCTTTTATTTTTTGTGTGCGATTAGGTTTTGAAAGCAATATCAAGATGGTATTTTACTGCTATACATACTGACTTTGCCTCATACAAAATTCAGCATCTTTTTCACGCATTTTTACGTTATACCTTCTCCCCTATCCTGGGATGAGTGGCCTCATTGTGTTTAATCCCTGTACGTCTTACTGCAATCCAACACCTGAGGTTGCTTCTACATTCCGTATAGTCATTGAAACAAGCACGTAGCATTCTTTTGCTCCCCGCAGTACACCGGATGACCATCCCCACTTCTCTGACTAGTGAAATCAGTAAGTATGATTCCTGACCGTCTGCTCCACTCCTGATTTTAACTTTCAATGATTTTTAGTAATTTTTTACTACCTATATTTCTTATTATCTATCATTTCTCCGTCTCTGTTGGGTCAGCCATGATATATATGTTAGCATTACGATTAACCTGACTTCGGAAGGCAATAAACAAAAAACCTGGTAACTTTTTACCATGTGCTATGTATATTTCATGTTAGAAACAGAGACCTTACTTTTTGCTGCATTTTGATTGATTTTGATGGCTGGCCCTTGTTAACGACGTTGAAATCATCTGAAGTACAGAACTAAGTACTTATAATATAATATTTTTGACTTTTTTGGTGTTGCAGGTTCGAATTGTTATTTTATGACTGCCTTTCCGTGTTATCTAACCGGTCAGTTGATTACACAACCTGCTGTTTTCTCTCTCCACACTAAAAGCATAACCTCCTATCTTATGTAGGAGAATGAGAAATAGAAAAAGAGTGACAGAACAGATTAATGCCATCAAATTTATGATTGTACATTACATCTGTCTGTATATAACATTTTTTAATTATAATACCAACTAGATAAATTGGAGAATTTAGAATAAAAGTAGTAGGGATGAAAACTATAAAGGTTCAAAGGGCCAGCCAAGTATTTAGTTAACCTAAGTTGGACTTCTTTGTTGTACCCTATAAATAAACACATAGAATATAACAAAATAAAAATAAAATGAAATAGTAAAATTAAAATGATGATATAGCTAATTATAGATATATGGATACATTGAATGGAATATTAACTAGGGCTAGCTCCACTCAATATATCCCATCAATAATTAGCTGTGGCTATCTGTTTCTGTTTGCCATTTGCCAGTTTTTCTATGTTCAAATATACTGAGCATATATAATCAAATTGGTTTAATTACTTTAATATACATTAAATTTAGCAGAAAACTGGCAGAATAACTGCTAGCCCGACAGATAGCAGTGAAAATTAATAGTAAAAATAATGGAAGTGAATCATGAATAATATATGTGAGTGCCAACTATTTATGTAATGAAAAGGAAGGCTTATGCCTAAAATTAAGGCAAATAGAAAGAGGAATAAGGACAGTAATAGACCTCAATCTCTCTCTTTAATTTATACCTCAAAATCTATTAGAGCAATTTGGTTATCAGCTGTTATGCCATCAGGGTACATACCCACCCAGTGATGAAGGGCTGTTGTGAAATTAAGTCCACAATATGAGAGATGCCAAATGGTATTTAGTAGTTTAATACTTAATAAAAATTAATGCTTACATTTTATAAAATTGCCATTTTCTGTACATGAAAATTCAACAATCAGTTTTGCAATTTTTATTGTTGACAAAACAATTTTTTGATCAATATTCATTGACAGCTGCAACTAGACTACCCTATGATATAGATCCATATTTATCTAAAGAATAACTGTATAAATACTTCTTCTTCTTCTAATTATTTTATTTTTATTTATTATTATTTTTTGTCAGCCACAGTGTAATCTGCATTGCAGTTGAGAAAATTTTGTCAACTTTATTTTTATACAAAAACAAAGACTACATACTAATTTTAATCAGTTCCCCCCCCCTTAACATGCAAAGTTTCTTATATTTTATTCTAGGGCAGGTGAAAATTTTTATATTTTTGTTTCAGCTTATTCTTATCACCTACCAGAAAATGCAGAAGCAGAACAACTTTTGAATGTGTGAAACAATGACCACAAATTTGATAACTATGGATCTAACTCAGATTCACCATTTTAACCCCAAAATTAAGAAAATTCAATACAGTGGAAACATTCTCAGTCACTTATTCCACATAAAGCAACAGTGAAAGTATCTGCTTGAGTGATGCTAGTTTTCTAAGTAAAACTGTCACAGGACATATTACTCCAACCATTGTTGTGCTCTTTAAATCTACTGGGCCAGATGACAAATCATTTTATATCACCTACAGTTTATCTTTCCGTAATTTAAATTTATACCCCTTTGCATCATCACAGAAAAAAGAAAATATACACATAAAATGAAGTGTGGTCAAACTTTCTGAGGCCTTAATTACTCAGTGTACCAATGTAGATGCTTTTTTTCCAAACTTTGTCACAAAGCTTGGAAACTAAGTTACAAAAAAGGTAACTAACTTAGTCTCATTTTTCCTGTAAGAATGTCTCATTGCTTCCACAACTAATCCTGTTGCCCTCCTTTGCATCCTTTAAAACAAGTTGATATCTTTCCTAAAATGAATCTTCAAGATGCGATCTAATCACTAATTTGTACAATAGAATAATTACCTCTTTATCTCTTTTCGAAAAATTCTTGTATATCAAACATTAAACTGTTTGTTATCTTAAATTCCATATGCCTATTATCTGTCATTCTATGATACAGGGTGATTTAAAACACACCCAAGCCATAGTATATTTTCAGCTTTATTTCAATCATTATTCTAAACATAAAATGATAACAAAGGTTCCAATAAACGTTGAAAGGCTCTTCTCCCCAAATGTAAGCACAAACTCTTTTCACAGTGTTTGTTTGATGAGAATTAACAGTGCTTGAGAAGTTATCTTCAAAATTTCTGATTAAATATTGGAAAAATTAAAAATCAGTAAGTAAAGGTTGTTAATGTATACCATTCTTTTAAAATGGTCTGAAAGATAAAAATCTGAATGTCATGGATATTCATTCATGAACAATGTGCTCTGCCTAGAAAATGACATGCTACTTTTCTTTTGGAGAAAAAAAAAATCAAAACACTACTGGTTGTGATAGAATACTAACACAACAACTGTTGGATATTTAGAGATAATCAGTGCTGCTATTATAGCAGTTAGACAAAATCCAAATTTAACACTTATAATTTACACTGCATGAATTTTAAATCAACTGCAATATCTCATTATATGGTTTGTAATACTGCTATATCAAAACTTGTTATGTAGGAAAAGTGACCTGCCAATTTACAAAAAAATGTGTCAGTGAAATTTTATTTCCATATGCCCTATCTACTGGTCTGTCTAAGTACTAAGAGCAATATCTATTATTCCGTGATACATTTTGGATTAGGTCCACCGATCTACACAACAGTATCCAAAATATAAAATATAAATATGTTATTATGACAGTACAATTTATTATTAGCTTTTTAAGATTTTATTGTTGTATTTTAAAGGTGGGGGATTTGTTCTGTTTTTGGGTTTCAATTTAAATAATCAGTCTAGGATTTGAAAAACAAAAATACCAGCTCAGGGTTGGAGAGCTTTATATTACTGAAATAAATCAAATATAGTGCAGAATCTATGCTTTAATTCATACTTAGCATTAGCAAATGATGCAAGGAAGAAAGCTTATACAGCCAAAAAAAAAAAGGACATCCAATTTCACCTTTCACTCCCTCCAATAGTTTGTCTAGTTCTTCCTAAAATTTATTTGAGGAGGAGGAGGAGCAGGAGGAAGAATCTCATCAGCATTGAGCCTGCTCAATCCATTCAAAGCCTTAAACACCTCAATCAGATCACATTGCAGATGCCTAGTCCCCAGATGCTGAAATTTGTAGAACTTAAGTCTTTTTTGGTAAGAGCACCCCTTTGTTTCCCTCACCAGTCTTGCTGCACTTCTCTATACTCGTTATAGCAGCTCCAAAACTTTTCTAAAATGAGGCCTCCAGACCTGTATACATTGCTCGAGATGTGGCCTGACCATTGCCTTATACAATAGGATAATCACCTCCCTATCCCTGCTAGCAAAATTTCTGTGTATCATTGACAAAACCCCATGAGCTATCCTGGCAGCCTGTCTGCACTGTCAGAGAACTTCATATCTGACGGCACAATTACCTCCAGCTCTTTTTCATTTTCCACTACCCTAAGTGGTTGGTAAATTCTTCTGGGGTTACTGCTACCCACAGGCAGTACTTTGCATTTATAAATGTTAAACTTCAATTGCCATTTCTCAAACCACCTAACCAGAGCAGAGCCAGCTTTCAAATGTCCCTCTTCTGTCCTGTCCCAACTCCTCATACCAGACAGATGCTAGAAAGTACCTTCCTTGGTGATCATGCCTGCCAGTAACTAAGTGGCCAGATGAACAACACAAACAACAGAACAATACATTTCTTGCAGTACCCAATACAACTCACTAACATGGCTTTGCAGTCTTGCATCTTCAGAGTGCCACTAAGTGCAGTTTTGTGGGAAACCACTGGCTCTGCATAACAAACACACCATGTCCACTGCATTCCGTATTTCTGTCTATGCTATTGGGGACCACATTGTCTCCTCCCTATGACAGTTATAGAGCTTGGCTTAGGCTCTTTAGAAATGATTAGGTTATCCACAAGTCGACCTAAGGTAACTAATATAATTTTTAATCGAATAAAATTACCTAAATAGCGAATCTATCATTAATTAAAAACTCAAAGGCGCTATTGCGACTGGTTTTGGAACTTTAGTTACATCATCAGACAACAGGTAGCCTTAATTAGTGACCTTGTGCAAATGTATCAAATTTAAATAAGCAGCCAAGCAGTGTTCAGAAGAAAATCCCTATTGTTAAGCAGTGCAGTCCCAATGCATTAACACATTTGTTGCTGGAATACAAACTTGCTTCAAAACGAACTGCAAGTGTTGTGCCTTAACATAAATATGCATCCATTCAACTGTAGTCAATAAATGAGTGCTGTAAAAGGAAAGACAAATGAAATGAAAAACTGATCCACACACTGAGGGAACCACAGGCTATTTGCATTATGTTCGAATTTTTCTTGGCATCAATTAAACTGTCTAGAGAGCACTATAAAAGCCATATACTTGGTTCACAGTTTCATATGGTCTGTACTAATGTTGAAGTTATTTTATCTAGTTTAGTATTTTCCAAGAAGAAAACGTAAAATTTTTTGAAGATTATGCTTACTGAATTTTAATCCTTTAGTGTGCAAGAAGTGTCTGGAAAAGTCAGCGCTCTGTTTCAACTGCTTTGTGGATTATCATAAAGAGCTACAGTGAAATATAAAGCAAAACTGATTTATGCAATATAACTGGTAATATGACAGGTATATAGTTTTATAACTAAGGCTGAAAGTACTGTCTGTTAACTCATTAAAACTTTTTAGCAAAAACTTGTACTGGGAAATAAGCTTTTGCTAAAAAAAGTTTTTAATGAATAACTGGTAATATGTAATATAACTGCTATAAACTAAAAATGTTTTCTTGCAAAAACTGTGCTAATTTTATTAAAAACATTTGTGCTGTTTTTTTGCCAAAGTAGCTAAGGCTACAATGTATATCATGTCTGTAAACTTGCATGTATTCTATGGTCTCTTTGCCAATTCTGCTAGATGAAAAACCATGCAACCCATGATGCCAGTGGCCAAGGGTTGCATAAGTTTTGCCCTCAATAATTCAACCATGGTGTAAAAAAAAAAAAAAAAAAGTCTACAAGATGTAAAGCAACCTGCCAAGATCTCTGTCAAGACCTTTATAACACAGAATGGAAAGACAAAAACTATAACTAATCATTACTTTGCTGAATTCACAATTCAACAAATTCAGGATACATGTTCAATAACATTCCCTGTGCCGGTGATGCAAATACACGACATTGTGTATCTGTGGAAAAAGACACTTGATTGTTACTCCTAAAAATACTTACTGAAGAATGATATGAAATCAAAATCTTGGAAAAATATTATAGTTACACAAAAGACACACACAGAAAGGACCATCATAAATATAAGTAGCAGCAAACATGTTAATCAAGTCAAGAAGTGAGGTACTATTTCAATGCAAGTATTGAAATAGTTTGAGAAATAATGCTATATTGCAATGATTTTGCTAAGGTTAGTTACTAACCTCTATTTAAGATGCAGTTTTACAAATACACTCACAATTTATTATTTAATAATGATAAATAAGATAGCAAATAATGAAAGTAATGAATTTACTTTAATTGCTGTATCGCGGTAATGAAGCTCTTGCTCAAGCGACAGCACTTTATCTTGAAGTGCTGCCCTCTCCAATAAATCTTTATTTTCCGTTAGTCTTTGAAGTTTCTGAAGCTGCTCTCGTTTCTTTTCTAAATCAGCATCTTTAGATTTTAAACGTTGTTCAATCTCTCTAGGAAAAGTAGAAAATAGTACTCTAATGTAAGACATATATCAAAACATCATAACTTTAGAAGTATTTAAAAAAAATCACATTGGAACATTCCACTTTAGTTTCAAAAGGGTATAATACTACTTCTATTCAAACAGTTCATACTGAAATGAAGTGCCTAGCTTGGCACAAGTTGCAATAATCAAAATTAACAATAGTACTTTCTGTATCAATATATAGTAATTATTACATATTACTTGTGCAATCTAACTCCAAAATCCTAAGCTACCAATTAAGCAAAACTTTTATGAAAGTTAGAATGTATTAAAAACTTAGATGCAACAAAAAGTATTAATTGACAATCCAGCAAATTCTCTGAGTAATACTTAAAACTTTTTTTTATTTACTGCTGTATGTTTGTCAAGTAACTTTTATGGCTGGAAAAAGATTACAGTACTCTCTTTCATTTATAACAAATGATATTTTGGTGATCCCAAACATGAAAGGTATTAGAACCTATAGTTAGTCACAACCCGTTTTATGCCACCACACCCCATTTTATGCCGATTCACATTAATGCTCTATTCCTGGACCAACTATTGAAACAGAAAATAAAATATATACAAATTTTATTGACACTGCACGATGTAATGTCATTACCTATTGGCCACTGAACATCATTCTACTCAGTTAAGTAGTGTTTGCCAAGGGTAACAGTTTCTTCTAGACGTGGTCTCTGAGTACGTATATTCTGGAATTAATTTGTAACATGTAAACCACAATGTTTAACGAAAGATTACATGATAGTATTAATGAATTTAATAAAAATACAAAAAAGCATAACACTGGAAATTAAAATGAAAGTGTTATGTCTTGAAGTAGGCAAACATCGAACAGATATATATGCTAAAAATACAGTAGGCCAAAATTTAACTAACAGTATATAATTTTGCCAGGTAACACCATAAAATTGCAAAATATATAATAAAGCACTCAAAATGCCAAAAATTCATTCATTCAAAAAATGCACATCATTCTTTCAGCGATAAAATACAAAAACATTTTATTAATATGAAAAGCAATAAAACCATCTTTCCAAAGCAGCAAGGGCTGTTTTTGAAAAATGATACTAATAAATAGATTTTATTGTTACTATGAAAGGTAACCTGATCAAAAAACTCCACTTTTGAGTGGAAAATGTTTTTATATCATGGAGTACCCATTTCCTGCACTCCTAGTGTTGGGAATATGCACTGTTAAGAAAAGAAATGAGCAGCAATAAAAATATCATGTAACCCAGTTTTATATTAACAGCAAGGAAAAACAAAATGCTATTTTCTATCAACAAACATGAATAAATATAAAAACAATAAGATGGAAAATATAAATAAAAATTACTTATTTTTCTCCTTTGCTTGTTTCAGTAATGTCGTTACAGCTCTAACCTCTTCCCTGTGAGAATTCAAAACATCTGGTAAATCTCCTCTAGCATCCTCAATCTTTGCCATTTCACGGTCATAACGTGCTTGAATTCTTTTCAGAAGTTTATTTTCCTGTTCAATTTCCTAACCAATTAAAAAATAAGTGAAAACATTTAAATAAACATTACTTTTGTATGGTGTTTACCTGCTTTTATGTTTGTCACAATGTTTATTTTTTATATATTACTAATACATTATATGAAAAGAACTTATACGAATACTGATTATTTTACTGTATACAAACCCAAAGGAAGTAAATACTTAAATAGTATACAAGACCTGGTGAGAGAGTGCTAACTAGTGCTTAGTAATCAGGAATTCCTGTCCCCAGGATATATGGGATGCTTTACATTCCTAATTCCGAACTAGATAGTGTAAGGTTTAATGGAAAACTGGATAGCAAGTATAGTAGTATCAATTAATCAGTAAAGTTTACTAACTTATTAAATTTCATTGTCAATTAAATTGTACTTTTTTAACTAAATACACATAACAACCAAGTTTTTAAAAATATAACGTTATAAATTAATACATATAACATGACAGGAGATAAGAAATTCATATAACGTAACTTGGAGATAATATTCGATACTGAAATACATATATATAGTGTAATAACTGTATTGGGATATAAGTTTAGGGTTATATTTTGTGTTGGAATTTTATTTGAAATTAAATAGAAATCATGAATACACTCAGACCAGAGCAGCAAAGCAAAGGGCTCAAACTAATGGGAGTGCTGTGCCTAAGGGGAGAACTGAGGGGGCAGTTGTCCTCTGAATCACAGCCTTTTGAAATGCATTGCTTGTTTGATGTTTGTGGACAATCAGGAACGGGACATGATATTGCCAAGGGGAATGTCTTTGTGTGTCCACGCGATGTAAGGAATGTGAGGAAATCAGGTGCCAACTCAGCGTTGTTATGGACCTATATGAGAACTTGAAGGACAGGGTGGATGCCCTCAAAGGATTTAAATTGAGGGGCCTATCAAGCTCTCAGCTGCCCACATCAATGTCAGAGCTTGCACTTGAACATCACACTATACAACAGCAACCCCCCAAGGCAGAATGCACTGGTCCCAAAGGAACTAGTTGTTGTCGGTGACTCTATTGTCAGGAAAACAAGGAACATATTGTGTAAAAGGATAGGTGGAACAGGACCAGGGTGTCTGCCAGGGGCAAAGATTGATGATGTTGTAGAGCATATATCATCTTTTAAGGGCACAAAGAGTGATATTTTTGTACACATTGGCACTAATGATATTAAGAGTAGGGAGACCAGCGGAATTACTTAACAAGTACAGGTAAATGTTGAAAAAAAGCCATGAATTAGGGTTGAATTTGAAAGTGTCTGCAATTCTGCCCAGACACAATAGGAGGGAGTATATGATGAGAGCCTTGTAAATCAATTCAGCCCTGGAGAGACTGTGCAAGGCTCAAGGGGTAGAATTTTTCTCAGCCTGGTCGGTGCTTGTTAACAGGAGAGACTGCTTCTACAGGAACAGGATACACTTAAATAGAAAGAGTGCAAGAATATTTGTTGATGCTATCGAGGCAGAGTTAGGTGGGTCGCAAAACTGCTAGCTAGGGGGAATACAAGGACTAATAGAATAACAGTTTGTTTGTTATTTGGTTTTTAGGAGCATTAGAAACTAAGGCCATATTGCTCCGGGGATATGCGGTGGTCATTCCCTGACCTTTCCACATCCTCCGTATTTGGTGGGCATGGGCTCGAACCCCGGTCTAATCAAGAAGCGTGTGCTACGCACTGCTGCTCCTGCCCACGAAGGCACCCTAGAGTAACAGTAGCCACTGGCAGAGGTGAAAGTGATTCTTGCACTGCTTCTATTGGAATGAGCAGCAGCCTGGAAAACAAGATGCAGGGTATTTCAGAGACTGCTAGGAGTCACTGCAGTACAAGTAAACACATGGGTTGTGTTAGGGTAGCTAAGAATAGGAACAGGTGCATGTATACTTGCATATACGCCAATGCTAGGAGTTTGGTAAATAAATTTGATGAATTTGACATATTGCTCAAAACATCAGAGGCAGATATTGTTGGGATATCAGAGACATGGTGTCACACAGATATAAGCAGTGCAGAATTGGAATTTGAGGAGTACAATGTGTACAGAAAGGATAGACAGGGCAGGAAGGGAGGAGGGGGTTATGCTGTTAGTTAAGAAACACATAAAATCTAAGGAGGTGCATCCAATTGATGTTGAGTCTGTTTGGGGTGACATAAGCACTGGGAAAGGAAAAATGTGAGTGTGTGTGTGTGTGTGTTATAGGCCTAATGAATCTGATGAGTATAATGAGCAATTGTGCAGAGAAATAGAGTGAGCCAGTAAATCAGAGTTTCTTATAATGGGGCATTTTAATTTCCCAGAGATTGACTGGAATTTGTGGGTTGGTCACTCACACACTAGCAAAGCTTTTGTGGATTTATTGGATGGTTGTTTTCTACAGCAGCATGTTCGGGAGACAACTAGAGGGAGTAATACTCTTGATCTGATTATCAGTAGTGTTTCTTCATGCATAAAGAATCTGCAGATAAAAGAACCACTAGGTGGCAGTGATCACAGTGTGATGAAATGGGATTTACTCAAAGAGGTAACTACCATTAAGGGTTTTTGCTTTCGTAAAGGTGACTACGGTGGTCTGAGATGGTATTTAAATTCCATATGGTGGGACGAACTGATGATGTTACCAACAGCAAATTCAAAATGGGAATCTTTCAAACAATTAATCTTGGAAGCTACTAGGGCTTTTCATACTAATTAAGAAATACTGTTCAAGATTTAGGCCTAAATGGATGTCAGATGAACTAATTAGACATGTGGCAGAGAATAAAAATGCATGGGATACATATAAATTAACAGGTGATACAGAAGCCTATGACAGATATAAACTGTTCTGTAACCAAGTCACAAAGGAGGTTAGGCAGGCAAAGCCAGATTAAGAGAAATCTTTGGCAAAGGATGCAAAAAAAAAAAAAAAACAGCAAAGAGTTTTTTACTTATGTAAACTCTAGAAGGAAGGGGATAAATCAGATTCGTCCACTTGATGTTGACGATCCTGCTCAGGTAGCTAACAAACTAAATGAATATTTTGCATCTACATTCACACATGAAGAGTTATTCAGGAAGGGGAATGCCAGAGGTGTTTTTTTTTTTTTTTTTTTTTGTTAGCACATCAGCTTCTGTGGTCATATTGCACCTACCAAGGATTTTGCATTTTCTACTCTGATCCAAACCTGAGGCAGGATTCGAACCCACGACCTTTGGGTTGCCAGGCAGGCACTTTACCCACACGGCTGACCTAGTCTCCACCAGAGGTGTAATAAGCTCTGGCAGTAAGCTAGATAATCTTGTAATAACTGAGAGTAAAGTGGAAGAGAAATTGTTGAAGATAAACATAAGAAAGGCACCCGAGGTGGATGGAATCTATCTAGTTATATTAAAGGAGGCAGCAAAGGAAGTAAGCAAACCCTTAGCCATAATTATGAGGCTTCCTTGGACTCAGGGGAGGTACCCATGGACTGGAGATGTGACCCCAATCCACAAAGGAGGATCAAGGGGAGACACAGGTAATTACAGACCTGTTAGTTTAACTTCTGTTGCAGGGAAATTAATGGAAGCACTGGTTAAAGAAGCGCTGCAGGATCATCTAGACAAGACTTCAGTTATAGCTCGGACACAGCATGGGTTTGTTAAGGGGAAGTCTTGCCTGACCAATTTGATTGGATACTATGATGGAGTCACAAAAGAACTGGATGCAAAGAATAATTTTGATATCATATATTTGGATCTTAGAAAGGCTTTTGATACTGTTGCAAATGAAAGACTGCTGCACAGATTGGAGCAGTTTGGCATTGGAGGCAAATTGCTGCTATGGATAAAGGGATGGTTAAGTGGAAGAAGACAGAAACTTGTAATCAATGGACACTTCTCTTCATGGACTAATGTTATTAGTGGAGTGCCCCAGGGTTCAGTGTTGGGTCCATTGTTGTTTTCTGTATTCATCAATGATATTGATGATGGTATATGTCAGGCAATGTCCAAGTTTGCAGATGATACAAAGGTCAGCAGGGTTGTTAATGAGAGCACGCTGCTACAACAGGATCTAGAAAAGTTGAGCAGATGGGCTGAGAGGTGGCAACTGAAGTTTAACATTGACAAATGTAAAGTACTGCATATGGGAAGAAGTAACCCCAGAGTATTGGGGGGTAATTGTGTAGACAGATATGAAGTTTTCTGAGCAGTGCAGACAGTCTGCAAGAGTAGCTCATGGTGTTTGTCAATGATATACAGGAATTTTTCTAGCAGGAATAAGGAGGTGATTATCCCCTTCTATAAGGCAATGGTCAGGCCACAACTTGAGTACTGTATACAAGTCAGGAGGCCTCATTTTAAGAAGGACGTAGAGCTGTTGAAACAAGTACAGAGAAGGGCAACAAGATTAGTGAATGGACCATAGGGTTGCTCTTACGAAGAAAGGCTTAAATTTTGCAAATTGCAATGTCTGGAGACTAGGAATAAATTCAAATTGAGGAAAGAAAGTTGTAGGATAGATGTGTGGAAGTTTGCCTTTAGCCAGCGGTGGTTGATTGCTGGAACAAACTTCCTTCTGTTGTTGCAGAAGTTGATAGCTTAAACAGATTCAAGGCAGAACTAGACAAACATTTGGAGCAAGTGGATGGCTGAAATGAAAAGGGTCTGTGTGTGGGTTTTTTTTTTTTTTGGCTGATGCTATATAAGCTTGCTTCCTTGCATCATGTGCTCTTGCTAATGCTAATGTCCATATATAAAATTCCTGTATATTCCTGGGAATATACTCAAATTCCCAGGAATCTTCATTTTAAAATTTCCTGAAATGCAGAACATAAATAAACTAATGCATGGTAAGATTTTAGTATAATTTTGTTGCAGTTATAAATTATATTTGTTTACTAGTAATGGAAGCTTGCAGATCAACAAAGGGAAAGATAATAAAGCCAAAGTTGCATGTAAAAAAGGTTTTAAGTTAATTAGCTGCAAAGGATCATATATAGACATTTAGATCAGATACACAAAACTACCGAAAAGAAATGCAAAAATTCCTCAAATAATTAAAATAGCCAAAAACTCAAGTAATAATGAGAAGTAATTTTATATGAGAATACATTTCCACTAGAAGATATAAATTTCCAGAGTATAAAAGTGAAGTGATGTTATGGATTCATCAACATAAGCACATTACAGTGATAAATCATTAATCCGCCAAAGAAAATTTCTTACTGGTATTCACTTGCTTTAATATACTTCATAACATTTGACCTAAATCCAGTGTAACCTTTGTCATTATTTTTTTCTTTTTCAGCAATATAATGTGTTTTAAATCTGACTTGACTTATTTCAAAGAAACAAGTTACCGTATTTCCCCATGTATAAGACGCACCTTAATTTTGAGGCCCGAAATTTGAAAAAAATTGTATTACATAAAGTTATTGAACTCAAGTTTTATTTGTCATAAAATTCATACAACTCATCATTGTCAAAACTCCCATCCATTAGCTTGTCCTCATCTGTGTCTGATGATGAATCACTGTCTTCATATATTGCCTCGTCCTCAGTTCCATCTATGGCATTTGAAATGCCACACTTCTTAAATGACTTTACAACAATCTCAATCTTGATATTATCCCAGGATCTTTTCACCCAAGTACAAACTTCTCCTATAGTTGGTTTCTTCACTCTTCCTGCTGGTGTCAAATTGTCCCCAGAAGACCTCATCCATTGGTTCCATTCATTTCTCATGTCAGCTTTGAAGGGTTTGTTAATGCTGACATCAAGTGGTTGGAGCTGGGATGTCAAGGTATGATGGCAAGTTTTGTTTTTTGCTCTGCAGCAATCTTCTTTGTATTTTTTGTTATGTGTGCCCTGAACTGATCAAGCACCAATAGGGCAGGTTTGCATAAGAGCCCACCTGGTCTCCTGCTCCAAACTTTCTCAAACCAGATTTTCAACCCATCCTGATCCATCCAACCCTTGTCATGAACGTGGACAATCACTCCTCGAGGAAAATCTTCTTTTGGCATTGTTTTGTGTTTGAAAATCAGCGTAGGAGGCAGCTTGGTTCCGTTGGCACAACAAGCTAGAACAACTGTACAATGGCTCTTTTATGTCCACTTGTCTTCACAGTTACAGTTTTTACCCCTTCTTATCAACAGTTCTGTTACTTGGGACATCAAATTGAAGGGGAACTTTGTCCATATTTGCAATCTGTCCCAACTCAAACTGATGTGTCTTCCAACATTGAATGACAAAACAATGAAATTCAAGGACCTTCTGCTCATAGCTTTTGGGCAAGTTTGGTGCGTGTACACATGCTTAGTCCATTCCGTTTCATGAACCTGAAGCACCAATTGTGTCCTCCTTTGAAATCAGTAACTTCTTTTTCATCAGCAATTCTTCTTGCCTCATGCTGAACCATCTTTGAGGACACAGGAATTCCAATTGCCCTTTGCTCCTCAATCTATATCTTCAATTCCCTCTCTAAATTAGGCCATTTTGCTGACTTGCCTCTAACGGCCTTCTTCTGCTGTGCCATTTTCAGTAGGGTTTCTTCTTCTTCTTCTTCCCGTAGCCAGTCTCGGATTGTTTTCTCAGTTGGAGGAGGACCAAACTTACGTTCAGAAGTACGATTTCCATTCACTTTTGCAAATTGGATCACTTTTATCTTGAATTCAGCACTGTATGAAAATCTTTTCTGAGTCATTTCTGGGCAGAAGGTGGCAAAACGTAACCTAATATACTGGTAACAAGTGCGAAACAATAAGTGCAAAGACAACAAGTGCGAAAAAATGGGAAATGCAAGTAAAAAAAATCTACAACCACTGTATAAGACGCACCCAGTTTTTAGACCCCAAATTTTTCGAAAAAAGATGCGTCCTATACATGGGGAAATATGGTAGGTAATGTATGTTTTGTATTACAATTTATGTGTATTTGATTTTTATTCAAACTTTTATTTCTGTGATAAATAGACATGAAAGGTAAATTTAATTACTTCTGTTATGATTAATATAATATTAATCGTAGAAGTAATTATTATAATAATTCATGATACACAGTCGAACTTGGTTATAATGAGCATCAAGGGACCGACAAAATTTCCTCGTTGTAACCATTACTTGCTATATCAGTTACAGTGGAGATGGGGAAACCCCTGGGCCGTTAAAAAATGAACACTTTATATCAGTGATGAGTTAAATCTAAGTCCTATTTTTTTTAAATTCTCAATAACTTTATAAAAAGATAGATTCAAAAAACAAAAGAAATATTAGAGAAAAAAAATAATATAAGTATATACCTACATATTATTTGTATTAATATGCTTGTATAAACTATAATACACTTAATACTAAACACAATTTATTTCTCTGTAATTAAAAATAATACTATTTAATAATAAACATGATTTCAATTTGTCTTTATTTATGAATCTTAAAATTTATGTTTGTTTTAAAGATTTCACTTTGATTATTCCTTAAGTTTCCCCTTAAAACAGTCAATGCGTTAAAAGTCTCATTACTTGCCTCAGTTCCTTCAAAAAAATTGACAAGGTGCAACGTGTCCATTGCACCTTGAGCTTGTGAGATTGTCGACACCGATTTTGATTCACTTTCAATTGTCATCATATCATCATCTTTACCATCATCATTGTTGAGCACAGCATCTACGTCACTCTCTGTAGGAAGACCACTAGTTAATAAGTTGTCATTGACTTGTACAAAATCATCGATGTTATCTGTATTAAAACCTACAAAATTGTTACGTAGCAACCATTTGGATAATGGTAAGTTGTTTTCTTCGTCTCCATCTTCTTCATCTACAATTGAAATTTCATTTGAATTTAATTTCGATTTCTTGAAGCAATTCGATATGGTTGTCGAAGTAATGTTGTTACATGCATCATTCAATAAATTTATAGCATCCAATATCGATACAGACTCGGTAAGTTTCTGTTCTCTTTCACTGATCAGATGTAGAACTATAAATCTTTTATAAATTCCTTTCAAACTCTTGATTACACCCATGTCCATTGGTTGTAAAATTGACGTTGCATTGGGAGGCAGAAACACTAGCTTAATGTTAGACAAATTTTGAATCTGTTGATGTGCAGGACAGTTATCAACTATAACAATAAAATATTTTTATTCTTTGTGAATAGCTCCTTATTCCAATAATTTACGTATTGCCGAAAAATATCCGAAGTCATTCAATCTTTCTTGTTTGCAGCGTAATCCATAGGAAGTTTTCCTACGTTTTTTAAACACTGAGGTTTTAAAGATTTTCTGATAACAAACAGTTTTTTATCAGTTCCAGTCATATTTGCGCATATGCCTTTGATTTTTCGTCAAGCAAGCCTTTGATTTTTTCCACCAACACATTTTTCCCCTTTGAATTCAAATGTATTGTCAGGTGTCATATTATAAAAAAGTCCTGTTTCGTCGCCGTTGTAGTAGTAATAGAGGCATGTGATGCAATAAAGCAAGTATATGAGCTTATGTATATACTTTGACAAATGGTTTTATACAACCATTGCATCTAAAAGTTTGTCCAGTTCCTCCTTGAATTTATTTAAGCTATCTACTTCCACAACAACAGATGGAAGTTTGTTCCAGCAATTAACCACCAGCTGGCTAACAGCAAATTTCCACACATCTATTCTACAACTGTCTTTCCTCATTTTAAATTTATGCCCCCTCAGGTTTGTAATCTGAGCAAGCATACTGCTTTAACTGAGAAAATTTCTCTTCTGGAGATCCATCATATGCTCATCCATTCCTCCAATAAGTGCATGGCAACAAACAATATGCAAAATATACAGCATGTGGATAGTGTACACCTAAATGTGCCAGATGGTACCTGAACCAATATGAAAAAAAAATTGAAAATTAATTACAAATACTGTACAAAAAAACACAGTCATAAGTATTATTAATATAATTTGCTAAATTACTAAACCTAATGATATACAAGTCAAATAAACTGAGAACAGCTGAAGATTTCTTGTCAACATAATGCTTCTAAGAAGTCATAACAAAGGCAGCCATTCATATGGACCCAGAGATGTGAACAAGTTGGCTCACACCTGATTTACTCATCTTAAATTACAATATTCTACTTCAAGAACTTTTCTCTGGTAATATGATGGTGTAGATCAGTGATTCCCAAAGTGAGTGCTACTGCCCCCTTGGGGGTGCTAGAAAATTCAAAGCGATGTTGAAAGGCGGGGGCAGTAGGGGGGCATTGGAAGGCAAGGGGACACAAGTCTGCTCAAAAGGGGAAAAGAATACAAATCAATACAAGTCTGCTCAAAAGGGGAAAAGAATACAAATCAATACCTCCCTATGCATAAAGTTATATGTCTGAAAAGCTGATTTTACAATAGAGCTGTTTGTTGTTGTTATTTGGTTTTTAGGAGCATTAGCAAATAAGGCCATATTGCTCCATGAATATGCGGTGGTCATTCCCTGACCTTTCGCATCCTCCGTATTTGGTGGTGACTGGTTCAAACCCCGGTCTAATCAAGAAGTGTGTGCTACGCACTGCTGCTCCTTCCCACCTGGCTACGGAGGCGCCTAGAGCTGTTTGAAGTTCAAATATTTTTCTGATTTAAAGAATTCTATTAACTTATTTAACTAATTTAATCACAACTAAATCAACATAAATTTATTTTGAAACAAAAAGCTTACCATTAAACTTCAAACAGCTCTACTGTAAAATCAGCTTTTCAGGCATACAACTTTATGTATAGGAGATGTCGAAATAGTGCTTTTCACATTTGATGTAACATGGCAAGAAAACACGCAAACTGCAACCATATGAACTGAGCAGACTAAACAAGCGTGATATGGCAAGCGCTCGCACAGGTTCTGTCAAGTCCAGAGTTTCGTTCTTTGGGACGATTAAACATGCACAACGTGACAAGCGATCATGCACGTTCTGTCAAGTCCAGTGCAGAATACTATAAATATAATCCTGAGGCTAACCTTTAATCAATTGGTGCACGTCCACCAGTTTTGTATGTATAGAGCTTGTACTCTTTGATGCCGTGCGTGTGCTATTACTACTACACTCTTTTGTGGCATTCTCCACGTGGCGGTAGCAGCAATACATAGTGTGTTACGCATTGGTATTAGTATTATTACTCTACCCAGATCCCTTTTAAAAAATTTTTTTAAAAAGGGATCTGGGATCGTACATTTTTTTTTATTTCTTTGTAGAATTTTGGCATTAACTATTGGAGAGACTGATCAGTTTAATATGAAATTATTAGAGAAATTAGTGGTTGTTCGTAAAACTGTCACCGGTGTTAATGCAGTGATAGCATTATCTTATTTAATAAATAATATATAAAATAAATAATAATACATATATCTATAATAATATATTTTTTACAGATATAACTATGGCAGAACCAAAGAAGAAATGTAGGCTGTATAATATCGAATATTTAAAATATGGTTTCATTCCATCACCTGCAAACAAGCTATTACCAATGCGCCTGATTTGACAAAAAGTGTTTTCCAATGAATCTATGAAACCTAGATTGGGAGAGGACTTGAAAAAAATTTGTGCTAACAAGACAAATAAAGATTTATCTTATTTTCAAGTACTTCGAGACCAATTTTGCAAACAGCTGACGTTGTCAAGTAGGTTTTCAGATGCATCAAAGCTGCTGCATCGGAGTCTGCTGATGAGGCTAGTAGGGGCCAGACATGTTCAAAGCTGCTAAGTGGATTTTTCTTATTTATTGATTTGAAATTATTGTTTTTCTAAAAACTTTTGATTTAAATTTAGCAGTATAGCATTATTTTGTGATTTTCTGATTAATTTGGTGTATTTATTCTTTACTCGGCCTTGCAATTGCATAAAAGTATCGGTAAGAGTATACACGTGTTACAAGTCGCAACTCCGCTGAACGAGAAGTTTTTTTTTAGCCATATTTAGCCGCTTATTGAATATTTTTTACATCAAATTATTTTTTGTACGTAGCTTCTAGACCTAGTAAGGATCGTTAGTTTATTCTGAATTGAGACAGCGAGATTTGAAAGTTAATTAATACTTAAGTGTCCATAGATTACCGTTCGTAACTTCCTGCCCTTGTCTTTGTCATATGATCGTCATATATCGAACCTAGATAGCGTTTGTATAGTATAGGTTACAATATTTTCAGTGATCGGTAAAATCTATTAAACTTCTTGAACTTCGTTGGCATTTAAATTGTACTTTTAACTAAATACATATACCGACTTAGATTACAAACGTAACATAATTAATTAATACATAACTGATTCGGAAGTTATATAAAGGGAACTCGGAGATAATTAATACTTGACACTAAAAAATATATATCCCGTTATAACTGTGTTGGGAGATAATTTAGGGTTATAAACTGAAACTGAAATTTTATTTAAATTAAAAGAAACATGACTCAGACCAGAGCAGCAAAACAAAAGGCTCAAGCTAATGGAAGTTCTGTGGCTCAGAGGTGAACTGAGGGGAGCAGTTGCCTTCTGAATCACAGCCTTCTAAAATGCACAGCTTGCATGATGTTTGTGGAGCATTCAGGTACGGGACATGATATTGCCATGGGGGATGTCTTTGTGTGTGTGCGATGCAAGGAGTGTATCGAAATCAGGCAACAACTCAGCGTTCTTATGGGCCTATATGAGAGCTTGAAGGACAGGGTGGATGCCCTCGAAGGAACTAAATTGAGGGGCCCATCAAGCTCTCAGCTGCCCACGTCAACGCCAGAGCTTGCACTTGGTCGTTGCGCAACACAGCGGCAACCCCCAAGGCAGAATGCGCTGGTCCCAAAGGAACTAGTAGTTGTTGGTGACTCTATTGTCAGGGAAATGGGGAACATGCTTTGTAAAATGGATAGGTGGAACATGACCAGGGTATGTCTGCCAGGGGCAAAGGTTGATGACGTTGTAGAGCAGATATCATCTTTTAAGGGCACAAAAGGTGATATAGTTGTACACGTTGGCACTAATGATATCAAGAGTAGGAGAACGGCAGAATTGCTTAACAAGTACAGGTCACTGTTGAAAAAAAGCCGTGAAATAGGGTTGAATTTGAAAGTGTCTGCAATTCTGCCCAGACACGATAGGAGGGAGTATATGATGAGAGCCTTGTCGATCAATTCGGCCCTGGAAAGATTGTGCAAGGCTCAAGGGGTAGAATTTTTTTCAGCCTGGACTGTACTTGTTAACAGGAGAGATTGCTTCTACAGGGATGGGATACACTTAAATAGAAAGGGTGCAAGAATATTTGCTGATGCCATCGAGGCAGTGTTAGGTGGGTCGGAAAACTGCTAGCTTGGGGGAAGACAAAGACGAATAGATTAACAGTAGCCACTGGCAGAGGTGAAAGAGATTCTTGCACTGCTTCTATTGGAATGAGCAGAAGCCTGAAAAACAAGATGCAGGATATTTCAGAGACTGCCGGGAGTCATTGCGGTACAAGTAAACACATGGGTTGTGCTAGGGTAGCTAAGAATAGATAGCAGGGATAAGGAGGTGATTATTCCCTTGTATAAGGCAATGGTCAGGCCACACCTAGAGTACTGTATACAGGTCTGGAGGCCTCATTTCAAGAAGGATGTAGAGCTGCTGGAACGAGTACAGAGAAGGGCAACAAGATTAGTGAATGGAACAAAGGGGTGCTCTTATGAAGAAAGGCTTAAGTTTTGGAGTCTTAAGTCTGGAGACTTGGCACCAGCGAGGTGATCTGATAGAGGTGTATAAAGCCTTGAATGGTTTGAGCATGCTCAATGCTGATGGGATTCTTCCTCTCGCTCAGAATAATCACCTGAGAGGGCATAAATTCAAATTGAGGAAAGACATATGTAGGATAGACGTGCGGAAATTTGGCTTTAGCCAGCAGGTGGTTGGTTGGTGGAACAGACTTCCATCCCTTGTCGTGGAAGTTGATAGCCTAAATAAGTTTAAGGCTCAGCTGGATAGATATTTTGAATGAACAGAGGGGTGAAGTGGAAGTGTTTTTTTTTTTTTTTTTTGGCTGATGCTGCATAAGCTTGCTTTCTTGCATCAAATGCCTCTACTAATGCTAAAGCAAGAAAATGATGGGTTATGCAACTCTTACAACATTTCATTACTGATTGCTAAATCTGGAAAGCCACATACAGTTGGCAAAGAATTAATTCTACCTGCTGTTAGTGAGATTCTATGTACCGTGTTGCACAAGCCGACTGACATAATCAAGAAAATTCCTTTGAGCAATAATACAGGACAACGACAAATTGATGAAATGGGCAAGGATGTGGAAGACACGTTATGCAATTTTTTGGGGACTACCCAATTTTTGTTACAACTGGATGAATCAACTCTACCAGGGAATGAAGCTTTACTGTTAGCTTACGTTCGGTTTATAAAAGAAGAAAAATTAATTCAAGAGTTATTATTTGCCAGACATTTGGTAACAGATACTAAAGGAGAGTCGATATTTCTTGTTGTGGAAGAGTTTTTTAAAGAAAAGGAGATTCCTCTTACGAATATAATGACAGCTGCAACTGATGGGGCTCTGTCAATGGTGGGCTGCCATCGTGATTCATTGCACACTTATAAAAGTCGGTGCCGAATGTAATGGCAGTGCATTGAGTGATTCATCGACATTTAGCTGCAAAAAAACTTAGTGATTGCTTGCATCGCAATACGTCATTACAGCAATTAACAAAATCAGAAACAATTCTCTCAATGACAGATTATTCAGCTAATTGTGCATACAAAACGATGAAGAATTTAATTGTTTGCTACTCCACACTGAAGTTTGCTGGTTGCCAAAGTGCACCTCTGATTCGCTTTTATAGTCTTTTTAAGATAGTTTTAGAATTCTTTGAAAACAAAGATGCTTCCTTGCAAGACAACTTGAAAAAGTTTAAAAGTGACATAACTTATATGTCAGATTTATATTTCAAGTTTAATGAAATGAATTTGTAGCTGCAAGGAGATGAACTGAATTTGATTAAAACCAAGGCTATTATATCTGCACTTGTTTCAGAGCTTGTTCTGTTCAAATGCAACTTGGAATGTGGAGAATTTTACCAGTTTATGAGTCTTTCAGCACTCAAGGAAAAGACAGAAATACATAAGAACTGATTGAATTAAGAGTTGAAGATCAAATTTAAGAATGGGTACCATCATTTCTGGTTGCAGCAACAAATTACAAATCTTTATCCTGTATTATGGACCATTGTGAAAAAGTTCCTAATTGCGTTTCCAGCATCATATTTAGCTGAACGTGGATTTAGTGCCGTTACGGACCTTTTGACAAAAAAGAGAAACCGACTACAAATAGTGGAACGTGGCTATTTAAGGATGCTGCTTACTAATATTGGGCCAGATGTGGAAAAATTAATCTCATGGCATCAGACCCATCCTGCACATTAATTATTTTTATATTAATAAATCAAGAACTTTTAGATACTGTTGTACAATTATAATTTTGTTTATAAAATAAATGCTTAAATTTTAAATAGTTTTTATTAAAATTTAATTTTCAATGTATTATTTTTGACTGACTTTGTGGGGGGGGCACTGATGAAATATATGCTCTAAAAGGGGGCGGTAGTCTGAAAAAGTTTGGGAAACCCTGGTGTACTGTTAGCTTACGTACCCTGGTGTAGATGAACAAACATCCTTGTAAGACATGTCCTGCTTAATATTAACTTCAATGTTTGTGGAGTTCGTTATTCGTGAACTCTTCACTACTATCGGTATTCGTCACAGAAAAGTATCTTTTTTCCCTATGTTTGTATTTCCATAATAACAAGACTCTATACGAGGGAGAGTTCTCTACTTGTAATAACCCTAATGAAAGGATTGATTGCACTGCTTAGCACAATCAATTCTCCAAATGTTAATCTCATCTGATGAACAACTAAATAGGACAAAGCAAGCATTCTTTATTGTAATTAAATTTAATTCTGTGATTTTTTAAAACTTCACTATTCTGATGACAGTGGATGAAACAAAATAAAGTTTTAATGCCAAATGCAACAATGTTACTGTAGTTTTAAAAAAATAATACTATAGCATGAAAATATTACACAACAATTACTAAAAATTTACAAAAATGTATGTATTAAAAAATAAGCTTTCACAATCATCAATTTCTTATAGTGAACGCATTTACAATTGAGACCATTTACAGAGAAACCAATTTACAATACCTGTACTATAAAGGCAACAAGGAACAGCTAAGCTACATAATCAAAGCGTCACTTGTATGAATGTAATATCAATAAGAATAACACCATGTGGTTACAGTTCTGTAGGTTTTGGTTTCCATGAGCTTCCCTGTGGAGGAGTACGTTTGTTTGTTATTTGGTTTTTAGGAGCATTAGCAACTAAGGTCATATTGCTCCGGGGATATGCGGTGGTCATTCCCTGACCTTTCCGCATCTCCGTATTTGGTGGTCAAGGGCTCAAACCTCGGTCTAATCAATAAGCATGTGCTATGCACTGCTGCTCCTGGCTACGGAGGCGCCATGAAGGAGTACAGCAACTGTATTAGGCAGTACTGTTAAAAATATCACACTATAAAGTTTTCATTTTAAATGAAAGAACAAACAAAAGTAATTGAATTAAAAAGTAAACTCAATATAGTATAAAAAAGCCTTTATAATGTAGAAAAAGAGTAAAAGAATTTACTATTCTTAAAGATTATGGCAAAATGTTTTTTTTTTTTTTTTTTTCAACTATTAAATTTTGCAGAATCAGTTAAATGATATAAGCAAAACAAAAACTGCATTTTTTTTGCAAAAAAAATTGATATTTTAGATATATTCTTTCATTTTATATTGAGAACTACTTAATTTTTTAATCTAATAAAATTTGAGTTACTAAAATTGGGCTCATAACCTTTTATCAAGTACCAATCTATCTTAACACATTAACTGCCAAAATGTTAATAAAAATTTGATTCCTTGGGGGATCCCATTTAAGGAAACCTCAAACATAAAAGTATTAGAACCTACAGTACTTAATAACATGTATGAGTTGAAGGCTAAGCAGACAGAAGATACTTGTTGACATTAGACTTGAATTTCTATAGATCATAATATTCAGGGAAATACATGGGGAAGAAAGTCTGTTCCAGAAAACAGAAATAATGATGAAAAGAAAAGTTGATTCTGTGAGTTTGGAGTTGGTCGGTGAATGGATACTGACTGCATTTGGAGTTGGGTGGGGGAATTACAGATGCCAATTCAAAAGAACAAATGGAACTATCTAAAGAAAAGCCACTGAATATCTATAAGGTCGAGAGCCTCTGTAAGATATAAGATGTTGATTAACCTGACTGCTCTTCTTTGAATTGAGCCAAAAAGCTTGTGAGCACTTTTGGCAGAACCATCCCAGATGTGGGAACAATATTCCCCTATACCAGTGAATATTCCACGGAATAGAGATTTATACAGACTAAGTAGTTGTTGAGATGCAAAATAAACACCAAGGGCAAAAAAGAAAACCCAGTTTTTTTTTACACAAAGAGAAAGATATATTTGTGATGTGTACCTGTGCCAAGAGCAATTAGATTTCAGGGTAAACCCCAACAGAGATATGTGATCCTGAATTAGAATGGGTGTCATCAAAGAGAACAGGAGCGGTAGACTTTTTTTGTGAGAAATAAGACAAGACCGAATTTTAGAAGGATTGAGGCTGTTTTCTTACCCCATTGGAGACTTACCTGGAGACTGACATTTAAGGAATTGATTGTGGATATTCAAGAAGTTGTTCATGCAGAGAAAGGCTTCTCAAACTGGAAGGCAGCACAATATCATCAGTAAAACTATGGATATGATTTCCAGTTAGTGGAAGAAGGTCATTAATATACAAGTAAAAAAAGAGTCTGAGAAAGAACTGAATCTTAGGGAATGCCACCATTAGTGGAGAAGTTAGAAGACAGAATATCATCGACCACAGTAAACATCAGAGAAATAACTGGATACCCAATTTAAAAATTGGGTCAGCAATCCATAAGACAGTAGCTTGTTTAGAAGAACTTTATTCCAAACATGATCAAAAACCTTTGAAATATCATGAGCAACTTACTTGAATTTCATCAAATTTGTCCAAAGATGATTAGTATAAGCCAATATATCAACAATGAGTGAATCCTTATTGGCAATCATGAATCAGATGAAAGTTTTTTCTCCATTACTTTGGAAAGAGTACAGGTAAGTATAACTGGGTGATAATTAGAAGGGAGAGATTTGTTAGAATTTTTAGAAATTGGCTGGATACAAGCAAATTTCAAAGCAGAAGGGAAAATACCACTGGAATAAGAAAGTATAAAAACATGACACAAAACAACAGTACTCTCAGGAGAACAGTACAGGTTTTGAGAACATCAGAAGAAATGCATCTTGGCATCAAAATTGTTCAGAATCCTTCTAACATCTTTTGTGGGGAAAAAAAAAAAAAAAAAAAAAATGGAAGTGGAGTGTACGAGGTATGACAGAAAGTGTTTACCAAAATCGTTGATACAAGAGTTAGAAGAAAACTAGAATGCCAGTGAGTCAGATTCATCTTTAGCTGAGGATGCAACAGAACCATCAGGTTGTAACAGATTATATCAAGTTTTGATATAATCTGTTACAACCTGAAAAATATAATTATATGAGGATGATTCAATAAAGCCTGTTGATTCTTGGCACAGGTTTTAGTTCTTCTCTACATAGTCACCATGCATATTTACACATTTTTCCCATCGGCAGATGAGGCTACGGATACTGTTTTTTTAGAAGTGGTGAGGTTGATCTTTGAACCATGACTCTGTTGCGGAAATTAGTGTCTCATTGTGAGGGAAGTGGGTCCCCTGAAGAAATGAGTTCAGAGAAGGAAACAAGAAGTCCAATGGTGCAAGATCAGGTGAGTAGGCTGGATGGGGCAGTATTTCATATCCACAAGTGGCAGCTTGTGTTGTTGCAATTTCAGAAGTGTGAACTGGAGCATTGTCTTGAAGCATTCTCACACCTTTAGACAGCATGCCATGCTTACATGTTTTGATTTTCTCCTGTAATTTTGTGAGTAAGTTGACATAATAGGCACCTGTAATTGTTCTACCTTTCAGCAGGTAATCAGTCATTATTACATCTTTCTCATCCCAAAACACTATCAGCAAGACCTTTCCTGATGAGGCTTGGATCCTTGCCTTCTAGGGGGGGTGGGGAACCATGGTGTAGCCATTCCAGACTGCTTTTTACTTTCAGGGTTGAAATGGTGTATCCAACTTTCATCCTGAGTGATTAAACAAGAGAAAAAGTCTTCCTCATTTTTTTGGCACAGGGCTAACAACTCTTGTGATTTCTGTTGTCGATCAGCCTTCTGGAAACCAGTCAATAATCGGGGAATCCATCTTGCCCTCAATTTCCGTAAATGGAGTTGGTCATGAAGGACTGTTTCAACAGAGCCCACACTAATCTTCACCTCCTGGGACAATTCATGCATGGATATCTGGCGATCTTCCATGATTAACGACTCCACTTTTCTGATCGTGTTGTCATCAATGGCTGAATGGAGACGACCTGGAATGGGCTCAGATTCTACCAATGTCCAACAACACCTAAACTGTCTATGCCAGTGCTTCACAATGCCATAGGATGGGGCTTCATCCTTATATACAGCAGTCATCTCCTCATTGATTTCTTTAGGAGATTTCCCCTTCAAGAACAGATACCAGATTACAGCTCTGGCTTCAACTTTGTCCATGATGCTACTTCATCACACGTTCAGCTCTGTAAGAGAAAAAAATTAAGAAACAGGGCTGAAATTTTACACCTTTAGTACAGAGGTACATATGATGCTACACACAAAATATATCACAACTCTGCAATATGTGGATGTAGGTGAGGGTGATTCTTTATTGAACTACCCTCATACCATGACCTATATAAAAAAAATATTGAGACCAAAATCACATTTGGATCTGTCAGGCCATCTAGATTCATTTTACATTAAAGAATACACTGTTTGTGACATCTGAGTAAAGTCACACTGCTTGAACAGTAAAGTGAACTGTGATGTAAATGTTGTATCATGCAGCCTAATTAATGCTTGCTGACCGGGCTAGCCAGGTGGGTAAAGTGCCTGCCTGGCAATCCAAAGGTCGCAGGTTTGAATCCTGGCTCGGGCTTGTATCAAAGTACTGCAAAAACCTTGGGAGGTGCATTATGGTCACAGAACACGATGCACCAACAACTACCAAAAAAAAAAAATTAATGCTTAAAAAAAATAATAAACAAATGCCTTATCTCATGGTGCAATTAACATGTTAAGTATTGCATTTTTCTAGTCTTTGAAGTGTACTTAATGAAAATTTGAATGAATACTATCTTTAAGATTAGGAGTAATTAAAGTTTCAAAAATTAGAATATTTTTGTGTCGCTTTATATTTTTAAATTTCTTAAAAAATCTAAGTAATTCTTCCTCTCAAAGAAATGTTACTATCTTATTTGAACACTATTTTTTTTTTTTTTTTTATTATTATTATTAAAGGCTATTTCTGAGCTATTTAGTAAGTAATATAACCAGCCACTGAAAACAATAACTTTTCTAGAATTAAAGTACTATTCCATATGAAAGCAAACAAACTTAAAATGCTATGAAGACTTTACCTTCATTTGTCTTTGGCAATCCTGAAGTTCGTTTCTTAACTCATTGATTTTAAGCCTCCTAGCAGAAAGTAGTCTTTTAGCTACATAGTCTGCTTCATGTTGATGTGGAAAAGAAGACTTGGGCTTTTGTTTTGGTCCCTTTGTTTGTTTTGGACCCTTTGAGGCAGGTACCACGTTATTAAATTTTCTCACCACTGCAGGTCCTAAAAGAAATAAAAATGGAAATATAACTAATAGGCTATAACTAACACTATTTATGTAGCTGCAATTTAATAAAACCAGACATATACACAAGCACTCACCACATGTGTATTTAAACTATGTAAATGCACAAAAATGCACAGACTTCCATCCCTTGTCGTGGAAGTTGATAGCCTAAATAAGTTTAAGGCTCAGCTGGACAGGTATTTCGAACGAACAGAGGGGTGAAGTGGAAGTGGTTATTTTTATTTATTTATGTTACTTTTTTTTTTTTTTTTTTTTTTTTTTTTGGCTGATGCTGCATAAGCTTGCTTTCTTGCATCAAATGCCTCTACTAATGCTAATGCTAATGCTAAAAATTCAGTTTAAATAGCAGTTTTGCTGTTAACTGAATTTATCTTAAAACTGATAAATCATTATGAAAATGTTTCATTCATACAAAATATGAGTTGTTCAGTGAAAAGGTGGGTTCCATGATTATGATTAACAGTGGAACCAGCCACAACTATATGAGTGCTTCCAACCAAGAGTGATGACAAGAATCAACATTAAAAGCAATTGTGGAGGAACCCGCATACACCTTATTATGGAAGTAGTAATTTTACAGCATGACAAAAGATAGTAAGCTTATAATGTGGCAAATGTTTGTTAGCATACTTCCACAGAGCCTGACAGATGATGTTTTGTCCCCCCCCCCTTTCACCATTCACGATCTGCATTGATTTGTTGTAGCGTATGCATATATATTGTGCCTCTACAGAATATAATGATGTAATGTCATACTACTTGTCTTCTAAGTTGATAAAAGGTACACATTGCTCCGAAAGATCTTAATGTATATTTTATTCTTATCGCTTTTGGGTACTTTTATCACTTTTAGCATTTATCTATATATATACTTTATAACTATTCTTGATAAGTTTCCATTCATTGTATTTTATTTTTACTGTACTTTTTAATAAAGTTTTATTTTATACTTTTACGTTTTGTCAGTGGTAACAAAATTTGTATCGGTATGCTTATTTCCGATGCACAAGGCCTTTCTGCTAATTTTTATAGTGTTGGTGGTAGTAGAAGTAGCAGCAGTAGATGGACTATGTATGATCACACAACTCTTTCATGTGTGTATTTGTTCTGAGGGCAATCTGCAGGTTGTGGAGGCAGAAAACCTGAAATAAATCATGAGGAATAACTCTACTCCTTCTGCCCAAGATATCAGCTAACTACAGCCCAAAAAAAGGCCTTATGAATTTCTCCAATCAGTGACAGGATTCAAATCTGGACTTCTCCAAATGAGTAACAAGTAGAAATATCACTAGACTATCATAGAGAATTTGCAAAGAATACAAGAGCTATGTAACTGGGAGGGATGGGGATCTTGCCTGTGGTTAAATAGAGCAAAAAACTCAGTACAGTATCACTTTACTGTGCAAATTGCACAGCAGCTAAAGGAGTAAAATATGTTATATAATTACCAAAATTTTATCCTTAGGTGAGAAATGCTTTTAAACAGGCAAAATTTTTCAGAATAAAACAAGATGAACTTCTCAGATGATATTATACAGGATCCTCTTAAATAGATTCCCCAATAGTTGGAATAGTATAGCAGTCACTATTTTACAAAAAAATAGTGAAAAATAGAATAGGCATGGGTTCAATCCCCATATAAACAAAAGGGACCTTTAAGAGATTATTTTTCCACAGATGAATATTTCTGTTTTGGGTATGGTTTCAATGTTTTTTTTCTCCCAGAACCTCAGATTTTTCATACCACCCCAGAAATTAAGTACTGATGCCTCGTGAACTTGCTAACATGTACTACTAAGTATAGGTCAAATGGAAAAAAAAAAAAAAACCCTAAATATATGCATTTGTAATATACACAGATATTAATGATACATGCAAATAATTACTGCATTTTTAAAACCACACATGGTAAAATGATATAATAATTCTTGTTTATTAACCTTAACTCATTGGCAAGGGTAAGTGTGTAGAGGCAGTTCACTGTGATTCCACCCTTCCCTGGCTATTTTGCATTCTTAAACTATCCAGCAGTAATTTACAATACCTTTGAAGGTAAGTCTTTCCCTTGGTTTCTCTATCAAAAAGTCAATCTCTATACAAAAAGGGTTAAAATTACTCTGAAACATGCACTTTTATGCACCTACCAAGAAAGTTAATATTCGCTATAAAAATACTACACTGTATTTACAGATATATCTTTTAATGTTTCACATTATATATATATATATATATACAGGGTGTTTCAGTTAAACGTTTCAGAACTTCTAAGAGGGGTAGAGTACATCCTGACAACTCGAAATCATATAGCAATGTGGGGTCGGAAATGCTTTCCTGAAGCAGTGTTGTACACAGAAGCACCATAAAGAAAAGAGACCGTAAGTGAGAAATCGTTTTAATAATACATGAAAAGAAGCAAAAGGTACATGGATTAAAGTAAGTGTTCGAAGTTTCTTCCACGGGCTACAATGCACGCCTCACATCTCCGACGCATGGACATCCGAACATTCTGGAATACTCCAGGCGAATTTCGAATTTCTTCGGCAGCTACTGCGATTCTTGCAACCAGCTCCTCAGCATTGTCAACAGGGGTGTCATAAACTAGCGATTTCATATGACCGTGAAAATTCCTTCACAAGGGAAGGAATTTTCAACACGCATAACGACCATATCTGGGCGGTCGAGAACCCGCATGCAATACGACGTCGTGCAGCACAGATTCGATTTTCGGTCAATGTATGGGCCGGTATTATGGGAGATCACCTCATCGGACCTTACCTGTTACCGTGTCGTCTAACCGGACCTATCTACTTGATCTTTCTGCAGCAAGTATTGCCACAACTTTTGAGAGATGAACAGATTTCTGCATCGACGCAACAGACAATGTGGTTCCAACACGATGGAGCCCCTGCCCATTATAGCGGAGATGTTCGTAACTACCTGGATGTCACATTTGGTCAACAGTGGATTGGACGTGGTGGTCCCGTGCGTTGGCCTGCTCGGTCACCCGACCTATCATGTCTTCATTTTTATTTCTGGGGTCATATGAAATCGCTAGTTTATGACACCCCTGTTGACAATGCTGAGGAGCTGGTTGCAAGAATCGCAGTAGCTGCCGAAGAAATTCGAAATTCGCCTGGAGTATTCCAGAATGTTCGGATGTCCATGCGTCGGAGATGTGAGGCGTGCATTGTAGCCCGTGGAAGAAACTTCGAACACTTACTTTAATCCATGTACCTTTTGCTTCTTTTCATGTATTATTAAAACGATTTCTCACTTACGGTCTCTTTTCTTTATGGTGCTTCTGTGTACAACACCGCTTCAGGAAAGCATTTCCGACCCCACATTGCTATATGATTTCGAGTTGTCAGGATGTACCCTACCCCTCTTAGAAGTTCTGAAACGTTTAACTGAAACACCCTGTATATATACATACTAAAACTTTTACAATTCCACATAACACATCTATCACCTGATGTAAAGCAAATCCTAAATTTAATAAAGTAGCAACAAAGGATAAAATCAAAAATTCTGATAAAGATAAGACAAAAAATTTTAACATTTGCATATGGTGTGTATCATGGCATTACACTTCTCACAGTGAAGCAATTAATGTGAAACTTATCCCAGACAATACCAGCATTTATGACAGTAAAGAGTTCAGAGCTGTGCAGGTGTTTATGTGGTTTTAAGTGAGTGAGAATGACAGAGAGAGAGAGAGAGAGAGAGAAAGACCGAGAGAAGAACGCATGTAAATTATTTAAAGAAAACTTGAGAATAATAAACTAAATCTAAAGAAATAAAAAAGTGGAAATTACCTAAAAATACTGCACAAAAAAGTGCAAGATAAGAGGTGTACACAAAAACATCCAATGTATTCAATATTCACTACTCATTATTATTATTAGTAGTAGCAGTAGTGGCAAATGATACAAGAAAGTAAGCTTATACATGCATCAGCAGAAAAAAAAAAAAGCCAACACTTCCCATTTCACCTCCTCTAGTTCTTCCTTGAATTTATTCAAACTACCTATCTCCACAACACCAGATGGGAGTTTGTTCCAACAATCAACCACCCTCTGGCTGAAAGCAAATTTCTGCACATCCATAAATTCAAATTGAGAGCAGATGGTTCTCAATTCATTCAAGGCCTTAAACACTCCAATCAGATGTTGCAATTTGCAAAACTGAAGCCTTTCCTGGTAAGAGCATGCTTTTGCTTACATCACCAATCTTATTGCTCTTCTCTGCACCCATTCCAACAGATCCATACATTCCTATAATGAAATTTACAGACCTGTATACAGTATTCAAGGTGTGATCTAACCATTTCCTTATATAAAAGGATAATCACCTCCCTATCCTTGATGACAAAATTATTACCAAGATCCTAAAATTAAACCAATATTTACCAATCCAGAACCTCCCCTCCTACTGAAATTAAGCAAGCTATTGAAAATACCTTTGATGAGCTTCATCATATCTCTAAAGGATAGTTTGATCTTATGGGAAAAATATTGTAAAAATAAGACCACAACAATTACACTACAATATTGTAAAAAACTATAATTCACTGATATTACTCTGAAAAGATATGGTTTACCCTAATCTAACATGTTTTTTTTTTGAGAACTTACTCCAATTTGATCAGCACTATTAACACAACCTGTGTTCTGTATATCCTTGCAGAAGTGTGAACCATGTATATGCAAAAGTCAGGCAAAGTAGAACTAAGTTAATCTTGCTTAAATGAGATAAAGGAGGTGGTTAGTCTTCTGAAATGACATATTAGCTAAAAGTATACTATAATTTTGCAATTAAATATGAATAAAATTATAGTAATTATGATATCATTGTGCGAATATCATGTTCTTATTTCTACTTAAACAACTTCACAAACGTAATAAAGTTATAAGCTATAACAGCCATACCACTTAAATTCTTAAGGTTTATGTCATATTTAGTGCTTGAGATAGGAAACAAGAAAGTGAGATGATTTGGGATTTAGAAGTTGAAAGAAAAATGACAGGATGGGTTGCAAATTTCTTGAACATAAAAATCAATGAAAAAAGTTTACCTCCACCAACAACATAAAACACATTACCTCTGTAAGGCTAATTAGGTTCTTGGATATCACAGATTTAGTTCTGGCTTAAAATTTTGTGACATTCTGATATTGTACTGCCTTTAGATAACATTTTACAACCTATATTACTATTTTTCATGACCCTTGGTATGTAAGGTCACATACAGAACTGATTTAAATAAAAATAAATCTGCAGACATTGTCAGTCCAATGCAGGATGGAGACCTCCTCAACATGCTGAGGGAAATGGACCATAATATGCCATATTGGACTAGTGCGGGTTGGCAGATAGACTGTATTTGGTAGTCAGGAGCTTGAACCATGGTTTACTCAAAGGGCATGTGCTACTGCACTCCCACTCCTAACCACTTGGCTATGGAGGACCTGAGTGGTTAATGCATAAGTACAGTAGTACATGCATTTGAGTTGAGTTGACTGTGGTTTGAATTCACATAAAAAATTAACCACAAAATAGAGTTAATGATAATATTCTTATGAAATATCTAGTTGTAATCTATATGGTCATGCTGGAGCATAAATAGAATATCCCCTCCCCACTACATCTTCTTAATAAAGATGTGACTATCATCCCATAGAGCATCACAGTGGTTTAATTATTATACCAATTGGTTTCATTTTAATAAAATTTGATTATGGATTGCATGTAGACAAAAGAGAGATCTGGATAATGAAAAAATGTTCAAATATCTCTGAACATTTATACAGCTATACAGACCCTGCGAGGGCTGGACCCAGCCAACAGCCTATAGATTAGATCCACTGCTAGAGACCTTTATTTTGCAATGTGCTTCAATGATGCCGTTGAAGATTTAATCCCTACCCATATTTGATTCAAATTTCCTTTCCTGAAGCCAGAGAAACAACTAAATGGACTAACAGCATAAGCAATGTCAAGATGCAAAACCCACATATCCTAAGGCAGTGATCTCCAAAGTGGAGTGTGTACACCCCTAGGGGGTGCACAAGATGATCCATGGGGTGACTAGGTAAGCAGAGTGAGAGATGCAATCCTTCCATTTGGATCAATGTACCGATGTGAGGTGACTTTCTTTGCAATGGCTATTATTAAAACCACATTTAGAAATAAACTAACTTGGAACCAGATCTTCGTGTAGCTGTGTCCCAAAATATGAAACCAAGATACACAGCAATAATGAAAAATATTCAAGCACATTCTTCCCACTGAAAAATGCTGTTGATTTGATTTATACCACTTTGTATATTAATTTCAATTTGTTTTGTATTTTTGCACTGAATTAGATTGTGATCTTTTCAAATTATGTGATTCTAGATATAATGCATACCATGTAAATTATTTATAAATAAAACAAATATTATTATATTACATTTACTACACTTATTACATTAATGATTTTATATCATTTTGTGATTGAACTTCAATTTAATTTTGTGTTTTGTATTTTTTTATTTGTGATCTTTTAAAATTATATGTGATTTTAGATATAATCACATTTATAAAGTCATTTACATGGAAGGCATTAAACTAAATTTAATGCCTTCCATGTAAATGATTTATAAATTTAAAAAATATATTAAACTTTTAATTTTTTTATTCTGGGGTGCACACTAGTCCTTTTAAGTAAAATCAGGATGTGCAACCAAAGAAGTTTGGAGACCACTGTCCTAAGGTAAAGGACCTGTTTTTCTCCATGTTGTTACAGAACTTCCATATAGCATGAAGCACAGACATTCACTATTAATTTGTTACTAGAATCCCCACCATGGGGTTCCAATAAAACAAACTAACAAGCTTCACTGAAACTCATATGCAACTGATAAAAGTAGGTTGTTTTTTTTTCCCCCCCAGAAATCTTTCTATGGCTAATTTCCCTAGCCAGAAACAAAATTTCATCAGACAATGCTTTCAATTTTTAAACCAACATCAGTTGACTTAAAAGTCAAACACATTGTGCTACATGTTACTGTATTATATCATGAATAATCAAAGCCACTACTAACAATTTCTGTAGTATTTTCTTCAATTCTTACCCTTTATGAGAGTAAAAAAAAAAAAAAAAAACAGCTATTTGTATCTAAATTCTAGACCTCTGCAGATGTTATTCATCTGAAGAGGTGTAGGTTCAAATCCTGTGGGAATTCTTAAAGGTATCTTTGATCAGAGTTGCAGTCAGGCGGCCTCCGTAGCTGAGGAGTGCGAGTACAGTATCACACGCTCTTTGAGTAGACCGGATTTCAAGCCCCTGACTGCTAAAATACAGTCGATCTGCCAACCCCACAACATCCCATTTTTATATAAATAAATATTATACATTAAATATTAACCAATCATTGTTATTATTTTAAACAGTTTTATGAAGATAAATGGTATAAGAAAATGTTTATTATTATTATTATGAAAACAAAGATACTGCCAACAAATTAATGAAGTATAATTATTGTAATTCTAATCAATTTCCCTTTGAATACTATTAAAGATTCAAACATTGTATTACTAATGTTTATTTTTTTCCTTATTAAAATCTGTAATTCATTTAATAAGTGTCTAAAAATTTTATCACTCTTAAAAAAAAAAAAAAGTAAAATATTGGGTTTTTACTTACTTTTAATAGTTTTTAATTCAATTACTGCAGGTCCACTGGAATCTGAATCAGATTCAAATTCATCACTGTATGAAGCTTCAGAATGCATCCCGCCAGTACTATGAGGGCTATCCAGTGTTGATATCTCCTTCTTTCTTCTAGACTTACTTGCAGATATTTGTTGTTCAATGTCTTCAAAATCAATAAATTCATCATCAGCATTATTTTTAGATACATTTCCATTGAAGCTAGAGTAGTGACCTTGATGTGCACTATAATGTGATTCTGTTTGCTTCTTTGATTTAGACGTGTGCTCCTGCTTTCTGGAGAAAGACTGTATTGGTCTTCGAGTTGTAGACATAATTGTCTTTACATTTTCTTGTCAAAGGTTTCAGTAAAGTACTGGCCTATCTAAACCAAAAGAAAAATTCAAATGTTGCCTTATATCTTTGTAATAGACAGGGTGTTAAAAGGCACTGGAGTCTACTTCAATTATTTTTAAGTTTGGGCTATTTGTCTGCTGGGCCTTTTTTGTCATATTTGGGTGCAAAATTAATGTTAAAATTGGACTGAGTATTATCATTTATCAGTAGTGCCAAATGCTGCAAGAAAGCAAGCTCTCACAGCATCAAAAAAAAAACCCCACTTCTCATATCATTTGCTATACCATCTAACAGTTTGCCTAGTTCTGCCTTGAATTTATTCAAACTACCCACTGGCTACAGACAAATTTATTCTGCAACATTTTAAGATTTACAAATTAAATTTTGTCTAATCAGTTGCTTTTTTTCTCAATGGGAAAGTTGTTTTCCCATTGAGAAAAGTTAGTCAAAAAAAAAAAAAAAAAAACACGGTGCATTTCTGAAATGAAAATAAATTGATTTTCTTTGAAAAGAAAAAAATAAATAAATAAAATAATAATAATATAACAGCTGCAGCATGAGAAGATGTGACACAAACTGCACTCATAGTGCCAGGTGTTCCATAAGTAAATAGTAGTAGTAATGGCAATGATGCAAAAAAGCAAGTTTATATAGCACAGGCCAAAAAAAAAATTCACCCATCCGTACCCTCCAAGAATTTGTCAAGTTCTCCCTTGAATTTATAACCCATCTACTATCATAATAACAACAGATGGAAGCTTGTTCCAACAATCAACCACTCACTGCCAAACTTCCACACAATCTAACCTTCAACTTGAATTTATGCCCCCCTCGTGTGTAGTCTCAGCAAGTAGAAGAATACCACTAACATTCAGCTTACTCAATCCATTCAAGGCTTTAAACATCTCAATCAGATCTCCCTGTAGGTACTTGGTCTCAAGATGCTGCAATTTGCAGAACTGAAGCCTTTCTGGGTAAGAGCACCCTTTTGTTTCCTTCACCAATCTGGTTGCAGTGTTCTCTGCAGAAAATTTTGCCATCCAGGTGGGGAAGTGTAATACTTCACAATATTATAAAATTTTCTGTTATTTATAAATGTGACTTAAGTGATCCAGAGCAAAAATTAACTGCATAATTTAACATTATATGCTCCTGTCACATTTACCTTGATCACATAGTATGTTCAAATTAATATCGATTGAGATCAGTGAGCAGACCATAAAAAAGTAAAGTGCAGCCATTATCAACCCACTGCAGGATGGAAGCCTCCTCAACAATTCATGCTGAGGGAAATGGACCATAATCTGCCACGCTGGTCCAGTGCGGGTTGGCAGATCGACCATATTCAGTAGTCAGGGGCTTGAACCCCGGTCTACTCAAAGAGCATGTACTACTGCACTCCCGCTCCTGACCACTCGGCCACGGAGGCCTGGGGCTTAAATTCACTGGGCGGTGTGCCCATTCAATAGGTCCCGGGAAGAACACTGTCGTTTCCCTTCTCTCACCTGTTCCAGAAGATCTACATCCATAAGTGAGGCCTCCAGACCTGTATACAGTACTCAAGAGGCAAGTGACAAAACACCATGAGCTGTCCTGGCAGCATGTCTGTACTGCTCAGAGAATTGTCTGGCTGCACAATTACCCCCTAGGTCTTTTTCATTCTCCACCACCCTGAGTGTAGTACCAAACAGTTGATAAGTTACTCTGGGGTTACTGCTATCCATATACTGTACCTTGCATTTTTCGATGTTAAACTTCAACTGACATTTCTCAGCCCATCGATAAAATGAGTGTAATGAAGAGCAAACATCAAATTCAAATATTTTAATCCAAATATGACAAAGAAAGGCAAGACAACAAACAGCATAAGCTTCAAAATAAGTGAATTAAACCCTATGCCTTTTAATTGAAGCACTCTATACTGATATATACAGGGTGGGGCAGTAGATTTGGATGTTTTTCAGTGCACTGCAGAGGGAGCATTGTGGTAGTGGGGGGAATGAGAGCTATGTGACTAGAGTCAGGTATTCCTGCAGTTCAGTAATCGTGGATAACTGGCCAACAAACCATCACACATTTGCAGTAGAACTTATTTTACAACAAAATCTATTGTGCAGACACGACAAAGGTTTTGACTTCAGTTTAATGTAATGAGACATGGCGAATTCCCTCTAGGAAAACAATATTAAGGTAGATAAAGCTTATCACTCTAATGGTAGTGTAAACAATCAATTTGTCAGGACTACGTGTGCAGACTGAGAATGTCAAGAGAGTGAGAAATGCAATGTTGCAAAGTTCATCCTGTCAGCAAAGAGAGAAGCGATTGCCTTGGGAATGTTGAACAGAAGCCTAAGACAAATTTTGCACAATGATCTTCAGTTCCACCCATACAAAATTCAACTCACCTATGACATAACAAAGCATGATAAAACTGCAAACAATTTATGGACATTTTGGGAAATGATGCTAATGCTTTGATTATGTCAGATGAAGCCCATTTTCATCTTTCTGGATTTATTAAGCAGCAGAACTTTTGCTATTGGCAAAAGTTCTGCTTCTGTGGACTACTGATTGGGGACTAACCCAGTGGAGTGCCACCAAAAGCCCCTACATAGTGAAAAGGTAACCATCTGGTGCAGTGTATCTGCATTTGGAGTAACTGGACCATACTTCTTTGAAGAGAGCAATCAAGCTGCAACAGTGACTGCTGATCGATACAGTATGATGTTGGAAACATTTTTGGTTGAGGAGCTACACAAGTTCAGACAAAATAATGTCTGGTTTCAACAAGATGGAGCAAAACTGCATATATCGAGACAAAGTGTGGCCATTTTGAGAATGTTTCCTGGGCACTGTCTTCCCGACTTTTTTCTTTGGGGATACTGAAATCCGAAAGTTTACAAAACAAGACCACTTTCAATTTAAGAACTAAATGAATGGATTACAGAAGTAATAGAAAGAATTTATTTAAATTTGCTACAACAAGTAATGCATAGTTTTATGCGAAAACTGCAACAATGTTTTGACCGTGCTGGAAGTTATTTGGAACATGTCAGTTTTAAAATTTAACATCTGAATACTAAACTGCATTTGTTAGAATGTTATTATTTCTTTAAATAAAGATCCTCAATTACATCTCATCATTTTAAAATAATTCACCAAAAAACATCCAATTCCACTGTCCCAACCTGTACATAGACAAATGAGCAAAAGAATTTTGAAATTTATCAAGTTCTTACCATAAATACAATAGACTCCCATAAATCTGGCATCCTCATGACCCAGCAGATACCAAATTTTTGAAAATGCCAGTTTCTTTTTTTTTAAGGATATGCACATGGCTTAAGTACTAATTTGTTATTTTTATTAGATAATATAGTAACTCTGATCCCTATAATACCCACAGAACGATAGTTGCCAGCATTAAACCAGAGTGTGTACCTGACAAAGAAATAAAAGGTTGTGGTTTCAATGCTGCCTCCAGTATGGGTGATGAGTTTGTCCAATCATTTTTAATATGAGTTATAAATAGGATGAACTGCCTTACAAACTACACACTGTGCTATTAAGTACTATACTATAAATTACTATTACTGTACATTGCAAAATTGATGGTAACAATGACACACACACACATACAGCCTACGAAATACATAAAACAGACAGAAATTAATGTTTCAAAATTATAACTCTGCGCTTGTAGAGCTACCTACCCTTAAAGTGCTAGAATTTTGACATTCTACTGTACATATTTTGTCTGAATGTTTAGTTATCAACTAAAATGAGGCATATAATAGCACATATAATGCTAAACTAGCTAATAACTTATCAAAATTTCTGTTTAAATTAGCAAAGTTTAATAATTAACTGAGTTTGAAAAAATTTAAAACAGTAAGGATCACAGTGCATTAATATGTAAATATATTCAAAGAAATAACTAACTAGTATCAAAGTAAGGGGAACAATTTTTATTTTATTTATCAAGTGAAATTTTTTCAGGTTTAACAGCGCTGATTCCAAGTATCTTCCTGCTGAAAGAATACCCAAATTTTATTACCCCTTTCTTGTTCTTGTGCACTCTATTCACTCCTGCATCTGAGTGTTACCATAAGTTATGCATTTTATCAAGCATAACACTCAATTAATAAAATGGCCAAAATATGTATTTCTCTAGTTCATGTGGAAAGTGTAACATGTCAAGCAAGTCTGAGGAATATTTTCATACAATATTTTAATTTATTTATTTTCACTTTTTTTATCACCCTTTAATTTTTATGACCGAGGCCAGAACCCTATTGGTTTGCCATACGAGCTAGTTCTGGGGTATTTTTTGTAGTATCAACTGATCAAATCCAATAAGAAGAAATACTATTTTGAAATGTTTGAAAGTAATTCTATAACCTACTAATATTTTTAAATGATTCAGAAATTATTATTCAAGAAACAAAAAAAACAGCGTGTGTACTCTGTATGCAAGAAAGATGTTTTATTTTATGTGAAAACATCCTTGGCTTGGATGAGGTTAAAAGGTTTGGCTTTCATAGTGATTACGTCTGCAGTTGGAAATTACAAGAGAAGTAATGGATAACTTTCTGGAGTTCACAATTTTACATAATTTTCATATAATTAATCACAGATATCACAAATAGATCCAAATGTATTTTTCAGAAATTGTCGTTCGGAAAACTGCTAGCTTGGGTTGTTGTTATTTGGTTTTTAGGAGCATTAGCAACTAAGGCCATATTGCTCCGGGATATGCTGTGGTCATTCCCTGACCTTTGCGCATCCTCCGTATTTGGTGGTGACGGGCTCGAACCCCGGTCTAATCAAGAAGCGTGTGCTACACGCACTGCTGTGCTAGCTTGGGGAGATTCACAGAGTAACAGTAGCCACAGGCAGAGGTGGAAATGATTCTTGCACTGCTTCTATTGGAATGAGCAGCAGCCCGTAAAGCAAGTTGCTGGGGATTTCAGGAACTGCTGGGTGTCATAAAACAAGTAAATACATGGGATGTGTTAGAGTAACTAAGAGTAAGAACAGGTGCATGTATACTTGCATTTACACCAATGCTAGGAGCAGAGTAAATAAATTTGATGAATTTGAAGTGCTGGTCAAGCCATCAAAGTCAGATATTGTTGGGATATCAGAGACATGGTGTCATACAGATATTACGAATGGAAAATTGGAATTTGGGAAGTACAATGTGTACAGAAAGAGAGGAGGGGTTATGCTGTTAGTTAAGAAACAAAAACTAAGGAGGTGCATCCAGTTGACACAGATGGGCAGTGCAATGTTCAGTCAGTTTGGTGTGACATAAGCACTGGGAAAGCAAAAAGTAGAATAGGAGTGTGTTATAGGCCTAATGACTCTGATAAGTACAATGAACAATTATACAGAGAAATAGAGTGGGCCAGTAAATTAGAATGCCTTATAATGGGGGATTTTAACTTTCCAGATATTGACTGGAACTTGTGGGTTGATCACTCACACACTAGCAAGACTTTTGTGGATTTATTGGATGACTGTTTTCTACAGCAGCATGTTAGAGAGGCAACCAGAAGGAGTAATACTCTTGATCTGATTATCAACAGTGATTTTTCATGCATTAAGAATTTACAGATAAAGGAACCACTAGGTGGCAGTGATCACAGTGTACTGGTGTGGGATTTACTTAAAGATGTAACTACCATCAGGAGTAAATGGACAGAAAACCACTTTTTGCTTTCTTAAAGGTGAGTACAGTGGTTTTAGAGATTTTTTATAAATTCTATACAGTGGGATCAACTGATGATGTTACCAACAGCAAATTCTAAATGGAAAGCATTCAAGGAAGTAATATTGGAAGCTACTAGGCTTTTTGTTTCAAATAAGAAATACTGTGCTAGGTTTAGGCCCAAATGGATGTCAGATGAACAAATGAGACTTGTGGCAGAGAAGAAAAATGCATGGGATGCATATAAATTACAGATGACACAGAAGCCTATGGTATAAGAAGCCTTGATTACAGACTAGCTTATACCTAATAGACATAAGCTAGTCTGTAATCAAGTAACAAAGGAGGTTAGGCAAGCAAAGGCAGATAATGAGAAATCTTTTGCGAAGGATGCAAAGAAAAACAGCAAAGATTTCTTTACTTATATAAACTATAAAAGGAAGGGAATGAATCAGATTGGTCCACTTGATATCAATGGTTTGACTGTAGATGATTATTCTCGGATAGTTTCCAGACTAAATGAGTATTTTGCATCTACATTCACATGTGAGGAGTTATTCAAGGAAGAGAGGGTCAGATTTTTTATCAAACTCTAACAGTGAGTTAGATGATTTTGTAATAACTGAAAGCACAGTGGAGGAGAAATTGTTGAAGTTAAACAAAGGGCAATGTGGAGGAGAAAATTGTGAAGTTAAACATAAGAAAGGTACCTGGGGTAGATGGGATCTATCCAGTTATATTAAAGAAGGTGACAAAGGAAGTAAGCAAACCCTTAGCCATAATTATGAGAGCATCTCTGGACTTGAGGAAAGTCCCCACGGACTGGAGATGTGCAAATGTATCTCCAATTCACAAAAGGGGGATCAAAGAGTGACACGAGTAATTGCATACCTGTTAATTTAACTTCTGTTCTGAGGAAAATAATGGAGTCACTGGTTAAAGAAGCATTACAGGATCATCTAGACAAGACTGCAGTAATAATTCAGACAGCATGGGTTTGTTAAGGGGAGGTCTTGTCTAACCAATTTGATTGGGTATTGTCACAAAGGAGCTAGAAACAAAAAATAATTTTAATACCACATACTTGGATTTCAGGAAAGCTTTTTATACTCTTGCACACGGAAGCCTGCTGTACAAATTGGAGCAGTATGGCATTAAGGGCAAGTTGCTACAATGGATAAAAGAATAGTTGAGTGGGAGAACACAGAGTGGTAATCAGTGGACAGTGCTCTTCATGGACTAATAGTATTAGTGGTGTCCCCCAGGGTTCGGTGTTGGGCCCATTGTTGTTTTCTATATTTATCAATGATAAAGATGAAGGTATATCAAGCTTAATGTGGAAGTTTGCAGATGATACAAAGGTTAAAAAGTTTGTTAATGACAGTAATGACAATATGCTACTGCAACAGGATTTAGAAAAATTGGGCAGAGAAGTGGCAACTGAAGTTTAACATTGACAAAGTACTGCATATGGGTTGTAGTAACCCCAGAGCAATGTAACAACTGTGTGGTACTACACTTCGGGTGGTAGAAAATGAAAAAGAGCTGGGAGTAATTGTGCAGTCAGATATGAAGTTTTCTGAGCAGTGCAGACAGGCTGCCAGAGCAGGTCATGGGGTCTTGTCAATGATATACAGGCATAAATCGAATAACGAATAGGATGCGTTCCACGAAATTACTTCGTTAAGCGAAACTTCGTTTTCAGAGGTAAAAATACTATGGCCAGAATAGGGATACGTTCCTACGTAAAGAAAATGAAAAGCTTTTTTTTCGAACAAAGAAAAGTTTTATTAAATAAACAGTCAACTTACATACAAAGTGAAATCACATTTTAAAATATGAGTCTAAAGTTGATTGCTTATGCTTTTTTTCTCTTTCATTTAACAATTGCCTATACGGAATTATTGCATTTAACACTGATCGCTTAACAATAAAACTTCTTCCTAAATCAGGATCATTTTCACTAAAAAAATTTAAAACGTTTTCAGTGTCATTTAAGCACCTTTATAAATCTTTGGTTGTTAACACTTTTTCCGCAGGAACTTCTTTAACTTCGTTTTCATTATCTTTGTCTTCGTTGCTAACAAGGTTTTCTAAATCTTCCATTGAAAAACCATCATCTTCTGCATTCAATAAATTTCTAACATCCTCTTCATCGACATTTTCGAAACCTATTGATTGAGCCATCTGGATAACTTCATTTCTAATTTTTTGGATGTTATTTTCTTCTTCTAGTACAACTTTTTTTTTTTTTTTTTTTTTTTTTTATGAGAACCCCAAACACGAGAGGTATTATAACCTATAGTACTTAGTACCGTGCTTGGGTTGGAGGTTGAGAAGACGAAAGAAGATATTTGTTGATATTGGACTTGAACTTCTGTAGATTGTAATTTTCAGGAAATACGTATGAAGGAAGGTTGTTCCAGAAAACGGCAGTTGAATGAATAAATGAGGAAGATGAAAAGTTGGTTCTGTGGGTTTGTAGTTGGACAGTAAATGGATGTTGGCTGGTGGCGGCACGTGTTCGGACTGTTTTGAAAGAGAGAGCGGGAATTATAGAAGCCAATTCAGAAGAACAGTGCCCATGGAAGTATCTGTAGAAGAGGCATGCAGCAGAAACAGTGCGTCTATGAGAAAGCGAGTGGAGAGACTCTGTTAGAGATGAATCATTAATTAACCTAACTGCCCTCTTCTGAATGGAATCAAGAAGCCTGAGAGAGGTTCTGGGGGCACCACCCCAGATGTGGGAACAATATTCCATGGCAGGGCGGATTTGCGATTTATACAGAGTGAGCAGCTGTATGGGAGAAAAGTAACGCCGAGAGCGAAAGAGAAAACCAAGTTTTTTAGATGCAGAGGAAGCAATATTTTTAATGTGCTTGTGCCAAGAGAGATTAGAAGTCAGGGTAATCCCCAAAAGAGATATATCATTTTGCCTAGAAATCGGAGTGTCACTAAAGATAAGCATAGGAGCAGAAGAATCCTTTTTGCGAGATATAAGACAAGATTGAGTTTTAGAAGGGTTGAAATCAACTAAGTTATCTTTGCCCCACTGGAGAATTACCTGAAGATCGGCATTTAAGGAATTGGCAGCAGATTTTCGAGAACTTGAAGCTGATTGAGCTGGACAAGGTTTCTCAAAATGGAAAGTTGAATGCAATGTGCTATCATCAGCAAAACTATGGATAGGATTTCCAGTCAATGGAAAAAGGTCATTGATATACAAGAGGAAAAGAGTGGGGGAAAGAACTGAACCTTGGGGGACACCGGCATTAGTGGAGAAGTTAGAAGACAGAGAGCCATCTACCATCACCCTCAGTGAGCGATCAGAGAGAAAACTGGATAACCAATTACTAAAAACAGTTGGCAAACCATAAGATGGAAGCTTGTTTAGAAGACCTTTATGCCAAACACGATCAAAAGCCTTTGAGATGTCAAGAGCAACTACTTGAGTTTCACCAAACCTTTCCATTGAATTAGTCCATAAATGGGTAACATAAGCCAGAATATCACCAGTGGATCGACACTGACGGAATCCATACTGGCGATCGTTGATCAGACGGAAGGTTTCTAGGTAGTTTAAGAGTTGGCGGTTAATTGATTTCTCCATTACTTTAGAAAGAGTAGAAGTAATTGCAATGGGACGATAATTGGATGGGAGGGATTTGTCACCCTTTTTAGGAACTGGCTGGATATGAGCAAATTTCCAAGCAGAAGGAAAAACACCTTTGGAATAAGAAAGTGAAAAAAGGCGGCAAAGAATAGGAGTAAGTTCAGGAGCACAGGTTTTGAGAACAAGTGGAGAAATACCATCAGGACCTGGAGCTTTCTTAGCATCAAGATTCATCAAAATCCTTCTGATATCCTTTTGACGGAAGACCACAGGAGGCATTGAATGGAGCGTGTTAGGAATGGTGGGAGGTGTTTTACCAAGATCATTAATACATGAGCTCGAAGAAAAATGGGATGCTAGCAGGTCAGCTTTATCCTTGGCTGAAGTGACAACAGAACCATCTGGTTTGGACAGAGGTGGGAGCAGAGATGGGCAAAAGTTGCGGCCAATAGCTTTGGCAAGAGACCAGAATGCTCGGCTACCATTAGGGCAAGAAGCAAGTTTTCTACTCTTAGCCTGTTCAAACTCTAGTTTGGACTGATTAATAACTGCTTTACAATTGTTGCGAGCTTTGGTGTAGGCAGAAAATGAAACTGAAGAATTAGAAACAAGCCAATTACGATATGCAACGTTCTTCTCTTGGACAGCCTTAGCACATTTATTGGAAAACCAAGGTTTAGATAAAGGACGAGATTTTAAAGTGGAGTGTGGGATAAAGGATTCCATTCCTGCAAGAATAATTTCACTGACACGATCTGAGCAAACGTTGACATCAGAAGTTTTGAAACAGTAATCAGACCAAGGAAAGGAAGAAAAGAAGTCTCGCAGGTCATCCCATTTTGCATTCTTGTAATGCCAAACAATACGAGGTTGGGAATAGCCATGAGATAAAGGTTCCATTGGAGAAGCGACAATCACCAAGTTGTGATCTGAAGTGCCTAAAGGACCTCTCACTTCAACCTTGTACTTAGAAGGGTTGTTTGTGAGAAAAAGATCAAGCGTATTGGCTGTATGATTAGGATTGTCCGGTATTCTTGTAGGTAAGTGAACAATCTGTGCTAGGTCATTAGTAATTGCAAAAGCCTCAGCATCTCGACCTGCTGGGTCGGTGTGACTAGAAAATGGAAGCCAGCTGGAGTTGTGAACGTTAAAATCACCAAGGAAAATTACCTCATTGTTAGGAAAGTTGGACTGGAGAAAGTCAAGTTGCAAAGAGAGGAAGTCAAAGAGCTCCAAGTGATTTGTCGAGTTGGGAGAACGGTAGAGACAACAGATGAATTTTACACAATGAGGTAGAGAGATTTTAAGCCAGAGAAGATCAAAGAGAGGAGATTCCAAATTGCCAAGTCTCTGACAGGGAATATCAGAACGGACATATGCACAAGTACCACCTTTGAGGCGAAAGGAATCATACAGCAAATAATTTGGACATCTGAGATGAGCAGTAGTTGAATCAACTGATAACTGAGATTCAGTCAGAAAAAGTACATGGGGTTTGGAAGACTGCAAGTGGAAATGGACATCGTTGAGATTAGAATTGAGACCACGTATATTTGTGAAATGAATTAGGAAGTCCTTGGGAGGTTTAGATCTTTTCGCAGATAAGCTTGCTCTATTATTTTGACAATTCATGGTGTATTCAATAGTAAGAAAAAGTGGGTGGGACATGCTGTATGAAGTAATGAAATTTTTGGATATGTCGTACACGTGGTAAGAATATACCCAGATCCTTGACATAACGTGGCCTCGACAATGCTCCCCGCATACACACTACTCGGACTCCCTCCAGTCACTATCTGGCAGAGTAGAGGTAGCAAGATTATACACTAGCTGATCCGGAAGCTTCCTAGAGAGTTACCAATAGGTTCAGTCCGGTGTACTAACTAGCGGCCGGCCTGCGAACACCGTTTTAGAGCTGTACCCTCGAAATGTAAGGAATATTGGATCTCGCCACGACATTCATCATAACCTCAAAAATCATCAATCATACTGCATGATGGAAGAGATAGGGAAGGGTTGGCCGGAACTTAGCTCTAGAGACTAAACATGGGTTCCACCACTTCAAGCCTCCAATAAGCAAAGTGGTGGTATTTCACCGGTTGATGAGAGTCATCTACCACCTAGTACTGCCTGGTAACATAGAGGGGCGGCGTTCCTCCATGTGGTGTGGGCGCCACACCTCGACCCCTGCTTACGTTGGTTCACACCTGGGTGGTCACCCACCATGTACTTGTGCATGAAGGTTATACCCAGGATTACTAACAGTCCCACCATCGTGAAGGTGCAAGCAGAGGATTTGGCTGTCATAGACCGTCCGGACTTCGCCGAAATTGGGTCCACTTTGACTTGAGTGTCACCCGAATATCAGTTCCATCAGCGTTTTAGACTCCCAGGTAGCAAGAACAGCTTGTCTGGCATATCTGAGAGAATGTCTGTGACAACCTCAAGGACCAGTACTGGCCATACTTTGTGCCAAACTCCATTTAAGCATTTCTTAGTGACTTCTTTCCAAGAACTATCAATGTTTTCAATTGCGTTTTTAATGGTGTAGTTTTTACAAAAAGTTTTAACTGTCATTTCCTCTTTATCCTCTAATTCAGTTAAATTGCTTAATGTTCGACGCAGATAATAAGCTTTAAATGATGCTATTACTCCCTGATCCAATGGTTGAATCAGGGAAGTTGTGTTTGCTGGAAGAAACACAACTTTGACAGGAACGCATGTGTCCAACGTGTTAAGATCAGTAGGATGTCCTGGAACATTGTCTAACAACAAAAGAGCTTTTTCTTCAAAGTTGTTTTGTTGACAATACCGTTTTACTTCAGGACAAAAGTGGTTAACAAACCAATCAGTAAATAACTCCTTGGTAACCCACGCTTTTCTATTTGCTTTCCATATTACAGGTAAATTCATTTTTATGTTACCTTTTAACGCCCTCGGATTTTCTGAATGGTAAACTAATAACAATTTTAATTTATAATCGCCAGAGGCATTTGATCCAAAGAGTAACGTTAAACGGTCTTTGGCTGCTTTGAACCCAGCAGCTGATTTTTCTTCAATGGAAATGAAGCTTTTTGTTGGTAGCCGTTTCCAGAACAAACTGCTTTCGTCAACACTGAACACCAAATTTGGTGGAAAATTTTCACGTTCAATTATTTCCTTTAATTTTTCTGGAAACTTATTTGCAGGTTCTCCTGTTAATTTTACACTATGAATCTTGGCCCGTTTTTTAAATTTCTCAAACCAACCACGAGAAGCCCAAAAGGTTTCCATAATTTCGTCAGTTTGTTTAGATTTCAGGTGATTAAACTGGAATATTTTTTTATGTTAAATGGGGCTTGAAATTGCGGACTTCGTTATCAGAGGTAACGTTAACCGAGGTATGCCTGTATATAAGAATTTTGCTAGCAGGAATAATGAGGTGATCATCCCTTTGTATAAAGCAATGGTCAGGCCACACCTTGAGTACTACACACAAGTCTGGAAGCCTCATTTTAGGAAAGATGTAGAGTTGCTAGAACAAGTACAGAGAAGGGCAACAAGACTGGTGAGGAGAACAAAGGGGTGCTCTTACGAAAAAAGGCTTAAGTTCTGCAAATTGCAGCATCTGGAGACTAGCCACCTGCGAGGTGATCTGATTGAGATGTTATAAGGCCTTGAATGGAATGAGCAGGCTTGATGCTGAAAGGATTCTTCCTTTGCTCAGATTACAAACCTGACGGGGCATAAATTCAAATTGAGGAAAGACAGTTGTCGAATAGATGTGCGGAAATTTGCCTTTAGCCAGCAGGTAGTTGATTGCTGGAATAAACTTTCATCTGCTGTTGTGGAAGTTGATAGTTTAAATCAGTTCAAGAAAGTGGACAAACATTTGGAGAAAATGGATGGATGAAATTGGAATTTTTTTTTTTAGCTGATGCTGTGTAAGCTTGCGCATCATATGCCTCTACTAATGCTAATTCAAAAATAAACATTTAATACCAACATAGGTTTGGGCGCTTTATTATCTTCAAACAATATACTTTACCTACACACTATGCCACTCAAGGAATACCTTAATTCAAATTATAGGTTTATTTGTAGCTTAAAATTAAAATTTTTTTTTGATCGTTCTAAACACATTTGACCACAAATTACTCCTTTTTGATTTATATTTATCTTAGAAATTCATCAAACAAAATATTCCACTTGCTGTTTGTATGCTGACACAGAGTTTATAGCTTTTACTGGCCATTTATCATATATATATTTCAAGTAAGGTGGCCAAGTAAGGGAGTTGGAATATTATGTGACATTGCAATTGTGATGTTTATTTTCATAAGTTACTTACTTAACATTTAATTAATATTAATATTACACCATGCAAATTCACAAACTCATATCAACTGGAGAAATAAATGGTATAATAATGATAGTTATGTACCGTAATAAAGAGAGAGACAAAGAGTTGGTGGCCCCAAGTATCAATTTTTTCTTTAACATTACTTCAGTTAACATGCCAGATAAATCAGTGAATAAAAGATTTTTTTTATTATACTTAATTTATACATATTAGACTAATAAAACATAGGAAGAGCTTATGACAGAACAGCATAATTGGCTTTTGAGGGTCAATTTACATATGGGTAAATGGGCCACAAAGGCTGCAGAGGACAATAGGGCTCTACAATACACTACTAGTGAGGAGGACAAGATGTCAGTGATCTGAGGCAAAGCTGAAAACTACCTATTGTATTTTAAGGAAGAAGGATTAGCAAAGCCAGAATTAAAAAAAAGAAAGGTTTTGACCCTATCTAGATTTTCAATGCCCTCTTCACCCATGTTCATTCTTTTCAGTTTCTATATCTCAGTTAGTGTAACCCATCCCACAGAGGTTATATCTCATTGGCTCCTTAAAATAAACAAACTGCTGTAAGTTTTTCCTCCTTCCTCATATCTGGTGTTATTTTCCTCCTACCATGCAAACCCAGATTCCTTCTTTCTATTATTGTGCTTACTTCAGTAACCTTGATGCATTTTGGCTTCTATAATCAGGCACCTCCATAGCCAGGTGGGCAGGAGCAGCAGTGCATAGCACACGCTTCTTGATTAGACTGCGGTTCGAGCTCGTGCCCACCAAATACGGAGGACGCAGAAAGGTCAGGGAATGACCTCCGAATATCCCCGGAGTAATATGGCCTTAGTTGCTAATGCTCCTAAAAACCAAATAACAAACAAACAAGCTTCTATAATCTTATGGTTTAATTTTTATTGTTAAATTTGAGTTTATCCAAGTTTTCTGATTTTTTAGTGTATTATTAAATCTTAATTTACTATTTTTTAAAATTTATAGTTGTCTCATGGAGATTAACAAGTACAGATCAATGTTGAAAAAAAGCCATGGGTGAGTGCTGAATTTGAAAGTGTCTGCAATTCTGCCCAAACACGATAGGAGGGAGTATATGATCAGAGCCTTGTCGATTCATTTGGCCCTGGAGAGATTGTGCAAGGCTCAATGGGTAGAATTTTTCACAGCCTGGTCTGTGCTCCCATGTAGAAACAGGGGAGACTGATTCAACAGGGTTAAGATACACTTAAATAGAAAGGGTGCAAGAATACTTGCTGATGCTATCGAGGCAGAGTTAGGTGGGTCAGAAAACTGCTAGCTTGGGAGATACACGGACTAACAGATTAACAGTAGCTGCTGGCAGAGACGAAAGTGATTCTTGCACTGCTTCTATTGAAATGAGCAGCAGCCTGGAAAACAAGGTGCAGGGGATTCCAGAAACTGCTGGGAGTCATTGCAGATCAAGTAAATACATGGGCTATGTTAGGGTAGCTAAGAATAGAAACAGGCATGTATACTTGTGTGTACACCAATGCTAGGAGTTTGGTAAATAAATTTGATGAATTTGAGGTGTTGGCCAAAACTTCAAAGGCATATATTGTTGGGATAACAAAGATGTGGTGTCACACAGATATAAGGAATGCAGAACTGGAATTTGGGAAGTACAATGCATACACGAAGGGACGAGGGGTTATGCTATTAGTTAAGAAACACATAAAATCCAAGACAGCACAGCCAGTCAACATAGTTGGACAGTGTAGTGTCGAGTCACACTGGTGCAAAATAAGCACTGGGAAAGTAAAACTGAGAGTAGGAGTGTGTTGTAGGCCTAATGACTCTGATGAGTATAATAAACATCTGTAGAGAGAAATAGAGTGGGCCAGTAAATCAGAGTGTCTTATAATGGGGGATTTTAATTTCCCAGAGATTGACTGGAATTTGTGGGTTGGTCACTCACACACTAGCAAGGCTTTTGTGGATTTATTGGATAATTGTTTTCTACAGCAGCATGTTCGGGAGGCAACTAGAGGGAGTAATACTCTTGATCTGATTATCAATAGTGATTCTTCATGCATAAAGAATCTGCAGATAAAAGAACCACTAGATGGCAGTGATCACAGTGTGCTGAAATGGGATTTACTCAAAGAGGTAACTACCATCAAGGGTAAAGGGAAAGGTTTTTGCTTTCGTAAAGGTGACTACGGTGGTCTGAAACAGTATTTAAATTCTATACGGTGGGACCAACTGATGAAGTTACCAACAGCAAATTCAAAATGTTAAGCATTCAAAGAACTTATCTTGGAAGCTACTACACTTTACATACCAACTAAGAAATATTGTTCAAGATTTAGACCTAAATGGATGTCCGATGAACTAATTAGACATGTTGCAGAGAAGAAAAATGCATGGAATACATATAAATTAACAGGTGACAAGAAGTCTATGATAGATATAAGCTGGTCTGTAATCAAGTCACAAAGGAGGTTAGGCAGGCAAAGGCAGATGAGAAATCTTTGGAAAGGATGCAAAGAAAAACAGCAAAGAGAGTGCCAGAGGTGTATTAAACTCTGGCAGTAATCTAGATAATCTTGTAATAACTGAGAGTAAAGTGGAGGAGAAATTGTTGAAGATAAACATAAGAAAGGCAAGGGCTCACATCTGGTGAGTATGGGCTTGGCACACCTAGGGCCCTGAGCTGAATATCATCATTCTTCTATTCTTGGTGATTCCCTTCTACTTCTGATTCTTGTTCTCTCTCTCTCTCTCTCTCTCTCTCTCTCTCTCTCTCTCAAGGTAATTCAGAATTTTTTTTTTTTTTTTTTTTTGGTTGGTGCAGCATAAGCCTCAGGCTTCCTTGCACCATATGTCTAATAATAATAAGGCACCTGGGGTGGATGGAATCTATCCATTTATATTAAAGGAGGCAGCAAAGGAAGTAAGGAACCCCTTAGCCATAATTATGAGAGCTTCTTTGGACTCAGGGGAGGTACCCATGGACTGGAGATGTGCAAATGTGACACTAACCCACAAAGGAGGATCAAGGTTCGTTATTTGGCTTTTAGGTGCATTAGCAACTAAGGCCATATTGCTCTGGGGATATGCGGTGGTCATTCCCTGACCTTTCCACATCCTCCGTATTTGGTGGTGACGGGCTCGAACACCGGTCTAATCAAGAAGCGTGTGCTACGCACTGCTGCTCCTTCCCACCTGGCTACGGAGGCGCCCGAAGGAGGATCAAGGGGAGACACAGGTAATTACAGACCTGTTAGTTTAACTTCTGTTGCAGGGAAATTAATGGAAGCACTGGTTAAAGAAGCATTGCAGGGTCATCTAGACAAGACTTCAGTTATAGCTCAGGCAGCATGGGTTTGTTAAGGGGAAGTCTTGTCTGACCAATTTGATTGGATACTATGATGTGGTCACAAAAGAACTGGATGCAAAGAATAATTTTGATATCATATATTTGGATCTTAGAAAGGCTTTTGATACGTTTACACATGGAAGACTGCTGCACAAATTGGAGCAGTGTGGCATTGGAGGCAAATTGCTGCTATGGATGGTTGAGTGGGAGAAGACAGAGACTGGTAATCAATGGACACTGCTCTTTGTGGACTAATGTTATTAGTGGAGTCCCTCAGGGTTCAGTGTTGGGTCCATTGTTGTTTTCTGTATTTATTAATGATACTGATGATGGTATATCAGGCTTAATGTCCAAGTTTGTTGATGATACGAAGGTGGGCAGGGTTGTTAATGACACTAATGACAGTATGCTGCTGCAACAGAATCTAGAAAAGTTGAGCAGGTGGGCTGAGATTTAACATTGACAAATGTAAAGTGTAACATTTACATTAAACTTTACAACTGAAGTTTAACATTGACAAACGTAAAGTACTGCGTATGGGAAGCAGTAACCCCAGAGTAACATATCAACTGGGTGGTACTACACTGACAGAGGTAGAGAGTGAAAAGGACCTGGGGGTAATTGTGCAGGCAGATATGAAGTTATCTGAGCAGTGCAGACAGTCTGCAAGAGTAGCTCATGGTGTCTTGTCAATGATATACAAGAATTTTTCTAGCAGAGATAATGAGGTGTTTATCCCCTTTTATAAGGGGATGGTCTGGCCACACCTTGAGTACTGTGTACAGGTCTGGTCTGAAGGCCTCATTATAAGAAGGATGTAGAGCTGTTGGAACGAGTACAGAGAAGGGCAACAAGATTAGTGAATGGAACAATGGGTTGCTCTTATGAAGAAAAGCTTAAGTTTGGCAAATTACAGTGTCTGGAGACTAAGCACCTGCAAGGTGATCTGGTGTATAAAGCTTTGAATGGTTTAAGCATGCTCAATGCTGATGGGATTCTTCCTCAGAATAATCGCCTGAGAGGGCATAAATTCAAATTGAGGAAAGACAGTTGTAGGGTAGATGTGCGGAAGTTTGCCTTTAGCCAGCGGGTGGTTGATTGCTGGAACAAACTTCCATCTGTCGTAGAAGTTGATAGCTTAAACAGATTCAAGACAGAACTAGACAAACATTTGGAGCGAGTGGATGGGTGAAATGAGAAGGGTCTGTGTTTTTTTTTTTTTGCTGGTGCTATATAAGCTTGCTTTCTTGCATCATGTTCCTTTGCTAATGCTAATTCTGGAACTAGCGGTCTTTTTTTTTTTTTTCTTTTTTAAAGTTTAGATTTCCTTCTTGGACTGCTTTGGTTTTCTTTGTGCCACATGCTGTTTTCATAAAATTTGCTCCTCTATTTTTCTGCCTGTGTCTTTCAAACCAATATGCATGAACCCTCTTCTCCAACCCCCATCCAATTTACATATTCTTAGGTGCTTTTTTTTTTTTTTTTTTTTTTTTATAAGCTTTCAGTTCACAGTTGGTTACTCCTATTTTTTTTGTTCCCTTTCTTGTCTTGTTTCCAATTTTGCTTCTTACTTTAACCCAACTTTAATGTCAAGTTTCTTTAAATTTCTGCTTCCTTTTGTATTCAGTTGTATTTTCATTATTTTACTTTTTTTTTCCCTATTAACTTCACTTGTTCTATTTTCAACTCCCTAAAAATTTTCTTAGGAAAAAATATTTGAAGAACATTACTTTTGGAGGTCAAGCATTTGCCTGCCTGGGTCTCTATCTCCTATTCCTGTTGTGTCTGAATAATATTATTACAAGAACCTGATTTGGTTATTTGTTAGCTACTTGCCACAGTTTAAGATCACCCTCCCCCACCCTCATTCTTTCTGTCTAATACAGTTGTTCCCCACTATAGCACAGTTCACTCAGATCTTGTTCGTTACAGAACCCTGTATTTTTTGATATGCTCCCTCAAGTTGCACTCTCTTCCCCCAGAACAGTGCTATTCACTCCAAATGGAAGGGAGGAGTTACCTATAAGGGGATGTTTGGGTACCTAAGAAATCTTGATAAAAAAAAAAATTTATGCTTTTCACAATTTGATTTTCCAATCACTATAATTTACAGCACATGCCTTCAAAGGGATGTTCTTTGATATAATTGACTTTTAACCAATAATGTAATTAATGAGAAAATGACTGAATTGCGAGCCAAACTGGAAATGCTGCAAAGCAGTTCCAATTTGTGACAAGGCGAAATTTTGAAAACTATCTGTTTATTGCTCCAAAAGCTATTTTTCAGATCTGTGGTTAATTTACATCTCTGTGTTAATTTTCTTTAGTTGTATGTACTGGCACAAGTGGGCAGCTCTGTAGCCAGATGGGAAGGAGCAGCAGTGCGCAGCACACGCTTCTTGATTAAACCGGGGTTCGAGCCCGTCACCACCAAATACAGAGGATGCGGAAAGGTCAGGGAATCACCATCGCATATTCCCGGAGCAATATGGCCTTAGTTGCTAATGCTCCTAAAAACCAAATAACAACAATTGGCACAAGTTTATTGTGTCTGTAGATGTCAAATGCAAAAGTCATTTAATGTTATAGGTGGGAAAATATACCAAAGCAGCCACTGCATCATTTCTTGCACTTCACAAAAAAAACTTAAAAGTTCTTATTTATATTCTGGCATGACCACCAGGTCAGTGGAGTGTACAATAAATCAACAATTCAAACATTAATCATATTAGCAGTCACAGGCTCGAACTCCGGTTCACTGAAGGAGTGCGTGCTATTGCACTTTCGCTTCTGACCGCTCGGCTATGTCACACTTTATAGATTCTCCCGCCCAGTGGTGTTCTGAGAAATGGAGCACACACTTAGGGGTTCCAATTAACTGACGTTCAATGGTATTGTTTACAAAACTTTTCTATAGGAACGATTGCTTCCTGATGTGGAGTTGCTTTTAGTTGTACACTGTTCAGCATTGCTGTTTGCAGTTTAATTTGGGTTTCCAGTCAGTTCTAGTTTATGTACTGTCTACATGTAATTTGTGTCCAAGTGATTGATTTTAGTTCAGTTTGTAGGTAATTTAAACTTCTCTTTAAAATGGCCTCAAAGAACTCAAGTGAATCAGCTACTGCTAATAACACAAAGAAGGTGAAAAGCTATCAGAAAAATTTATCGTTGAAACTAAACTGGATGTTCTAAAAAGAATGAATTCAGGAGAGAGCTAGATTGTAAAGCAATTATTAATCAGCCCAAATCAAATTTTGAACTGGCTAAGAGTAGAAAACTTACTTATTATCCAAATGGTAGTTGAGAATTCTAGTCTCTTGCCAAAGCTACTGGCCACAAATTTTGCCCATCTCTCTATTCCCACTTCTGTTAAAACCTGATGGTTTTATTGCAATCTCAGCTAAAGATAAAGCTGACCTACTAGCATCCTACTTTTCTTCTAACCCTTGTATTGATCATCTTGATAAACCACCTCTACCATTTCCGGTATACTCCATTCAATGCTTCCTGTGGTCTTCCATCAAAAGTATGTCAGAAGAATTTTGAGCAATCTTGATGCCAAGAAAGCTCAAAGTCATACTGATGGTGTTTCTCCATTTGTTCTCAAAACCTGCACTCTTGAGCTTACTCCTGTTCTGCGTCACCTTTTTCCACTTTCTTATTCAACTGGTGTTTTTCCTACTGCTTGGAAATTTGCTGATATCCAACCAGTTCCTAAAATGGGTGAAAATTCCTCCATCCAATTATTGTCCCATTGCACTTACTTCTACACTTTCTAAAGTAATGAGAGATATTCATTAACTTTCAACTTCTAAACTAACTATAAACCTTCCATTTGATCAATGACTGCCAATATGGATTCCATCAGTGCTGATCCACTAGTGATATACCTGGCTTATATTATCCATCAATGGAAAAGTTTAGTGAAACTCAAGCAGTTGCTCTTGATATTTCAAAGGACGGATCTAGAGTTGATAGAATGAGTACAGAGAAGGGCAACAAGATTGGTGAAAGGAACAAAGGAGTTCTCTTACCAAGAAAGGCTTAAATTCTGCAAGTTGCAGCATCTGGAGACTAGGCACCTGCGAGGTGATCAAGGCCTTGAATGGTTTGAGCAGGCTCAATGCTGATGGGATACTTCCGCTTGCTCAGATTAAGAACCTGGGGGGGGCATAGATTCAAATTGAAGAAAGAAAGTTGTAGAATAGATGTGCGGAAGTTTGCCTTTAGGCAGAGGGTAGTTGATTGCTCAAACAGACTTCCATCTGTTGTTATGGAAGTTGATAGCTTAAATAAATTTAAAGCTGAACTAGACAAACTTTTGGAGGGACCAGATGGGTGAAATGGGAAGATTTTTTTTTTGGCTGATGCTCTATAAGCTTGCTTTCTTGCATCATATGCCTCAACTAATGCTAATGAGTTTTGATTGTGTTTAGCATAAAAGTCTTCTAAATCAGCTTTCATCTTATGGATTTCCAAATGTTTTTAATAATTGGGTATCCAGTTTTCTCTCTGACCACTCACTGTTAGTGATGGTATACAGCACTCTGTCTTATAGCTTCTCCAATAATGCTGGTGTTTTCCAAGGTTCGGTTCTTACTTCCAATCTTTTCCTCTTGAATATTAATGACCTTCTTCCATTGACTAGAAATCCTATCCATAGTTTTTCTGATTGACAGAACCAGTTCAAACACATGCCACAACCAGCCATTTACTGTCCAACTTTAAACTCACAGAACCAGCTTTTCTTCTTCCTCATTTATCTCTTAAGTTCCATTTTGTGAATGAAACAATCACCCTTCACACAAATTTCCAAAAATTACAATCTACAGAAATTCAAGTGTAATGTCAACAAGTATCTTCTTTCATCTTCTCAACCTTCATCCCACACACACAGTACTAAGTACTACAGGTTCTAATACCTTTCATGTTTGGGGCTTTCTTAAAAAAAAAAAAACTATACTGCATTTTCTTTAATTATGAGCAATCTGAAAACTAACAGTATTAAATTCACTGTTATTGTAGATAATGTAAATACAGTATACATATAAGGTTCCATAATTTTAAGGAAAGTTTTCTTGCATTTTCTTGAACATATCATTGTTTCACTGCATAATTTATATACTTAAAGTTTATATTTAAAATATTTCTGCTGCATTTAACATTGTTATACAGAGAAATGGTGCCTTAAAATCAGCTAAAAACACTATTATGCCAGCCAATTAAAATTATTTACATTATATTCAAAGGATGAATTTTCCCACTTAATGCTGATTCATGTAGCACTGTTTATATGGTTTCGATTAAGAATGCCTGTTCGTGTGTTTTCACCTCTAACCTCATTCCCTCCAAAACATCAGAATATTTTTCTTTAATGTTCAATTATTGACCTCAAGACTTTTTCATGGATGCATACAAAGATAACATAAACTTGAAGAGTTTCTTCCCCTACCTATTTCATTTAGAGTTTTCTGTTCCCAACTCCAATTAGCATACTTTTTCATCTTTCCTAATTTTTCCATGTTCTTTATCAAATGATCACATGATCTCACATGATCACTCAAGGGAAAACTGGCTGATTTTCTGAAATGTTGACATATCTGGGCACTATTTAGGGGTGACTATCAACTTTAAATACTAAGGGTTCTAACATCATAGGAAGCATTCTTTAGTGTTGATAGTCACCCCTAAATTTTTTTAACCTACATGCTTTAAAATATTTCTGTTAACTGAATATTCTTATCAGAGGCTTGAAATTATTTCATATATGTAATAAGATATAAGTAGATTATATAATTCCTTATATATATAAGTAGTGCATCCTGCTACATTTAGGAATAATAATAATATGTTCATAACTTAACAAAATGAAAGCTTTCATCCAAAGCCGGGGCCACACCACTTTCATGTTTCAAAGCAACTCATCATCATCAAGTGGGGAGAATAATTTCCTAGCTATGAATGCAAGCATCCTGTAATCTAATGTAAAATGTAATTCTATATGTTGTATATCTATATTTTCCAATAGCACAAAACCATTTTAAATAAGGAAATTAAAATATCATGATAACCTTCTTTTTCCTGTACTATAAATTAAATCCTTAATTAAATCTATTGTAAATGAAAGTCATCTAGCAGCATCTCACTTTCTGCCTTTTAACAGAGAGATGAGAAAGGCATACAAAGTTTTTTGTAATATCTATATTTTTAACGTGTATATTTCGGGATCCCATCTCTGGTATAAGGGGTCCCTCCCGCCCGAGTTCAACATTCTAATTTTATATAATCCATAAGTTCGAATCCGGCTGATTGTTTCATGCCATCCTCAATCTGAGCACACTTTGAAATATACAGTTCATGAAGATTTAAAAAGTAAAAATGCGAAAATAAAAAAACTTACCTAACAACATCTTTACATATTTTCGCTTTACATGTCATGCAGCCTGATTACTACTCAAACATAATATGATCGCACACTTAGCTAACATGTTTATATTTTAGAGACCAGTTATCAAAAATCCGTGGTAAACATATGAAAGCTCATGTTAAATTCACCGTTATCGATAGTTCCATTCTTATTGAAACCGTACCAAAAGCGGACTTTTCGTTAGCAAACAACCAATAATAATCATCACATTTTTATCACACCCGAAAGTGTACAGTATTTAAATAACTACCAATATTAGAAAAACACATGTGAATAAAAATTCCAAAATTACAGAACACGGTATTCACACACATACTGTAAACAAACCACACAGGCATGGAATCTTGTTTAATTTCTGTCATAGGTAGCGCTTCGGTTATGACGTCACTCAGATGTAGTAGATCATGATTGTGGCAGAGGGCGTTGCCTAAATCTGACCCGTATGATACGTAATCCAAACATTGGACATAGTGGCTTCTTCGGTAAGTTGAGAAGTATTTAAAGAGACCCTGGAATCAGGAACATGGCAATCAAAGTTTACATTTCCGGTATCTGTGGGAGTCAAGAAGTAAGTTTTATCTGATTGTTTGGATCAGGTTATATGATCTAAAAGATAAAAGCCTTAAGTTAGCAAGATTTTTTTTTTCTTGTATCACGATGCTGAAGCCCTGAATGTGCAGCTTAATTTAGAGTTGCATTTTAGCATATTCAGTTAAGTGCTTTGTGTGGAAACTTTTGTATTCTCAAGCTCAAACTATTAAAAATACTTTACTGATTGCTAATTACGTAATCTCCCTGTTACTTTTATTTTCATAAGAGCCAAAACAAGAATTGCATAAAACAATAAGTATTAAAATTGCGCTTCAAATGTTTCACCTGATTCCGGTTATTGTACTTGTCACAAAAATACTTCATATAACTTTCATTATGGTGAAAATAAACTGTGCGTATGCACAGTTTATTTTCACACTTGTGATGAATCCAGAATAGTCTAATAACGGTAAGGTATTGTAGGTTATCTGTAGGACGTTTTACACAAAACTGCACACTTCGGTAAACACCTCATCCATGACACGTTTATAGACTAATAGTGCTGTATAATTCTTGAACACTAGCCTAACCTAACGCTGAAGAAATAGAGAAAAAGTTCTCACATAGATGATGGCCAAGTTAGTATTGAACGGAACAACTCGACCAAAATCAGGAAAATATAAAACAAAATCGATGAACTGTTACACAGGTAAAGGAAACTCGAGACTGGGAAACGCCTTATACAATGATCTGGAAACTGCTTATGACAATGAACAATCTATTATATATACTAAAATAAGTTATACTAGAATTTCTAACATTATCAGATGAAAATGTGTATTCAGTGGAATAAAATTAAATATTGTATATGAATTGAGGATAAATATTTCGCCTGTTTAGTTGCCATTATTTTAAATTTATATGACAAATTTTAGCAGATACATAAAACTGCATACATTTTTATTTCCTTTCATTACATATGACTATGGAGCTCTGAACATGTTCTGACAAACCTGAGAATCCAGTTTGTAAACACCTCAGGCATGACATTGAGGAGTACTCTTGTGAGGCTCTGCTTAAGAATTTGCAGTGCACCTTCATGTAATTCACATAATCTGTTGGTGTCAGGTCTTCATTTGTAAGTAGGGTAGCTAGAAACTGGTTTAACACTACTTCATTTGTATTCTTATACGTAGTCTGCTTAATGATGTGAAATAAAATTTTACTACAAAGCTTTATTGTATAGTATTTAAAATTAGTAAATATTTAAAACGTATGTATTAGTGAATGCATTTTTAATTAAGAAAATTTTGTCCTACTTTATTAGCTGTCAAAAACTACTTCCGAAAAAAATGCCATTGAAAATTTGTAGTTCAGATTCTTTTAGCTTATTGATGCTTGAATAAATTGAGGTGCTTATGTTTTATTCCTTGTGATAGTTATGGTGATAATATTATTGACACAGCAATAAAACTATGCTAAACTAAGATCATCAGCTTCTTCCACTTAACTCCTTTAAGTCAATCATCCCAGAAACTGAAAGGCAAAATGTGATCACCATTAGCACATTCATTAAAGCATCTTTGAGAACTCCATATTAAATAAATGTTACTGTTATCAACAGTATTGGAAGTCGGTTTATCTGGTATGACTGTCTATGCTTAAATAAGTAACAATACAAAAGAATATTGAATGAATATGAAAAACATGACATTGCTTAAAAACATTAGGTGATATAAAATTAAAAATATTCACTGCATGGATTTTAAGTAAAAATAATTTATTGAATGACAGTGTGGCTCTTAGAAATATAGGCCAAATAATAGAAAACTATATATATGCTTTAGTAGAATACTAAAATAGAATAATTGAAATAGAAAGGAGGGTGGAAAAGGAATTATGGATTAAAAATTTAAGTATTTTTACTCTTATTCTACTTTGCTTATGTTACCTGCATGTAGAAAGATTTGCATTCAACTCCTGTGTTAATATTGATAAAACATTTAATAAGTATTAAATCAATAAACAGCAGAATAATGCAAATAACATGTTGTTTGTGTGATTCTGCTGTTTACTGATAACAGATAGTTAGCTACGCCACCAACTACAGCTCTCTGGGAAATAGGGACTGGGAGAAGTCATGCCTGAAAATAATACTTTGTGGAGGAAGGGGGGAACTTGGGAGAGTAGTAACTTAATACCTAATGATTTTAATGCTAGTTGACTTTTTTTTCTTAAAGTCAACTGGTACTAAATCTCTAATAAATTTTAATTAATCTTTAATAAAGATTAATTAAATATTAATAACATTAGATATTAACATTTAATCTCTTAAATAATTTGTATACTGTGATTCATACAGAAAAATATGTTGCACACTTGCGCTCTCTCTCTCTCTCTCTCTCTCTCTCTCTCTCTCTCTCTGCCTTAGGAAAATACCAAAAACTTCCAGATACAATGCCTTTATTAATGTGACTCTTCACTATTGGGGAAAGCATGTGCCCTAAAATATCTATTACTCTACTTTTCTATATAGCCTGTAATGAGAATTATATATGAAATTCCAGTTTATTTTTTTATTTATACTATTTTATGGATACATGTTAAACTGCTAACCATGATTTTGAAATGACTCAATTTAAGATCAAATTTGTATGTGAATTTTATTACTTAAAACTTGTATGCACATTTTGACAGTTTATGGATCCATTTTTTGAAGATTATCATGTGCATCTCTCTAAAGCCTCTGAACTATGCAATCTTAAACTAAAATTTTTATAATAGCTATTCCACTGAAGAAGGTTCTAAGATTGTAATTATATCTTTCGATATAATTTATTTATATAATGTTTAGCCGACCGGGCTAGCCGAGTGGGTAAAAGTACCTGCCCGGCAACCCAAAGGTCGCGGGTTCGATTCCCGCCTCGGGCTTGGATCAAAGTACTGCAAAAACCTTGGGAGGTGCAATATGGCCACAGAAGCCGATGCGCCAACAACTACCAAATCAAAAAAAAAAAAAAAAAAAAAATATAATGTTTAATTAATCTTATTAAAATTAAGTTGTTTGAGGATTGGTCAGTGACTACTAAACACAAATTATTTTATTGTTAAGATTGTTTGAAGCTCCTCTGCTGTAATTTAAGTTTGTAATGGGGGTGGGGATTTAACCCCCTAAATGTGACGTTCAGGTTGTATAATTGTCTGCATGTATTAGTTTGGAAAATTAATACATGCAGACAATTAACTTTCATTTGGAAATTGCAAGTGACTCTTTAAGCTAAGTTTCTGTTTCATGATTAGCTTTATTTTATTTATTTAAAATTCTGTACTTTGAATATGCCATTAAATTTTTTTATCATTGAAAAAGATTGAGGAACACTAATTTTTGCTCCTACAAGAAATAGCTTAAGGTGCATATTGAAAAACTAACCAGCCATCTTAGAGAGAAGGGCCTGATTGAAGTGTATAAAGCCCTGAAAGGATAAGTAAAATGAACAAGAAAGTATTTTTTATGTGCATATTGTGTGTGGATTGTTTATCATTCATAAAAAAAATTTCAAAATTATACCACAAAATATTCAATGATATTTTAAGACAGGTAGCTGCATTAGATATTAACATTTAGCAATCTCTCATATTGATTCCTTATTGTTCTAGGGTCATCTAATAAAAACTCTGGTACTTGGATACAAAATGACTAAAATTAGCTTTGCCTAAAGTGATAATGCTGATTAATACATTCCAAGTGCTTGAACCTGAGATATACTTCTGGCACATTAGCCACACTAATACAACTGTGCAGAAAGTTGACTTGATTATGTATTCAAAATGTCACGTATATAATCTTATTTTTCTAAAAAAAAAATTTATAATAAAATGTTTAATGACTTATTTCATGTCATTTAGCTTTTTTTACTATAAATTTATAAAAGTTCACTTTTATTATTGTTATTTAAAATTACACATACAACTTCAATAAGAAGAATACAAAAGGAATAGTTACCCAGCAGCACTTATTTTGTTTATATAAAAATAAAATGGAAAATTGGCAGCCAAATTATTTATTCTGATTTGAATGGCTACCAAATATTAATAATGGTGTGTGCGCATATTCATGTAGATGTAATTTATTTAAAATTACATCTACGTGAATATTGCTTAATGTAAATATTGTAAGTCTTTTTTATTAAAATGCATTAATTAAGGCTTACTGAATTTTAAAGAACCCTCTTATGTGATACTTTCATTGTTTTGGATTATTAATTAGCATGGCGTTAAAATAGCTTTATGGTTAAAGCCTTATACTACAAGTGCTATATAACATTATACATGACCTCATTCTCAAAGTTTCCTACTTGGTGCACTCTGCCTGGCATGGCAGCTAATCCTGTGGTTGTTTTGCCATTTTATTGCTGAGAAATGCTGGGGGGGGGGAAGATTTTTATAATTTAAATCAGTGGCCAGCAAATGGTTGATCACAACTGACTGGTTAACAGCAATGCATAGAAATAAAAATATATTATAATAAAATTAATTTTCTGAGCATGCCAATACCAGAAATTTCATTGAGTACTTACCTAATTTAGTTAAGTTTACTTCAAATTTCATGTACTTGCTGTGTTTTTTTTTTTTTTTTTTTTTTCCCTTCTCTTAAAAATTAAAATATAATTCTACAACCAATACATTTTATTTTATTATATAATTATTTTATCTATACTTGTGAAAAATTGATAGGTCAATCTTGAGACCATGTTCATTTTTAAAGTAGATCATATCATGGAAAAGGTTGCTGGCTGTGATTTTAGTGTGCAATTGATGTAATATATGCAGATAAAATGTTATGTAAAACAGTTCATCACAAGCTTTAAGAACCCACAAGTGAGCTATTTTTTGAGTATAATTGGAGGAACTTGTCATGTTAATCTGTTCTTTTAGTTTGTCTAGGCTGCATCTCTTTTCACCCTCCTTGCACCTCTTATGATTTTGAATTTAACATTTATTTTCATTGCCACTAAGTTATGGTCAGTATTGGCTATCTACTCCTAGATAGCTGAAAGAGTTCTTAATAGCATTTTTTATATCTCATATTCCTCAGTATATGATCTAGTTAGTATCTCTCAACATACCTGGGTTTCTTCCAAGTGCAGTATCTTTGCTTGTGAACTGTTGTTTATAAAGATTCTTTCTATAGAATTCATACAGCATTTCCTTCTTTTTTTTTTTTCTCTAATCTATAATCTTGCCCTTTTGCAATACTTTTTATCCCTTTCTTTTGTATTTTGTTGAAAAGTATGGTCACTTTGACTTCCATTTCATCCTGTATAAATAAATTATTCAAACATTTTAAGTTGCAAAATTGCCTTCATCTCGTGTGACACACCTGCTGTATTGAAACTAATCCTTTTTTCATCATTGTCATCTCTCTCTTTACCTCCATTCGTGCCACTTTTATCACTTCTTATGGCCCTTCACTATTTAGGAATAATGTTTTTGCTGCCCCATTAACATAACAGCTGGCTCTTAACTTATTTGATGGTGGTCAACTTGTACTATGTCACATATGCTATCATTGGAATTGTGTGTGTAGAGAGAAGGGGGCACACATTACTGCTTACTTCATCATTTTCTGATGGTGGTTGCTATGGTTGCTTAATTTCAGTTTTTGCAGTTTATTTGCAGATAAACCCTTATCTCTGTGTCATTCACCTGTTCAGCCTGAGGATGCACTTAATGGCTAGGACCTATACTTCTGGGAATAAATACAGACCCAAGCAGTAACCTACACCAGATTTATCATATTCTTTTTTGAAAATAATGATTCTGAATAACAGAATTAGTGTGACTGTTGCATTCTATATTGCCATCCAAAGGCAGTTGATATTACATTATAACAGTTCTGCTTCAAGAAACTTAGTTTTATTCCCCCCAAGAATAGTATTAATGTACCTACAGTTTCCCTTTTTTTTTTTTTTTTTTTTATTGGCCAATGAAAATATTTGGTGAATTCAATATATAATTGCATTAAGTAAATGAGATGAGCATTAACAGCTCTCTACCTATCTGATCTTTAAATTTGCAAGACTTGCATCCATTTTATATAGCTAGATGCATTAGCATTATAAATTTGTAAAGGAAAAGACCTTTCCAAATGGTATCCACTCAGCAATGAGCAGAAAGTTATCCAATTCATGATAGCCTCACTACATTAAGAAATTTAACCTTCAACTTTAGTTTTCTGGTAGCTTGCCTGTCTGTCAGTAAAAAAAAGATCAGTCTTATGAATTTAACTAGATTTTATATTAAATAAATCAGATATGTATTATTTTTCTGTTTGTATTATGTGTGTAATATCCTTTTCAGAAACCTAATTTTATATATTAGGTTAGAAAGCACCAGCAGAGGGTCCTCTTCATTTTGCACTCTATGAAAATAGAACATGAAATTATTGATGTTACTGAACCTGGAAGGGATGAAGATCTAAACTTCATGCAAGATGAGTGCAAAAAATATAATAAGAAAGACCCACTTCCTCCTCAAATCTTTAATGACACAGAATATTGTGGTGTGAGTATACATAATTTCTTAGCATTAAATTTATTTATACATTACATTAATGTGCTTTATAAAATCTTTATTTCTTAAGAAGAGTATTACTTAAGTTAGATAACAGGCGTTTAAATTTTTTCAAAATTGTTGGGTTTTTTTTTTTTTTTTCAAATATATTAAAATAAGGTAAGACCAACAGTGTTTCAAAAAACAGAAATGAAAAATGGAAGTTTTAAAACATTTTGTTAAAATGGTTTCTGGTGTAGATGTGAAGATAAAAAGGTGCTTCACATTCAAGAGAAAATTGGATGATCTGATGAGTGGTTATAGATTAACTTTAGAAGAGAAACTGGCCCAATACCAGATCTCTCCTTCCCAACTGAAACATTAGCTGTGTAAAACAAACAGTATTGCTTGTGTATGTTTTATTTATTTTTTCAATACATTTTTTGTTTAATATTAATATTTTTTTAAATGAATAGTAAATTTTTATTTATTAACCTTTGAATTTTAAAGTTTGAAAATGGGGGTAAGTGTTGGCAATCTATAGCTTTTATGGAACTAATCCCTGACTGTTATATGAAAATTGCATACTTATAGCACACATTCTACTATGCCTTTTTTTTTTTTTTTTTTTGCATTTTTTTAAAACATGTGTTATTATGGGACGAGCGATACTTTAAAGGCAAAATACTTGTCTTTAAAGATACTTGATGTTAAGAAAAGTCTAAATCCTAACGGTATTTCTCCACATTTTCTCAAAATCTGTGCTTCTGTTTTTTGCCACCTCTGTAGACTATTATTCCATCGATGTTTTTATTTCTGCATGGAAATTTATTCTCATCCAGCCAGTTACTAAAAATGGTGATAAATCTCTCCCAGTTATCTCCACATTGCACTTACCTCTACCTGTCCAGAATGATGGATAAATCCGTCAACTCTTAAACTACCTTGATGCCTTCCATCTGATCAATAATTTGCCAATGTGGATTCATTGTTCTACCGGTGATATATTGGCTTGTGATATGCATCTTTAAATTTTATGGAAAACTTTGAAACTCAGGCTATTCTACTTGACATTTCTAAGGCTTTTGACCTCATTTGGCATGCTCTCTAAATAAATTCCATCTTATGGATTACTGACTAGTTTTTGCAGTTGGGTAACCAGTTTTCTCTCTCTAAAAGCTCACTGTAAATAATGGTAGATGGCTGTCTTCTAATATTTCAACTAATTCTGGTGTTCAAGGTTTGTTTCTTTTTACAACTCTTTATGCATTGTATATTAACAACCTGATCCACTGAATGGAAATCCTATCCCTAGTTTGGCTGATGATAGCATGCTACATTCCAGTTTGAAGATACCTTTCCCTGCACAAATAGCTTCAACTTCTCAATTATCCACCACCAGTTCCTTAAATGCCAATCTGCAGGTAATTCTCCATTGGGGTGAAGAAAGCTTGAGTAGCTTCAGTAGTCCTAAAACTCAGTCCTGTTCTTTTTTTTTACAAAAAAAAAAAGTACTGCTCCTGTGCTTATCTTCAGTGATAGTTGAATTTCTAGACAGAATCTCATATTTTTATTGGGGATTACCTTGACTCTTCTGATACCTCTTAACATAGGCACAAATCACAAATATTGTTTTCCCTTTATAAAACAAACATGTTTCCTTTTCTTCTGAACAGCTATTGGCTCTGAATGAATCTCATATTTGCCTTACTATGAAATATTGTTACCTTTGCATGGGGAAGTGCCCCCAAAATCTCAGCCAAACTCTTGTCCTTTATTTAAAAGAGGACTGTCAACTGTTTGCAATTATTTTACTGTATCAATCTAAACTAATATTATATTGAATCAGTTAGGACCAAAAATCAGAGGAACTAGGGATGTTATATTCAGGAAATATAAAACATGTTTATATATATAAAACCCCAAAAGGACTTTTTTTTTGTCAATTGACAAAACTGTTTTAAAACTAGTATCCTACTAGTAAATTCCCACAAAAAAAGTAGGAAAGAAAGAAAATTATTCAGTGTTATCCAGTATATCTCTTGTGAGGTGGGAAAAGTTGTTCAGCTAGGTTAAATGACGTAACTCCTAAGTTTTCAATTATTTTTGTAAGAAGTGCATTTACTTAAATATCTACCTATTTCTCATGTTAAATTTTCATAATTTGGCAATTGATTGAGTGAATGAATATATCCACATTTCTATTTCAAGGTGCAGGATTTTCCTTTCAGAATATGTCTCTAGGGATTACTCGACTTGCCACATTATGGCCTTGGATGCCAATGTGCCATAAAACAACAACCAGCCAATCACAATTCTGTTTTGGGAAGTGTTCCCAACTACATATTTGACTATTCAATGTAGCCACTTATGCAAAAAATGTTGGCAACCACTGGATGATGACTTGGCACTTTCTGCATTAAAAATGCTGAAGATCATTTAGATCTAGAAATTAAAGCTTAAAAGAATTAAGATTACACCTGCCAGATTTCTCAAGCTAATAAACTTTGATACATGTTCACTGTGTGGCTTTGCTGACATCCAGATTGCATTAATTTTCTTTCTATACATTATCCAACACATCTTGCTAGACCAGAGGGTCTGTTATAAATCTTGAGTGAGCCCAGAATTTGTGTAGTTTCACCACTGAATATTCATCATCCTTGTGAAAACACACCAAATGTTCTATGCACACACCTGTGCATGACATGTTCATTAGCATGGGCACATGATGCAAGAAAGCAAGCTTATATAGCATCAGCCAAAAAAAAAAAAAAAAAAAACATTCCCTTCTCATTTTACTCATCCACCCGCTCCAAATGTTTGTCTAGTTTTGCCATAAATCTGTTTAAGCTATCAACTTATACAACGACAGATGGAAGTTTGTTCCAGCAATCACCCACCCATTGGCTAAAGGTAAATTTCTGCACATCTATCCTGCAACTATCTTTCCTCAATTTTCATTTATGCCCTCTCAGGTGTAGCCGGGTGGGCAGGAGCAGCAGTGCGTAGCGCACGCTTCTTGATTAGACTGGGGTTCGAGCCCGTGAGCCACCAAATATGGAGGATGCAGAAAGGTCAGGGAATGACCACCGTATATCTGCAGAGCAATATGGCCTTAGTTGCTAATGCTCCTAAAAACCAAACAACAAACCCTCTCAGTGATTATTCTGAGCAAGAGGAAGAATCCCATCAGCATTGAGCATGCTCAAGGCTTTATACACCTCAATCAGATCAGATCACCTCGCAGATGCCTAGTCTCCAGACACTGTAATTTGCAAAACTTAAACCTTTCTTCATAAGAGCAACCCTTTGTTCCATTCACTAACCTTGTTGCCTTTCTCTGTACTCATTCCAACAGCTCTACATTCTCCTTAAAATGAGGCCTCCAGACCTGTATACAGTACTCAAGGTGCAGCCAGACCATCCCCTTATTATACAAGGGGATAATCACCTCCTTATCTCTGCTAGAAAAATTCCTGTATATCATTGACAAGACATCATGAGCTACTCTTGCAGACTGTCTGCACTGCTCAGAAAACTTCATATCTGCCTGCACAGTTACCTCCAGGTCCTTTTCACTCTTTAGCTCTGTCAGTGTAGTACCACCCAGTTGTTTTTTGGAGCTTCTGTAGCCAGGTGGGAAGGAGCAGCTGTGCGTAGCACACGCTTCTTGATTAAACCGGGGTTCGAGCCCGTCACCACCAAATACGGAGGATGTGGAAAGGTCAGAGAATGACCACCGCATGACCCGGAGCAATATGGCTGTAGTTGCTAATGCTCCTTAAAAAACCAAACAAACAAACAATACCACCCAGTTGATACGTTACTCTGGGGTTACTGCTTCCCATATGCAGTACTTTACATTTCTCAATGTTAAACTTTAGTTGCCACTTCTCAGCCCATCTACTCTACTTTTCTAGATCCTGTTGCAGCAGCATACTATCATTAGTGGCATTAACAACCATGCCGACCTTCGTATCATCTGCAAACTTGGACATTAAGCCTGATATACCATCATTAATGAATACAGAAAACAACAATGGACCCAACGGTGAACCCTGTGAGACTCCACTAACATCATTAGCCCACAAAGAGCAGTGTCCATTGATTACCACTCTGTCGTCTCCCACTCAACCATCCCTTTATCTATAGCAGCAATTTGCCTCCAATGCCACACTGCTCCAATTTGTGCAGCAGTCTTCCATGTGCAACAGTATCAAAAGCCTTTCTAAGATCCAAATTATGATATCAAAATTATTCTTTACAATTTGTTCCTTTGTGACCAAATCATAGTATCCAATCAAATTAGTCAGACAAGACTTCCTCTTAACAAATCCGTGCTGTGTCCGAGCTATAACTGAAGTCTTGTCTCGATGATCCTGCAATGCTTCTTCAACCAGTGTCTCCATTAATTTCCCTGGAACAGAAGTTAAACTAACAGGTCTGTAATTACCTGTGTCTCCCTTTGTGGATTGGGGTCACATTTGCACATTTCCAGTCCACAAGTACCTCCCCTGAGTCAAAGGAAGCTGTCATAATTATGGCTAAGGGTTTGCTTACTTCCTTTGCTGTCTCCTTTAATATAACTGAATAGATTCCATCCACCCCAGTTGCCTTATGTTTATCATCAACAATTTCTCCTCCACTTTACTCTCAGTTATTATAAGATTATCTAGCTTACTGCCAGAGTTTAATTCACCTCTGCCATACCCCTCCCTGAATAACTCAGTGTGTGAATGTAGATGCAGAATATTCATTTAGTTTGTTAGCTACCTGAGCAGGATCATCAATAGTTGAACCATCGATATCAAGTGGACCAATCTGATTCATCTCCTTCCTAGAGTTTACATAAGTAAAGAACTCTTCTGTTTTTCTTTGCATCCTTTGCCAAAGATTTCTCCTAATCTGCCCAACCTTCATTGTGATGTTGTTACAGACCAGCTTATATCTATCATAGGTTTCTGTGTCACCCATTAATTTATTTGTATCCCATGCATTTTACTTCTCTGCCACATGTCTAATTAGTTCATCTGACATCCATTTAGGCGTAAATCTTGAACAATATTTCATTGTTGAAAAGTCTAGTAGCTTCCAAGATTAATTCTTTGAATGCTTCGAAGTTTTCATCAGTTGGTCCCACCGTATAGAATTTAAATACTGTTTCAGACCACTGTAGTCACCTTTACAAAAGCAAAAACCCTTCCCAAAGAGGTAACTACCCTTCATGGTAGTTACCTCTTTGAGTAAATCCCACTTCAGCACACTGTGATCACTGCCATCTATTGGTTCCTTTATCTGCAGATTCTTAATGCATGAAGAATCACTACTGATAATCAGATCAAGAGTATTACTCCCTCTAGTTGCCTCCTGAACATGCTGCTGTAGAAAACAATCATCCAATAAATCCACAAAAGCCTTGCTAGTGTGTGAGAGACCAACCCACAAATTCCAGTCAATCTCTGGGAAATTAAAATCCCCCATTATAAGACACTGATTTACTGGCCTACTCTATTTCTCTGCACAATTGCTCATTATACTCATCAGATTCATTTGGCCTATAACACACACCTACTCTATTTTTCTTTTCCCAGTGCTTATGTCACTCCAAACAGACTCAACATTACATTGTCCACCAACATCAATTGGATGCACTTCCTTAGATTTGTTTCTTAACTAACAGCATGCCGACCGGGCTAGCCGAGTGGGTAAAGTACCTGCCCGGCAACCCAAAGGTCGCGGGTTCGATTCCCGCCTCGGGCTTGGATCAAAGTACTGCAAAAACCTTGGGAGGTGCAATATGGCCACAGAAGCCGATGCGCCAACAACTACCACATCACATCATCACATCACAACTAACAGCATAACCCCTTCCTGTCCTGTCTATCCTTTCTGTACACATTGTATTCCCCAAATTCCAATTCAGCACTGCTTATGTCTGTGTGACACCATGTCTCTGATATCCCAACAATATCTGCCTTTGATGTCTTGACTAGCCCTTCAAGCTCATCAGATTTATTAACTATACTCCTAGCATTTGTGTACATGCAAGTATACATGCACCTGATTAAAAAGACCTGCACGTCTGGATTCATTATTAAAATCGAATTACTGTTGCACAGAGCAAAACGGATACAGAATAAATTGACAAGTTTAATAATAGGAAAGTACATACATATATTAGATTAGATTCATACAAAAAAGCTTTCGGTTGTTTTTGTCAACCTTCCTCAGTCAAACTGACAGTAAGAGTGGAACATGAGGGTGTGTACTGCCAATCATGTACATGCCTGTGGACATTGCCAGCATTTCATCTCTACCACAGGCTTCAACATCCAACAATTAATCATGCAGTTCATGTACATGATTGGCAGTACACACCCTCATGTTCCACTCTTAACTGTCAGTTTGACTGAGGAAGGGTGACAAAAACAACCAAAAGCTTTTTTATATGAATCTAATATGTATGTACTTTTCATAATTTATTCTGTATCCATTTTGCTTATTCAGTCTTCCCTTTACACAGATACCGTTCAATGTTTGCCAGTTGTTATCATCTACACTCAAATTGCATTACTGCCCATTTAAATATACATATTCATTTGTTTACAGCACACAAATTTAGTGCCATAATTTTCACACTCAAATTGAGTATCTGACACTTATCTTAGAGGGTATCTTTATCTGTTTTGCAGGTGCAATCATTTATCCCATACATATCCCAGCCGTTTATCCTAGAAATCTATTTCATTTGAATAAACCGTGTAAAAGTTAACCCCTCCCTTTAAAAAAGAAATCTGCATATTAAGTTTATTTGTGATCAGTTATATAGAAAGTGTACAAAGTTACTTTTTATCCCTACATGTTTGGTTTTTTTTCTACCACCTACCCCACTCTTTGTTTTAACCTAATGCAGACTCATAAGAGATCTAAGGAATAGAACTAAACATTTAGTGGAGCAAGAACAATTAATGAATATATTAGGGAAAAGGAAAAGTGGAAGGAGTCAAAGTTACAGGAATAAAAACGTAACTGTTTGATTTTTAAAATTTCTGAATGACTGATCAGAAATAAAGGATTCAGATTTGCTGTGTTTAGCTAGATTTTGAAATCAGGTTGATCTAATTCAACTTATGATCATATTTTTTTATTGTTAATAAATATATAAATTTCAATTCTTTATTCATTTCTCATACTTGGACTGCACCTTGTAGGATTATATTGACTTCCAGTTAGCTAATGATGATGATGAACTTCTGAGGTTTTTAAAGTTAGCTGACACAGCAATTGCAGATGTTCTGGAAAGTAATGCACTTCCTGTGGAATCTGAAACACTTAAAGAAAATGGATTTGCATCCCATGAAAATGAAAGTGAAGTGCAAGAGGAAGTAAGTATATTTGTTTTGTTTGCTATTTCATAAAATGTTAATTTTATGAAATATTAAATTAAATCGTATATGATCATATAGGATTTATTTTTTTATTTCAACCATAATTTTTATAGAGGTGATTGGAATCTTAATTTTATTTGTTTCTGAACCACAGCATTAGCATTAGTAGAGGCATATGATGCAAGAAAGCAAGCTTATGCAGCATCAGCCCAAAAAAGGAAAAAAAGCCACTTCCATTTCACCATTCCGTTCATTCGAAATACCTGTCCAGCTGAGCCTTAAATTTACTTAGGCTATCAACTTCCACAACAAGGGATGGAAGTTTGTTCCAGCAATCAACCACCCATTGGCTAAAGGTAAATTTCTGTACATCTTTCCTCAATTTTCATTTATGCCATCTCAGGCAATTATTCTGAGCAAGAGGAAAAATCTTATCGGCATTGAGCATGCTCAAACCATTCAATGCTTTATACACCTCTATCAGATCACCCCGCCGGTGCCTAGTCTCCATACACTAATTTGCAAAACTTAAGCCTTTCTTCGTAAGAGCAACCCTCTGTTCCATTCACTAATCTTGTTGCCCTTCTCTGTACTCATTCCAGCAGCTCTACATCCTTCTTGAAATGAGGCCTCCAGACCTGTATACAGTACTCAAGGTGTAGCCAGACCGTCCCCTTATACAAGGGGATAATCACCTCCTTATCTCTGCTAGAAAAATTCCTGTATATCATTGACAAGACACCATGAGCTACTCTTGCAGCCCGTCTGCATTGCTCAGAAACTTCATATCTGCCTGCACAATTACCCCCAGGAACTTTTCATTCTCTACCACCATCAGTGTAGTACCACAGAGTTGATACGTTGCTCTGTGGTTACTGTTTCCCATATGTAATACTTTACATTTGTCTTTGTTAAACTTCATTTGCCACCCCTCAGCCCATCTGTTCAACCTTTCCAGATCCTGTTGCAGCAGCATAGCATCAGTAGTGTCCTTAACAACCCTGCCAACCTTTGTATTGTCTGAAAACTTGGACATTAAGCTTGATATACCATCATCAGTATCATTTATAAATACAGGAAACAACAACAATGGACCCAACACCTAACCCTGAGGGACTCCACTAATAGCATTAGTCCACAATGAGCAGTGTCCATTGATTACCACTCTGTCAACTCCCCCTGAATCATGCCTTTATCCATAGAAGCAATTTGCCTCTAATGTCACACTGCTCCAATTTGTGCAGCAGTCTTCCATGTGCAACAGTATCAAAAGCCTTTCTAAGATCCAAATATATAATATCAGAGTTATTCCCTGAATCCAGTTCTTTTGTGACTGCATCATAGTTTCCAATCAAATTGGTCAGGCAAGACTATCCCTTAACAAAACCATGCTGTGTCCGAGCTATAACTGAAGTCTTGTCTAGATGATCCTGCAGTGCTTCTTTAACCAGTGCCTCCATTAATTTTCCTGGAACAGAAGTTAAACTCACAGGTCTATAATTACTTGTCACCCTTTGATCCTATTTTGTGAATTGGGGTAACATTTGCACATATCCAGTCTATGGGTACCTCCCCTGAGTCCAAGAAGCTCTCATAATTATGGCTAAGGGTTTGCTTACTTTCTTTGCTGCCTCCTTTAATATAACTGGATAGATCCTATCCACCCCGGGTGCCTTTTTTATGTTTATCCTCAACAATTTCTCCTCCACTTTCCTCTCAGTTATTACGAAATCATCTCGCTCACTGCCAGAGTTTACTTCACCTCTGGTATTCCCCTTCCTGAATAACTCCTCATGTGTGAATGTAGACGCAAAATACTCGTTTAGTTTGTTTACCACCTGAGCAGGATCCTCAACTGTTGAACCATCAATATCCAGTGGACCAATCTGATTCATCCCTTTCCTTCTAGAGTTTACATAGGTAAAGAACTCTTTTCTGTTTTTCTTTGCATCCCTTGCAAAGGATTTCTCATAATCTGCCTTTGCCTGCCTAATCTCCTTTGTGACTTGGTTACAGACCAGCTTATATCTATCATAGGCTTGCATGTCACCCATTAATTTATATGTATCCCATGCATTTTTCTTCTCTGCCATATGTCTCATTAGTTCATCTGACATCCATTTAGGCCTAAACCTTGAACAATATTTCTTAGTTGGTATGTAAAGCCTCTTAGCTTCCAAGATAAGTTCTTTGAATGCTTCCCATTTTGAATTTGCTGTTGGTAATATCAGTTGGTCCCACTGTATAGAATTTAAATACGGTCTCAGACCATCGTAGTTGCCTTTACAAAAGCAAAAACCCTTCCCTTTACCCCTGATGGTAGTTACCTCTGAGTAAATCCCACTTCAGCACACTGTGATCACTGCCACCTAGTGGTTCCTTTATCAGCAGATTCTTAATGCATGAAGAATCGCTATTGATAATCAGATCAAGAGTATTACTCCTAGTTGCCCCCCGAACATGCTGATGTAGAAAACAATCATCCAATAAATCCACAAAAGCCTTGCTAGTGTGTGAGTGACCAACCCACAAATTCCAGCCAATATCTGGGAAATTAAAATCCCCCATTATAAGATTCTCTGATATACTGGCCCACTCTATTTCCCTGTACAGTTTCTTATTATACTCATCAGAGTCATTAGGCCTATAGCACACTCCTACTCTCAATTTTGATCTCCCAATACTTATGTCACACCAAACTGACTGAACACTGCACTGTCCAGCGATGTCAACTGGCTTCATTTCCTTGGATTTTATGGGTTTCTTAACTAATAGCATAACCCCTCCTCCCTGTCTATCCTTTCTGTACACATTGTACTCCCCAAATTCCAGTTCTGCATTCCTTATATCTGTGTGACATCACGTCTCTGATATCCCAACAATATCTGCCTTTGATGTTTTGAGCAATACCCTCAAATTCATCGAATTTATTTACTAAACTCCTAGCATTGGTGTACACGCAAGTATACATGCACCTCTTCCTATTCTTAGCTACCCTAACACAACCCATGTGGGTGCCTCCGTAGCCAGGTGGGAAGGAGCAGCAGTGCGTAGCACACGCTTCTTGATTAGACCGGGGTTCGAGCCGGTCACTACCAAATACGGATGATGCGAAAAGGTCAGGGAATGACCACCGCATATCCCGGAGCAATATGGCCTTAGTTGCTAATGCTCCTAAAAACAACATAACTAACAACCCATGTGTTTACTTGTACTGCAATGACTCCCAGCAATCACTGAAATACCCTGCATCTTGTTTTCCAGGTTGCTGTTCATTCCAATATAAGCAGTGCAAGAATCACTTTCACCTCTGCCTGTGGCTACTGTTAATCTATTAGTCCTTGTATCCTCCCCAAGCTAGCAGTTTTCTGACCCACCTAACACTGCCTCGATAGCATCAGCAAATATTCTAGCACCCTTTCTATTTAAGTGTATCCCATCCATGTAGAAGCAGTCTGTCCTGTTAACAAGTACAGACCAGGCTGAAAAAAATTCTACCCCTTGAGCCTTGCACAATCTTTCCCGGGCCGAATTGATCGACAAGGCTCTCATCATATACTCCCTCCTACTGTGTCTGGGCAGAATTGCAGACACTTTTCTAGTGATGACTTGCAGTTTTGTGTCTTCAAATGGCAACAAACTCTTTTTAGGTAAAAAAATAGAAATCTCCCTGAGGAAACCTCATAATTAAATTTAATATTGACTAGCTCAATACTAAGTACAAAAATCTCTCAATTTCTCGTCACAAATAGTAGCAGAAATTAATTGAATGACTGGCAATTGATAACTAAAATACAGTAGACTGTCGAAATAACAGCACATTGAGATCAGATGTTTACATAAAATGCGGATGTCTTGCAATGCTGAAAAAAAGAAAATAAGTCACATTGAAAGTGAATTCTGTACTGATATCATGGATTATAATGATGTTTTACATTTTTTTTAAATAAAAAAAAACTCCTCACTGTGGCTCCTAAAGTCAATAAACCTCATACAGGGAAGAAAAGAAGAATAATTAACAACGTTAAAACTTAGTGATAAACGATATAATAATAGAAATTAGAATGGGTGCAAGCAGGAGTGGAGGGTATTTAATGGCAGAATATAATATTAGATCTTCAGCATGTTTGTTTTTTATGTGCAGTTAATAAAATTTGCATTTTAATCTCTTTCTTATTTAGCCTCATTATTTCTGCATTAAATATATTAAAAATAAAACTTTATAGATAATGGAAAAATCAAAATAACGGCATCGTGAATCCCTGAAGGTGCAATTATTCTGAAAGTCTACTGTATGTACAATGAGAGTCAAAAATTGTGCCCAGAGGCATTTTCAGAAAAAATTCCCTAAAACCTCTACAGAACTCACAAACATGAGTTGTATATGCAATGTAATTAGTGCAGTGCAGTAAATCTTGAGACAACAAGATCAATAGCAGAGTATCATAAATACAAACCAAATTCTAATGAACTTTCTCATAAAATGTTTTTGGTTGCTACCATAATTATATTGAATTTAAGTTCAAAAGGAATCCAATGATAGAAAGAAATATTACTTTTGTATAAGGAGTTGGAATTTCTGTAGTTATGCCATTGTGTAGTTCATCACTCATACAGATTTTATTATTGATTGTTTAGTTTTGACAGAAACTGTTTATATTTTAGAGTTTACTTAGTACTGTAATATAACCTTATTCTTTTAAGGATATAATGATTAGGCAGTCTTATTGTTAAATTAAGATATTTCACCCACATGTTTATGCAGATTGAACTTTATTTCATGTAAAATATATAATATAGCAGTGCTTTTTTTGGGACGGTACGCAATGCTATGGTGTGCTGGCACCTTTATTAACAGTGACATGTGACATTTGGATGCAGTACACTTCGAAATTTGTAATATTGTTAATGAAGAGAATAACAAGAAATTCTTGTTTCTTAAAAGGTGTATATTTGTCTAAAAAAAAAAAATATATATATATATATATATAAAGAATTATTATTAGTGTAAAATATAGTAGGTAGATATTTGTTTAGAATTAGACTGTTGAAAATACGGTGTACCCTGGGAGCGATATAAGTGTTGACCGAAAGGGGGGGGGAAGATAGGAATCGAAATTAAAATAAATATAACAAAAGAAAAAATAAACCAAATGGAATTTTGAAGAGACGACCAAGGTGGAAATAGCATTGCGGTGTCATTCATAATTTTAGTGTCTTCTTCAGAGGTCATCCACCAAAATAATGGAAAAGACAGCAATGCTCTTACTTCTGACTGACACCGCAATGCTATTTCCACCTTGGTAGTCTCTTAAAAATTCCATTTGGTTTATTTTTTCTTTTGTTATATTTATTTTAATTTCGATTCCTATCTTTCTCCCCCTTTCGGTCAACACGTATATCGATCCCAGGGTACACCGTATTTTCAATAGTCTAATTCTAAACATAAATATCTACCTACTATATTTTACACTAATAATAATAATTCTTTATATATACGTTATGGTTGTAGGATATTTTTGCGTTAGCAGTGACCCTGATCCATATTTCATGTTATCGTAATACTGCTTATCTAATTTTATCTTAATCTCCTCCCGCAGCATATACCATTAGCTTCTCCATTCTATTATTCTATAAGATTATATATATGAGTAGGAGATGCAAGAAAAGAAAAAGAGACAGAGAAACAGGAATTGCACCTGAATGTGCAAAGCTGCAAAGACAGGATACAAAAGATATAATGATAAAATTAGCAGTAATTAATAAAAATACAAAAAGATGGAGAAGTAAATAACACAAGGTGCCGACCTAATAGGGGGAAGAGAAGAGAATGAGAAATTAAAAGAAAAATGTTAATCTTAATCTAAAAAAAAATTATGAAATTATATAGAATTAAAGGTTGAATTAATAAGCCAATCATATGTACAGGAGTTGAAAGGGAAAGAAGAATTTAATCAATGTTAAATAATAGAGCATCAAAATGAGGGTGGTAGGAAAGGTAAATAGGGGGGAAAAAAAAAAAAACTTGATGCAAACTAAATAAAATTGGTAAATAGATCAGGTATTTCATCAGGGGATACACCTGATCATGTACCAAAGCACTGTTTCTATGCAAACTTTACACACACACACACACGCGCAAGGTGTTTCAAAAATGGTCAGTAATTTAAAGGTGAAAAGTACAAACTAAAATAAGCAAAAAGGTCCCAGTGAACATTGGGCCGCAAATGAACTATTTTCAAAATAATGCATTTTAAGATCTGCCACTGACTATGGGAGCACTCTGGGAGGGTAGTCTGTATTTCTGAGACCTTGTACATGCTGGATATGGTTAGGGGTACAGTAATTGGCTATGTAAAATTTGCCAACACACACTGCTATGACTCAGTACACGCTCTTGCAGAGCAACCTTCCTTGTCGAAATTCCTGGATTTTATTCTATTCTTTTTAACACTGTTTCCTCAACATCAGGTGTTATGCTTCTGGGGCTACCAGCTTGTACTCCATGCAAAGCGCCCATGTTCTCTAAGGTATTAATGTACTCTGAATGTGCATCTGTTGGGCTGCCTTTAGTGGGGAAATGCTTCTTGGTACAAATGTGCAGCCTTGAGTGCACTGTCGTTGGCTTTACCATATGTGAAGTGCATGTCCACATACTCTTCATTGCTGTAACCTCTTTCCATGTTGACTATCCTTTGACAAATACTGGTATGCCTGCTATGTGTCAGAGCATTGAGAAAGGGAGAGAATGAGCATAACCTAAACAAACAAGTCAGTGGTGGATCCCAACTAGAAATGTGCAATATCTCAAACGATTCACTTAAGGACCCATGTTTACTAGGTTTTTTTTTGAATATTGTAGCCTGTACAGTTCACCTTTAAATTATTGACCATCACTTTTGAAACACCTTGTATATATACAGGATGTCTCAAAAATATTGGTACAAACGTTTAGGGGAGGTAGGTAACATCTAAAGCAGGGGTGGGCAACTTTTTTCGTCAGCGGGCCGAATGAAATTTTTGTATCATGATGCGGACCAAATGAAATTTTCGCATCAGGATGCGGGCCGGAATAGATTGAACGATTTAATAAAAAAAAATCAGAACCTAAAAAATGTTATATTACTTGAATTACCAAATTATTAAGTTATTTTTAAAAAAAATATCTGAATGTCCAATTATCATTGAAAATGCGGCATTCGGCATCAATTTTTCTTTTTTTTTTAATTGGCTCATTTTATGGGCTATAAATTATATTAAATTAAAAATTGTAATAATTAGAAAAGGCATAAAACATAAAATATCTCGCACCAATATTATTTTTTTCAATAAGAAGTCAAACCCAAAGGAACTTCGTTCGATCGATGCTACAATAATAATTAGGAAATAACTCTTTGACGCTGCGTAGAATCACTTGGTTACTGTTGTACTGGCCGCGATTCCCGATTGAACCGAGTTAAGCCGAACGTTTACGGCGAGTGTAGTCAGGTATGGATTTTCTGTATTTATGCATTTACCGAGGGGGCCGGATTCAACATCGTCGCTGGCCGGCTGTTGCCCACCCCTGATCTAAAGGAATGTGAATCGCATATTAACCCATAACCGGAAACGTCATGGGAAAGTTGTAGCAGAGAACAAGAAGCAGAAATGACACAAGACAGTAATTAGTGGCAAACATTTATTTGACATAATATTAACAATGGAGTAAGAGATGGATGCATTTCATGATGTTACAACAGATGCTCAAAGGTTCCACCATGAGACGCAATGCATGCGTGACACCGACAGCATGGATTGGCAGACATAGTCGAACACACCTGGAGTTTCTTTGACAGTAGCAGCAGCGCAGAAGAGTCTCACCACAAGATCCATTTCCATCTCCACAGGAAATTCATACACGATAGATTTGAGCCCCCCCCAGAAAGAAACTACGGCCAATCCATCGACGCCCAAAACGCATGTTCAAATGGTCACGAACACACCTTCCATAATGTGCAGGCACCCCGTCATGTTGAAACCAAATGTTGCATCTCACATTTGCTGGAACATCGTCAAGTAACCCTGGTAGAACTTGTTCAAGAAAGATCCGATATTTAGTGGAGTTCATGTGGGATGGTAACAGGTATGGGCCGACTAAGCATTCACCAACCATACCTGCCCACACATTTATTGCAAAGCTATGTTGTGGCACATGGGGCACACACCGTGTGGGTTGTAGTGAGCCCACACATGAGCATTGTGCTGATTGAATAAGCCTTCCAGAGTGAAATAAGCCTCATCCATGAACAAAATATAGGCTGGAAAATTCAAGTCTTGAACACTTTCTTGGAGAAACCACTGCGCAAAAGCCACACGTGTAGGATGATCTTGGGGGAGCAGTAACTGAACCCTTCGGAAATGAAAGGGGGTGTAAGGAATCATCGTGCCAGACACTGTACACTGCAACGAGACGCTCGTAAGGCAGAGGCAACGGCACGTGTGCTGGTAGTAGGATTATTCTGGAGGCATTCAGCACACTTTTTTCCATGGTGGGAGTTCGCATCGAACGTGGTCTGTCCGCACTACTCCTGTTACCTCTAAATGACCCATAATCGCACAAATTTTGATGCACACGCGCAAACAAACGGTGGTCCGGTACATGTCTGTCTGGGAAGCGTTCTCCATAAATTCGTTGAGCGGCTTGTCCATTGCCCTCTGCTAATCCATACACTAGGTGCATCTCTGCCAGCTCACAGTTCGTATATCGATGCATGCTCTTCGTGCGGCAACTACTGCTTGAATGAGTAAACCAGAAATTTTATCTCTCATGAACTGATGAACAGTGCCGTCTACCAATTTACAGTGATGTTTCCGGTTATGGGTTCCTATGCGATTCACATTCCTTTAGATTTTACCTACCTCCCCTAAACGTTTGTACCAATATTTTTGAGTCACCCTGTATAAGTAAATATATTGGTATTAATCCTTGTATTTCTAATTCTAAGAATATGCCTATTTTTTATATTTTGGCTTTTTATACTCAGGATATACCTTGAAATTTTATAATTTTTAGTGAATCAAATTGACTTAGAGTTAAAGATTCCAAAACTGAAATTTTTAACCCTGTCTAAATTCACCAAATAAGTCGTACTTTAAAACAGCATGGAGTTTAATTGCTAATTATTTATTTTATAATAAAGCTAAAGTCTTTTGTTTTGTTAACAGTTTCTTGATTCTTAATGTTTTTGATGTTGTAAAATTAGTATCTGAATACATAATACATTTCTCTAGAATGAACAAGTAACAGAAGAAGCTGAAGACGGTAAGAAAACTGTAGAGACAAAAGTTATGGAAAGCTCAAATGGTGATGTAATTGAAACAGTTACTGTAGTTGATACAAAAACTGAAGTTATTGCACAACCAAAACAGGAAGAGTCTGAGGAAGATGAAAGCGAAGAAGAGTCTGAAGATGAGGAGAACTAAAAACGTTTGCATTCAATTAAATATATTCCATTATTTTAATTCAAAACATTGAATTTCTGAATTGGTTGAGTGATAATTACTTTGCAGATGCCAAGTCTTTCATAAAAATGTTACCAATATATAGCTAAGTATAACTTGGATTTCAGAATTGTTGCATATTGGTTTCGTGCTAGAGTGAGTGAATCAATCCTTCATTTGCAGCAGGGCCAACACTAGCATTTGTGGCACCTGAGGCAAAACCTTGTGATGGTGCCCAATTCATATCGTATTTTAATACGCATATATATGCAGTGCGGCACACTGCCTATTTTAGATGGCGCCTGTGGCAAGTGTCTCATTTGCACACCCTAGCGCCAGCCCCGATTTGCAGAACTTTCAGAACTGTAACATCAGTATTAAAATTAGAATTTTATTTCCTTATATACTAGTAACATTTTTGTGATTAATCCTGTCTGTTTTTAAAAATTCAGTTAATCATACATTGTTCCATTCTAAATTACTGCCACACTAGAGAGGTGAGAATAGAAATTTTTTTTTAACATATCTGTGTTCTTTTTGCCTTAGGCAGTTGCATCTTATTGCATTAATAGAAAAAGGATAAAAAAAAGTGGGAATGTGCATGTTGCCTTCTTTTTCAAAACAAAAATTTTAACTTCATTACTTAATACCAATCCATCCAGATAACTGAGTTAAAGTCAATGAAAAAAAGTAATATAAAATCCTTTTAAGGTGATAAAAATTTTATAAAATGAAATGCTAAACAGTAAAAACCTGCCTAAAGTAAACACTCACATACTGCTGCTCAAAAATGATCATTTTTATGGTCACTATGTACAGAGTTTTTAATTTCATGCAAGAAGTGATTTTTAGGACTCGTAGGTTTATGGTCAAGAAAGAATATAGTTTTGTGCTAATCTTTTTCATATCATTAAAGTATAGGGAAAATTATGCAATTCAAATAATTTATAAAATAATATAAAAGAAAAACAAAGTATCACACTATATATGTTATATATTGTGAAACATTAATCTTTTCTACAAAAATAATAAAAAAGAATACTGTACTTATAAATTTTCTTTTTTTTTTTCATTAGGAATTTTTGTTTGTATGTAATTTGTCATCGTTTGCAAATGCAGTATATACATAATGATATATAATGCGGTATATATATTGTTTCAGGATTTACAGAACTCTCTCTCTTAATGGTAGTTAACTTTCATCCCTATAGTTATGTGCTTTGTGAAGTTTTTTATTACTTTCTTCCATGTCAGATGCCTTTTTTATTTTCACATCAGTTATCCATACAACAATAAAATTTCTTTTACAATACTCTTCTGTGACAAAATTAGCAGTTGATTCACTCAAACTTAAATTTAAAAAATGTGCAGCAGTGGTTTCATGTCAGTATTATAAGTGCATTGGCTAATCATAATATATTCACTTTTGATACAATTTCCAAAAATAATTACAGAATTTTATATTTGGATATTACATTTAAACTTTGCATAAAAAGCTTTAAAATTATTCCTTGATCCAAGGGTTGTAGTAATGGGCAGTTAACTTCCATTAAAATGTGCCTTTTCATTTTATTATTCATGTCTTTCAGCCATTTGCTGAATAGTTCTGAAGCTCTCCGTAATACTAGTTATTTGTCCATTTGAAAGTGTTTGAAACATCTGGATTTTTGCGATTTTTCTTTAGTAACTAGTGGCTGAAGATAAAACATTTTGGCTCTTTTTTTTAAATACAAACTCTAGAATGTAGGTTGGAGGTGGTAAAAAAAACATACATTTCAAAATACTTATAGCATAGGAATTTTGAATTTTTCATTGAAAGGGTTTTTCTTTTCTTGTTCATAGTGGCAGAAAGTGTGGTGTTTTTTTTTTTTTTTTTTTTCCATAGCCTAACTGCCAATTTTCAGTCATGAATTCTAACAATGTTAACACACTCTTCAAAGTAGCTTATAATGCTGCCATGTGTGAATATTTCTCGGTGAATGCTTTTTAATGGTTCTTAATATTTACTTTTTTATAATTTTTTTTTTTTTCTGATTCTGAAATGCTGTCACTGTTTTTCTTACTGTTATTTTTCAAGAATTTCCTGAAGAAATTGCATTTCTATTTGTGCTAAAAGTATAAAATATTAAGTGTTTTATGACTGCTATTAATTTGTATTGTGCCCTTTTCTCTCTATTCTATCCAAAGTATGCTGGCCGTAGTATTGTGATCAGCATTCACAAGTAAGAAGTTACAGCTTTGAGTCCATATGCTGCCTACCAAAAGTGTGCGACTGATTGTTAACTGGCCCTGAAAATTCAGCTACCTTTCATTTGATATGTATACATTCACAATGAATACATAGTCTTCTATCCTTAGAATAAACAGAAATTTAATTTTATTCCATTCTCATGCCGCATTGTACATAGAGGTACATTATACTTTTCAGTAACGTTAGTTATTCAACCTCTCAATGTTTTATCAAGTTAAATTTGCACTAAAAATTAGATTTAAAATGGAGCAAGTTTTGAATTGAAACTCTTCGTTAAATAAACTAGAATTTCACTGAAGCGTTTTAATTTTAGCTTTATTATTTTTTATTTTTAGTTTCACCACTGAATTAATGATCACTTTATGGGGACACGTATGTCCTAAAGTGTCACCTGAAAAGTAGTTATTGGTAGTGATATCCCCAGCACTTAGTCCTTGAGGCTTCTTTAATAATGTTGGTGCAGGTTGAAAAAAAAATATTTATTTTTGGAGGCCTATTATTATTTGGGGCCCAAGTATATGCTGGTGGAGCCCATGTGGATAGACTGCCTTGTTTACTGGTTGCTGTATGCAAAAAAAAAATTCCAGTGAAAGCATAGGAGTTTTTTCAGAGCATAATGAAAAGTGGCCACAGTTGATTGAGATGATCGCTTTGGCAAGTTTTACTGTATAAATATTTTTGAGAGAGAGATTAAAATTGACTGCAAATTAAATTCACAATTTTGTGAACAAATACAAAAACTTTCTTCACAAAAATATTTTGTCTGTCAAAAAAAAATTTTTCTTTTTTTTTTATAAAAAACATTTAAAAAATTGTACTTGTCTATGAATTAAATTGTGCATAAAAAATGTAAAATAATTCAGCTCACTTGCATTTTTCTCTTCATGCTACTATCTTACATTGTATTTTATTTCTTTGGAAATATACTGATATTAATAATATTTAACACTAATTTTAAAAGCTTATATAAGTATATTAAATGTTTATTAACCTGCACCACCAATATATTCTAAATATAAGAGGGGAAGAATATATAAAGGAAATGAAGCAATTTGAAATAATCCTTTCAGAGATTAGATAACCCATACTCTACCCACAGACTGTGCTCCTAATAAACAAGTTCATACAAACTGTTCAGTATAAGGCACGGGTGTCCAACACACAGGCCACATGCAGCTCATTCCTTTGTGTTGTGTTATGTGGCCTACTGTCTGAAGTGTTATTCATCCTCAGAGTCACATATCACAAATTATAGTTTTGTGTTGACATTTGAAAATGTTTTTTTTTTTTTGCTAATAACTGATTTTTCTGTATTGCTTTATGTGCTTTCCTCAGTATTTAATGATATTATAAGTATACAATAAAAATATTATTAGTGTCATGTAATACTTGTTGTAGTTACATATTTAATTTTTAAATATTTTTAAAAAAATGTATTTTAAATATAAAGTTGATAATTAATTTAAATTTCACTTTGAAAAATGTAATTGGTGGTAAGGAACTGTTCTTGCAACCTTCATTATTTTATCTGTTTCGTCCCCTAAACAAAAAAGGTTGGATGCCCCTGTACTGAGACTTGAGATGACGATCAAGATACAAATTCTTAATTACATTTTTTCAACAAGCTGTATGCTTAGTAATCAGATAACATCATTCAAATAGATTATTGAATAATATTCTGACTAAAGCTCCTAATCTTGAAAAAAGATATTTGAATTATGTTTTTAAGGGCCTAAAGATTGTTTAGTTACAGTGGTTCTGTTCATTCAAATGCAGATGTTACAATTGATTTAATTTCAAATCAATAACTTTTTTATAGTCATTAGAAATAGAATAATAGCAATAGCTTTTTTTTTTTTTTTTTTAAATTACAGAAGTTTTTTTTTTTTTTTGTCATTAAACTTGATTGTTATGCTGTTTAAGTTTATGGTATCCCATTAAGCAATGGACATAAAGTATATACCGTATTCTTTCTAGGTGTTAATTGTCTTATTACATTCATACCGTTTGGCTTATTTTAATGATGACAATGATAGTGGTAACTCAACTCTTGATCACTCTTCACACCTGATAACATTTTGAGATAAATATGAGGTACTTCCTCCTTTGCGCAAGTGCTTTGGCACACTTACTTAATTCCCTCCTCAAAATTGCACACATGTAGATTCAGTTATTGTGAAGGCCACAGAGCCTTAAAAAAAAAGAAAACCCTGAATTTTCTGTAGCAAGACTAGCATAACAGTTGTCCCCTTGCATAAAATATTTATATTACCTCTTCCTCTTTACTGTTAAACTGCTAAAGAATCATGATTTAAAGATTATCCATATTAAACTTTCCAAGTTTAATTATGGAATGGCTCCAAAATAATCAATTTTATATAGTACCACAACATTCACATGTATTTAAGCAGTCATTACACAACATTAGCATTAGTAGAAGCATATAATGCAAGGAAGTAAGCTTATGCATCATATACCCCAGCTAATGATAATGTTATATAGCATCAGCCAAAAAAAAAAAAAAAAAAAACATTTCACCCATCCATTTGCTTCAAAAGTTTGTCCAGGTGTTCCTTGAATTTATTTAAGGTATCAACTTCCACAATGACAGATGGAAGTTGATTCCAGCAATCAGCCACCTGCTGGCTAAAGGCAAATTTCTGCACATCTCTTCTACGACTGTCTTTCTTCAATTTGAATTTATGCCTCCACAGGTGTGTAATCTGAGCAAGAGAAGAATCCCATCAGCATTGAGCTTGTTCAAACCATCCAGGCCTGTACACCTCAATCAGATCCACTTGTGGGTACCTAATCTCCAGACACTCAATTCTGACTGGATTATTGAGCTTGCTCAGATTACAAACCTAAGGGGGCATAAATTAAAATTGAGGAAAGACAGTTATAGAATAGATGTGCAGAAATTTGCCTTTAGCCAGCAGGTGGTTAATTGCTGGTACAAACTTCCATCTGTCATTGTGGAAGTTGATAGATTAAATAAATTCAAGGAAGGAACTGGACATACTTTTAGAGGGAATGGTTGTGTGAGTTTTAGACAATAATTGATCAGCCACTGCTGTATAGCTGCAGAATTCTTGCTGCTATTCTGGTTGATCTTCATTGTAGATTAACCAGAATTGTTCTCCATTGGATCTTTGCCTTACTGGCTTGAAGTCTTTTTTTTTTTTTTTTTAAGGCAAGCTGGGGGTTGCAGTAGTTAGGAATAGTTAACCTACCTTTTTAGTAGAAGCTTTCACCTGGTTTAAATTGTATTACCTAGGCCTCTACAAAGTTCTCTTCTGTTGGAGGGGGAAAGGATATGGATAGGATCTTTTCTGTATAGGAGATTGACCTGGTGGTTTTCTATAATGGTATGAAAGGTCACATCACTCATTCTGCCCTCCCCCCAACCACACATTCTGTCCTTCCATTCTTATCTGCAGTTCATAATGTAAATACCCTACCTAGTGCTCCTATTGACAGTCAGTCTTCTAGACTATCACAAGCTTTTGGGAGTGGCCCTCATAACTTGTTTTAACATTTAATTTTCTTGGTAACACAAAATTCTTTGGTATTTTCTGGCTAACCTGGACACACAACTTTGACAATGTCTGAATCTAAGGAAAGGTGAAAAATGGTTTATTATTGGCTCCTTCATGGCAGGAGGGAGACTGACAGTGTTTTGAAGAGTTTTGTTACAAGAGAATAAAAAATTAAAAGGGATTCTGAGAGCCCCCTCCACACCCATCGAAAGTTTTTGAAATAGTCTAGAGTTGGCTGGCAGTATGGAAAAAATTACAAACATGAATGAAAAGTCAGAGTAGGTAACATGGAAGAGTAAGTGATATAGCCAGTTATTTTTTTGTAAAATCATCTTTTTTTTTTTTTAAATTCATTTATTACATTCTCACAGGATTTCCTTTAGGCTAAACTGTAGACATAAATGAATGAATTTAAAAAAAAAAACTCTTGCTTGTTTTAGTCTCCATAGGAAGCCAAGAGCAAATGATTCAAGTTTGTCTTTTGTAGATGCAAAGCACCACTATAAAATGAAACCAGTGTATTTGAAATCAAAACATCCACTATCTAATGTGGCAAATTAATTGGACTGTATTTCTTCTATCAGCGCTACATATTAATTGTAGGAATTATGAAATCATCTCATTGCTAAGACTGAGACACTTCATATGGTAACATAAGAATGTTTATTGTCTAAAGGTTATGAGTAAGTTAACGATAATAATAAAGTTTAAAAGGGAAGGAGAAAGAAAAGAAATTTATGTAAAAAACATCTTGAAATATCTAATGTTTTACAAACTTGGAGCTGGAGTGATAAGCCAGGTAAATGAGCACTGCTAATAAATACATTGTACAAAAACTTGCCCATGGGCTGGTCTGGTAACAGGCTTACAAAATAGATCCCAACCAACCTGATGTACTGAGTGGTGATTTCTTCCCTACTCCCAGGGAAATCCTCCTGGAAACCAAATATTCTATTTGGTTCTATATTCTATTCAGTAAAATAAACCTTGGTTCTTGGCAATTTTCTTGCCTATTCCTTGCTGGTGGAAGGAAGATGGAGTTGGGAGGGAGCAGTACTTGAAGGTTACAGAATTTTAAGTGACTTGAGAGTTACTCTGCAAAGTTAGGGTAGCTATGCTTAGCCAGGATTTCCTTGATGACAAAGATCTCAGTCTAGCTTGGGTAGGGAGTGGGCAATCTTCAGGTGCATAAGAGTTATCAGCACTAGACTGACCTTTCACTACTGTTTTGATTCCAACCATACTAAATGGGTGGTCAGAGTCAAAATGCAGCACCAAACAAGTGTCTGTTAGTTTCTTGCACACTCTGGTCACAATGGTGTTTTTTTTTTAGTGTAATGAGAATGTCCAAAATGGGTAAAGGAGTTGTTGGATTTCATTTCAAGTGAAAGAGTGTTGTTGTTAAGATGGGAATGGAACAGGTCCAAGGATTTGCTGTTTTGTTCCCAGGCTATTAAAACATTGTCCATGAATCTAAATCACAGCTTAGGCTTGTGATGGTAAGTGGATAGAGTAGCCAATTTGTCAGTCATGAATGATTTGTGGATGATATTTTAGTACTTTGGGATTCCAAGCAAGAAATCCTTAGACCTGTTCCATTCCCATTTTAATAACATTTACCCCAATCACTCTTTTCCCTTGAAATGGGATCCAACCACTCCTACCCTTTTTATTCTATTTATTTTACTCTTTTTATTTTATTTAGTGTAATTAATTACGCTAAAAAAAAAAACCCATTTGACTGGGGTGTACAGGAGACCCACAGATACCCATTTGATTCTAACCACCCCATGTTAAAGCAGGGATAGCTGAGGGCTTTGTGCACCTGCATTTTCCCAAGCCAGACCAAGATCATTTTTTAAGAAATCCTGGCTAAGCATAACTACCTCTTCAGCCGAAGGGTAGTTTTTTGTTGGAACAAACATCCATCTATTGTGAAAGTGGGTAGTTTGAATAAATTTAAGGAAGAATTAGACAGATTATTAAAGGGGATGAACAGGTGATGTGAGGAGTTTTTTTTTTTTTTTGTTGATGCTGTATAATATGCTTCCTTTTCTCATTCCAGTACTATTATTATCCTCCCTATTTCACAGAATCTCTGAAGTCACATCCAAGTTTTGCAACCCCCAAACCACCATTTTCCCTTTCTGCCTTCTGTACCACACAGGGATAGGCAAAAAAAAAAAAAAATGCTATGTAACCTCAAACTATAACACCAAGGTTTGTTTTACTGGGAACAAGAATCTAGCAAATCTGCTTAGCCCCTCCAAAAAACCCATGATGCTGTTTATTCAATGGACTTGCCAGTGTGGGAAAGCTTACATCAGGCAATCCTACTAGTGTCTAGAACCTTGCATAACCTTGCATGCAAGACTGGGGGACTTGAAGGTCAGTGATATTGCACACACTGCATCTCAAAATGTAGCACACTCAAAACACCAACATCTTAGCAGTTGTCGACAACAAAAAATGCAGCAAGTTCATAGACCTGGTGGATACAGCCAACCCCTGCACTAATTTGCATATAAATAAAGGTAGAATGTACCATTCTTCCCACACTGGCTGGCTATTTTCAAGGTCACTAAACCATCACCAGAAGAGGGGACAAACCACTGACATCTGAAACACTCAATCTAGAAATCATGGGAACTAAATGTAATCCTCCTGGATAAAATAGGATTCTCCAGGGAGAAAGGAATTTTCATAAGAGAATTCCTTTCTTATGGGAACACACCTCACACTTGGAGGGAACTCTGCTCTAGCACAAAAGAAGACAAAATGGCCTTTGAAACATTGGCTAAACACCTCCCCTTTTTAAATATTTATTATTATAAGCTTACATGTTTATTATCATCTGTTACAATTTGCAGCAGCACGTGTACCCACTTATTAGAATGCGTGATTTATTATTCTGAATAAAAAAAAAAATCTGATTTTCAGTGTTTCCCTGTAGCTGTTGCCTAATTGATAGGAGTTTCACTAAATGCATTTTTCATGTTTGCTTATTGCATTGCTAGGGAAGGAGTATGAATAATTATTTCCCTCTTGTTCTTTTATAATTAAAACTTATGCTTTCTTGTGGTGATTTTCATTTTGTCTTAATTTCTTAATGTTAGTGGGAAACTTTGAGCACTATGTGTAATAGGCCAAAATTAAATTACCAATGCTAACTTTTAGAAAACTATAAATTGTTTTTAAATATTTTTTATTTTGCAGAAAATTAATAACAAATTCACAGTTGTCCCAAAAGTAAGGTGACAAATGTAACTGATATAAAGCATACTTTTATTAAGACCTTTGTTAATATAAATGATGACACACATGTCCACTTTTTTTTTCCAAAGCAATTAAGGCACTTATTCCATCATCAGAGCAAATTGCTGATACCATGGTCATAAAATTTGAAGTCTCATGTATAAGCCAGGTGTTGACTGCATCTTCAGATCACTGGACTCAATTTCTAGCCAGCAAGATATCTTTTCAAAGGGTAAACCAATGTAAATTCAATGGTGTTAGGTCTAAACTATGTGATGGATGACTGAGACCTTTCCAGTGATATTGCTCTAGCCAAGCACAAGTTTGGACAGATGTGTGTTGTGCTGTTGTGCAGCCAAAACCACCCGTTCAAACACTTTCTTGTATAAGGTCCATACACCTCTGCAATCTGATGAATTTCAGAAGGTTATATGTTTTGCATTTAGAAAACAAATAACAATGCAGCTTCTGCTTTGACCACATCTAAAAATTGGATAACCATGTTTCACACAGTACATCCACATGCACCACACAAACTGATCTATCAAGTAAGAACAAGATTGCTTGTGCTCTTCTAATTTTCACCACTTTGCAAAAAAAGTATTGCCACAGTTGCCTTTTTTTACCTTGATTTTAGGACAACTTCATATTTAATAATGCATGTTTTTGTGTATAAATAACTGAACTGTAAAGTTAAATTTTGTTTTCTTTTTTTGTAGCATGAAAAAAAAAAAAAACAGATGAATTTCCTGTGAGACCACCCTGCTCCTTTATGCACGTTTTCTCATTCTGCCACCTCCATTGTTGTGTATTAATCTGTATAACAATCACTGGAGCATATTATTGATGTTGCCCCTTCCCACTCATTTATGAAATGGTCACAGTAGTTTATTTGCAGTGTTATTTTTAAATCATGCAGGCTTTTTTTTTTTTTTTGCCATAGATTATAGATTTTTGTTATACATTTATGCTTTTTCTTTGTTTCTAGTCAAATATTATATACAGTGTGTGAATTTGAATCCTTTTATTAACATAAAAGGAGACCAGAATTAACAACAAAATCAAAGGGAACTTGCATGCCTTCATCACCTTCAAACACTTCCATTTCATACAAACATTTCCTGAAAGAAACAAAGCACAACTGAAATATAAAATTTCAGAACCATACCTTTTCCATAAAAATCAGTGCCGTTTACTTCAGTCAAATTATTTTTATCCATTCCGCAGATGCATTCCTGAAGGTAAAATGGCATAGTGATTGAAAAGCCTACATTACTTACTTTTCAGTTCAGGTAATGAAAATAAATTTATACCTTATTGGATACTTTTGAATTAATCCATTGGATAGTAAATTTAGTTTCGACCTTATCTTGAAGGCACAGAGTTGTTATGTTTTCTCTGGTTTGGATATTTTCAAATAGCATTTGTTTGAAAAATTCAAATTGTGAGTTATTTTTTTTTAGGAAATATTTTACAAGATACATTGGAAACACTAGTTTTATATCCTTTATTATTATTTTTATGCACCTTAACATGTTTTTATTTCATATCTATTCTGATAACATTCATTTGCATGTTTGATGTGAAATCTCTGGAATTGTATTCTCTTTCTCTCTCTCACCACCAGGATTTTTTTTTACATATGCATTTTACACAAAATGCACAGTTCTAAAACATTTGATTCCCTACAGTATGACATGTGAAGTTCTAAAAATTCTTTAATTAAAAAAAAAAAAAAAACTAATTCCGTCCAGTGTGCATGTTTGAGTTCTTTACACAAGCCATCTAATAATGAGAGTACAAAACTTAAATTAAAATATAAATATTTTTAATTAATGGATATTTATACATAAGAATGTTTTTATTCTTACATTATTATTAAATTGTTGAAAAACACTACTGTTCTAAAAATTAATTATTTAAAAATCATATTTGTGGCAACCAATAGTCTTTTTGATTTCCCCAGCATTCTACTTCTAAATTTAGAATGCATTCATATTCTGGTCTCATTATTAACCAAGGTATAACAGTAAACATAAATTTTAATTTGACTTATGGAAGAAATCCTATAGAAAAATAGTCATATAAATACCATACAGATGTCTGTTAGTGACAGAACTTTGATAACACTATTGCTTATAATAAAATATTGCAAAGTATTTTGGAATTTAGCTCTTTGGCAAGTGTGCAGTTGTCTTTTTGATCTTCACTCATAATACCATCAATTAATCATAAAGAAGCAGTTTTCATTTAGTCTATTTTTGCTCACTCTACTGGATTGTTTTACCACTTGTACCTATAGCTCTAGTCTCATACAGCAAAGTATAATTTTTCTTGATTATATGCAGTCATTTTTTTTTCACTTTGCTCATTTTTTTCGTTTTGCTTATTGCAGATAACGTTTGCTCCAATTTTTATTGCTCAGAATAAATTCACAAAAGTGTTTTAATTAAATTGTGTGGTATATTATAGAAGTAAGTAGTTGGTATAAGATATCTTAGACATTCAATACCCAAAAAATTTGCTCAAGATAATTAAAAAAAAAATAATTTATATCCTCTGGATATTATATTTTCTCTATGTCCTATCTTTGATATTTTGTTTTCAGATATTCCACAAATTCCATTTATTTTGTTCCTGAAGGAGTTATATCTGTAATCAACTTAATTTTTGGGGTTGAGGTGGGCACAAATGTGTTTCTGCAACCTTTTTACTTTGGTTATAGCATCTGTCCAGAAATGGACTTAAAACTATCATAAGATATATTTTAACTATAGACTAAAGGAAGTATTCAGTAGATAGTTTTATTTTGTTTATAATTATACACTACTTTCATTTACAGTAAATAGGCTTTCGTTTCAGTCTTATTTTTAATTTATGAAAATTTTATAAAATTGTTGTATAATTGTTAATTATGCCCCTTATTTAACCTTTTCGTTTACAAATTATGTAAATATTTTTAGAAGTTGGTAATTTGCTCCAGTGATGTACTGTTTTTCTTATTAATGCCCTGGCTGGCATCACTGTATATATTCTCCTTCTCTACAGGAGTTTGTAGATTCTATGTTTATTGTTATTAATATTATCATACTAAAGCATGTGCACTTTGAAAACTGTTTAGATCCATCAAACCTTTATTCTAACACTATTGTTATTGCAGTTTAATTTAATATTGCAATTTTAACCAGTGCATGTCTGTGTAGCTTAGTATGATTGTGTTAGAAACCATCTGTTGCACATGAAGAGGGCTTTCAAAAATGTAAATTGAAAATGACTGATTGTTTAATTATTAATAATTTAAAATTTTTTTAATTGTCCTTTGACTAAAGGGATTATGCTTACAAAGTCAATTTACAAGATGTTTAATGTAATTTAAAGTCCTCCATTCCTAAGAGATAAGACATTTAGATTTGTTAAAGGCCTCTGTCATCATCAAGATTGTATCTGTTTGAGACGTGACTTTTAGCTGGAATGGGTGGTAAAGAGTTAGTGCTTTTTATCCTATGTCAACAAGTGCATTAATTGTTTTAATTTAATATATATTGAATATATACTGTGTGTGTGCATGTGTACAGATTATACACACCTTTATTCTGTATAATATGATTGTATTTTATAGTGTTTCCTAAGTTTAAATTTAAAAATTGTCAGTGAAATATTTTTGTGTGGAATGAAGAGGTGGGAGAGTTTCACTTTTAATATTGAACTAAATGAAAAATGCCATTAAGATGTCATATAAGCTATTACTATCTATTTTTTGCTTATTACACAGCCCAAGTAAATATATTTTATATAAAAAAAAAAGAAAATGTAATTCGTGTTATAGTAGGAGTTAGTCCATAGAATCAGATTTCTTTAAGATTAGAATTTTCTAAAATTCAATTTTAGAGTTATTGAAATTTCAAGGACTTTTCCTTGAAGCTTTCAAGTGAAAGAAAAAAATAATTAAAAATAACTTCCTTCCACTTTTGCTGGTTATTAATTAGTGTACGAAGGCCATCACCCAAGTTAAGTGTGTACTCAATTGCAATAATAATCTAGTGTTCAGCAACATTACACAGATGGTAATTATTTAAAAAAAAAAAAAAGTGCAGCATCCAAGTATTAATTATTGTACTGTTTTCTACAGTTTGGATATATACATATTTAAACACAGTTATGCTACAATTTTTTAAAAATTGCGATCACTGTTCTTGGACCAGTTCAATGTCTAGTATTTTATAAATTTGCATGTAATGAAAACTCAAATTTTATGAACAAATTGACTGCTGTTGCAATTAGCAATGAGAATATTTAAAATTACTGCCCACAAATAAAAGAAAAGCTAAAAGGAGTTTTAATATAAAAAGGAATATATTCTGGTGATCTGTGATATCTTTGGTTTTCTTCTAAGAAATATACTGGATAATTTGATGGTGTATTATCTTTTGTGAACATACTCATATGTTGCATTTCTTTAGTTCAATCTTGTAGCAAGTGTGCCATTTTGGTGGTGTTTATTAATTAGCCCTGTGGTAATACAATGGATGTAACAATTTTTATTGTACAGGCAAGTGGTCAGTGTTTCAATCATAAGGACCTCTTATATAATAATTTCCTCTGCATAATCAGTCCATACATAATCATGATGGGCTTTCTGTTGGTAAGGAGGAATTTGGGAACTATCAGAACAGATATTTAATTGAATGTTATAATTTCTAATTAAGTAAATTGAAAATCTTATGGACTTTAGTATATAAAATCAGTGCCACCCAAAATCCCAACGGCCAAAAATCCCGACATACGATTGTATTAAAAAAAAGTCTATCTCAGAAACTGTTTTTGCAATAAAAATGTTTTTCATGTAATCAAAAAGGCCACTAAAATTGAACACATGGAACCTGTACATTACAATCATGCAAACAGTATGTTAATGTTTTATGTCATATTAGCGAATAAAAAGAACTTATATATACACACACACTAACAGTATACAATCAGTTCACACACATTACTGACAATAATCAGTTTAATGATATCAAAATCGCAGATTAAAATTTGCAAAAAATTATACAAATTATAATCACATGTTTAAGTATTATAATAATCTTAATATACTTCAATAATCTTAAATATTATAATAATAAGAAAATGGGATATTTTCATGTTACCCCTTTCAAAATATCCTGCCGGCACCTGTGGTCATAATGTACATGTCTAAGAAATTTGTGAAAATACAGCTAATTACAAATAAATACATAACTGTATAATTAGTTTTACTAATGATATTTATGACAAATGTTACGCAGCTGCCAAAATACATTACTTTAAATTTTCATATTCTGAAAATATTCTTATTTCAAGTTTTTTATCTTTAGCATTTCAATACTATACCTATAATTATTGCTCAAAAGCCCTATACAAATACCAAAATTTGACTTGAAAAATTACCAATTAAATGCAATATAATAAAGTAAAATTAATTACATTTTTTTTATTTGCTGACTATATTTTAAAACTCCGTTTTTGTAATGGAAAACATGAACTTTAAATTGAAAGAGGCATTTGTCTTTAATTTTTGTTATTTTTTATATTCTTTCTATACAAAATTAATCTAATTAGAATTATATTCATATATTTTTACAATATAGTAGATGCTGTCGGGATTCTGGCTGTTGGGATTTTGAGCCAGATCCATATAAAATATCTCTAATTTATATAAATCATAGTTTGAAATTGCCCATAATTTGTGTAAATGAATAATGGTTTAATTTGTACAAATAAGCTTTTTTTTTTTTTCTTTTCATGTACTTTTTCCATAGTAAGATAATGGTTGTTACTTTCCACTAATTTGGAAAGACCTGAATTTGAACCTCATCAGTGATGCAAGCATTGATGCTGCTAACTCAGCATCAATGCTGAGCAGTTGGAACTAGTTTCTTCTACAGCAAACAGAAACAAACTTTTTATCAATTTAAAGATATGACATATTGATGCCTTCTGGTTTTGGTACTAACTGTAAAAACCCAACTCTTCATTCAGTACAAGTTAGATATATATCTGCTAAATTCAGTATTATTTATTTTGCATACTAGTAACATAGATGATGAGAAAACTTTATGCATTGATGATAATTTTAGCTAGACAAATTGCAAAATATATTATAAGTATTGGCTGTTTAATAGTGTAGGGGTTGTATTGTTTTATATATATATATTTTGTTTCTCCTACTGTTATTTTTAGGTTAACTTTGTTACTTTGGGCCTCTGACTGCTTACAGGATCCAGTATCTAAACTTTAACTAGAGTAGAGTAACACAACATGACATTAGGCACATACATTTTCAATAAGCTTTACTGAACCAAACAAAGCATAAAATTGGTACATAGGCACTTGTGTAAAGTTAATTTCCCTTATTATAATTTATAGCTTACAAGAGAAATAATTCAAAACAAACAGCACTGTTACTTCCATATCATTAACACAATGTTATTACAAAAATTTTCCTTATCGATATTCCTTAACTCTTGGTATTGTCTCATACAGCATTAAAATGATATAAAATCTCTAATTATAATTTACCTTAAGCTTTCTTAGTTTGTAAGAATACAGAGTGCCTCTTTTTTTTTTTATGGAGTTCTAAATTATTACTTATTTTTGCTCGCCAAGGTTTGGGGGACTAAACTCAATCCTACTTACAGGTTTTCACCAGGTCGAGCCAGCTTACTCAATAAAGAAATCTTCCATTTCTTGACTTGATTTTGGGGGTCCTTTCTCTGGATCTTCAACTCGACACGTGTACTAGTAGACTTCCATCTTTTTTGTAACCTAGAGCACCCTGCTCATTGAAATCCACTCCCAAATTTTCTGTTCTGCTCTTCATGAACCTCTGCTAAACTATATACTGCCCTGAACCTCTCACACCCGACCTATGTACCGTTGCTATTACTTCATCTAAAACCCCACACTTCTCAACCACCACACACCAAAATCACACTAGATCTCTCCCTTTCCTGCCTCTCTCAACTCCTTTTATATAAAAGACCTCATTCCTTTCACCTTCCCCCCCCCCTTTTTTTTGCTGATCCGTCATTATCTGGACTGCCCTTGACCATCTAACGTTCTTACTCTACTATTCCCTTAATGTCTGCTTTGCTCTACCTGGTTTGGGGAAGTTGAACCTTGTCGTTCTCCGTGGGTCAAAGATTCTTTTTGGTGGAAGATTGCCTCATTCTTAACCATAGTAATTTCACCTCTTCCAGTTTCTTTTCGCCTTTTTTTTTCTTTTTTAATGCTTTCGCAGTAAGCTCTAGCTTACAATAGTAACTGAGCCCTTTAACTCTCAGCATATAATAAATATATGCTCTTTAATGGTAACTGACCCCTTAAACGCTATTTGTTGTACTCCTAAATGAAACATATCCATTTGTATGGCATCTGTTGGACATTGTTTTTTATTATAAAAAATTAAATTTTTAGCTTTTTTGGATTTAAAATTTCTTTAATTATGATTTACATAATTTGTCCCACTTTGTGCTATATGTGCTTCTTCAATCTTTTATTATACCCACCATTTACTCAGTTGCTAGCTTTTCAGCCTACAAACCAACCATTGTTTTCAGAAAAATTACAAGTACAGAAAGCCGGATTGCAAAATGCTGTTGGTGCAGATACATTGACAATTGCTGGATGAGCAGTATTTATACAGTCCAGCTAATTCAAAAAATAGACATATGGTGTTATAGTCATGCAATGTTAGATGCCAAACAAACAATTAGCCTCTGATAACTTTACTAAATCAAAATGAAAACAGAAAACCCTTAATATTTGCAAGGGATTAGTTTCTGGAAATTACTGTGAATATTGAAAATGAGAATAAGGCCTTATGAAAACAAGATTAGGTGGACCTTTCTTATGGAAATCAAAGTGAATGTTTATTGTCCGTAAGAACTGACATGTAATGTATGTAATATCCATGCTTATAACAAAAATGAATATAGACTATGAATTTTTTTTTTTATTAAAAAAAAAAATAATAAAACCCCAAAAATAACTCCAATGAATGACAACAGTTGAAAAGATAGTGAGTGATACACGAAGATGGATTACAGAGATGTGGGGTCCTGAAGAGCTATCTAGGAAGTTGATTTACAGAAGTCTGCAGAGGATGAAGTGCAGTTGCATTTTTAACAAAACTTATGGACATTTCATTGCAAATCCCTTTAGGATTGTAAGGTCCTCCATTCCTCTAAGTTTTAGCTTATGCTCTATCAGAGGGCTCATTCTAAACACCTTGTCAGCTATAGCCTTAGACTCATCCAAAATCTCTGCCAGTGCCTTAAGTGACAGCTGAGGCTTTTTGAATCACATCACGTTTCCTCACTGCTTTCATCTCACTTTCTTTGAGATAGTCAGAACCCTCTTCTCCCACTCCATGTGCCGAACTCAGTCCTCCACATTTCAGGTCTTTCATTGCATTCCAAATTGATGATTTGATTTTGTGTAGCAATTCCTTTGAATTTTTACAGCTGACAGAGGAATCGCTTTCCATCTAGTGGAGAATTCTTGCAACTGTGCAGCAGATGTAATAAGACTTAAATGAGAACCTAATTCATTGGTTGGATCAGGATGACTTACATCATAGCATAACTGTGTAAGACAAGTATGTATATATGCTAGAAATGTAATGTATAGGCTTGCAGAGAAACTACTTGCAATTAATTGAAACAACAATGTTAAATGAGTATACTTCTATAATTCTTGTATAAAGAGACAACCCACAATTATTGAGGGTTTACTGTGCTGTATCTTCATATTTATAAGAGGATTTCATTTTATTTCCGAATTTAAAAAGAAAATTGGTAATATTACTCATTAACAAATTAAATTGTTTTCAATAAGCATATTTCATATGAATTGTTTTTATTTACTCTAGACCTTAATTTCATGTAAATTAATAATCTGCAATTTTATATAAAACTTAAGACTATAACTGACCTTTAATTATTATGCAAGATTTTTTAAAAATTTTTATAATGATTTAACATTTTCGCAAACTGTTAAAGTTTAGATAAGTTAAGTGTAGATAAGTTATAATTTTCAGAGAAAGCAGTATTTGTACATTTTAAATCATATGATTCAACTTAGATATATCTTTATATCAGTAGCACAACTGTGGAACTTATAATAAAACTTGCAGAATTAGCAATTAAATTTTTTTTTTTTTTTTTTTTTCAGAATAAGTTTAAAGGAACTCAGATTTGTCAAATAAAGAATTTTTATGCTTGTTTTCAGATTAGCTCATGGCCCTGATTTTATAATTATGTCACTGTACTTGAAGTATGTTTTTGTGCTAGAAATTTAATACCAGGAAATTTTGATATAACATGATGCACATTACTTGTGTATTAAGTTGTATATGCTTAAGCTACAGATTTTAGAAACAAGTTTTACTTTTTTTTTTTTCCCTTACTGATAAGAATTGTCATTTTTTGCTGAGTTAAAACAAATTAGGTTTCAAAACCAAGTTTGTTTTTGAAATAGCATTATCTTGCTCCTGGTTGATAAGTGAATACTTAATACTTTGTATATAGTGATTCACATGTTTTTGGTGAATTACCTCAGTGTTATTCAAAGTAATGTAAAGTTGGTACTGTATTACTTAATATTGTGATTTATAGACAGTTTTGTTAAGAATCATTGTGGACATCATTACATCTGTTTTCAGTACTTTAATTTTATTTTATTTTTTATTTAAACAGTGAGGCATCAGTTACCTAAAGTAATTCAAATTAGTCGATTTTTATAAAAATTAATTTTTTAAATGTCCAAAATTAATTTCTTTACTCCATATTCAGCCTTGAAATGGGTACCATTAGCACCTTTTCTTTAATTTTTTTGTTTATCAATTTTCTAACTAACGAATAGCACTAGACATTTGTCTCGTAGACATTCTTGTGACAGATTTTAATGTAGCATGGTGCTATACTGGACCAGTGGAATTTATTATATAAACTCCAAGTTATCCAGTACACCTCATTTAAAATATACCATATTATTAGTCTTTAAAAAGAAATGAATGAGAATTTTTAAGTGTAGCCATTTTTATTCACAATACCAAATATATTATTGTAAGTTGTGCTGGCAGAGAAAAATTTCATGTCCAGTACACAGACAATTTTGTAAAGAAAACTTTTCCATATTATTTATGGACATTTACTTGAAATCCTGAAAATAAATTATAACAGAAACTGCAAAGACTCGTTAATTATAGAGTTTCAAAAATAACTGTCCCTGCCTTGAATAAAAACACTTCGCATTCAAATTTTTCACACTTGATATTGCTTAACAAAAGCAGGTTCTAGTCTTCACATTGGCTGCAAGTTAAATTTACTGTGCTGTTAGTGTATTTTAAATGGTGTAAAAAAACTGAGGAGGGCAATGTTATCTACTAGTTTCTTGACTGAATTGGATAATTGATGTCCCAGTGTAACAAGATTTAAAGCCTGTTTGTAAAAAAGAAAACTGACTTAGGTTACTAAAATTGTTTTTTAAACTTTATTAAGGTACACAAATTTGTGAAATCCAAAGTGTGATAAATTTTCGATGAGATTAATTTCATTACCTCATAACCATGAGTTTTACATCACTATTTTTTGTAAGCATTCTATTTCTTTATAATATGAAAGTGGTCCCATTATCCACTATAAACTTTAGTAACAGCGCATTATTCAGATGCACTTGTATGCTATTTTGGATGTAATATGCAAAATAGCAGACTGACAGCATCATGCTTGTAATGCCTTTCATAGTAATGTATCGTGTCCATTGCCTATTGCATAGGCTTGCTATTTATAGGCTGATGGCTTTGTGATAGCTATATTTTTGAAATTGTGCACAGTAATACTATTTTTGCTGTACAGTTTGTTGTTGCCTCTGGAGAAGTATTTTCTAATAGCCGGAAAAATTATGGCACTGTGTTCATTATTTTATATTTGCTGTGGCTGATCCATATTGAATAAAAACAGTCATTCAGCAATCAGACTTATACTGTATACACTGTAGTGCAGTTAACTTTATAAAAATCTGTACTTAATTTTACAAACATATTTCTGCTCACGTTAATCAAAACATGTGTGAGTGCCAAACAAGAAATCCAGCTTGTAGCCACACATGTGAGTCTGACTTGAATTGTGTAAGCAAGTGGTAGAATTCTGAATAACCTTTCCAGTTGCAAAAAGAATGAGAAATAACAAAAGCTGTTTGTTCTTAACATGGTTTCCAGTTTAACTGGTCTTTTTTATTTGTGTGATTATTTTACTTTTTAGTTATATATCTGTTAGTAAACTTTTCTGATGTTATAATGCCAGAAAATATATTGGAAATATTCATCTGACATAATTTTGGGTTTGTTTATTTAAGTGTAATATTTTCACACATAAAAGATTGCACAGTTTTTAAATAAAACACCATGTATAAAACTCTTTTTTTTTTTAACTTTATATATCATCTAGCTGCCTAATTTCATAATCAGAAGTTTAAATTCTTCCAAAACATAATAAAAGCTGAGTGTTAAATGATTCACTGCCATCATAAGTCAGTATGTGTGGTGTAACTTTTTTTTCCCTTGAGTAATAAAGACATTATTTATTAAAGTATATTTCCTTCTTTAAACATAATTCAGAGAATATTTGCCTATATATTTAATGTTTGAATGAAAATTGACCTTCATCACATAATCATGATCTGTAATGAATTGCTCAGGTGAATTATTTCTAGTGTGGCATCTCCAGAATAATAAAATGTTTTAGATGTTTCATGTGTTGGCTTTCATGGATAATTTTTATTTAATTTTTTAACACACAATGGTTAGAAATATAGCAAAGTTTTTCTGCAAATGAAACACTGCCAAGATTTCTGTAGGTTTCTACCTGTCTGTTAAACCAAAACATGCAGGTTCCAAACAATAACTCTAGCTTACAGCCACACAACAGTTTGATCTAAAAATCTGGTATGTAAAAAAAGTTCTTGTTTATACTCCAGCACGACCACCAGGTCAGTGGAGTTTACAATAAATCAATCAATACAAATGTTAATCATATTTAGCAGTCATGGGCTTGAACCCTGGTCCATTCAATGAGTGTGTGCTACTGCACTCATGCTCAAATAATTAAACTCTACCACTACATAACAGCAAAGCTGTTTTGTAGTGGTAGAGTTTAATTAATATTTTCAAGTATATATAGTAGTAAAACTTGGTTTCTATTAAACCTTTCATGAGTATATATGTCGATCTGTGTTTTTTTTTTTAAGCATGGGCTCTGAAAATAAATATTTATTTATTGTAGTAGGTGGTCCCAGCCAACCCTTGACAACTCCACCCTATTTACAATATCATAAAGATAAAAAGAATAGAAGATAGTTTCTGTGATGTCTACATCCATATCAGGAATGTAATTCTCAGATAAGATGTTGAAAACATTCTAGAATTTGTCAAGAGTATAGATCACTAGCTAGTGCATTATTAACCTCCACTACTGATATTAAATTCGGAGAAGCTTCTTGTTGGTGACTATATCCACTTCAGGAATATAATACTCAGAGATAAGATGTCAAATCCTAGAATTTGTCAATTTGGGAGGTGATGTACTGTCTCCATCTGCAGCACAAAGACCACTCAGTCCCTTGTCTGAGAAGTACAAAAGTAGATCTACATTTTTCCCCCACCCCCCAAGTCCATTTATGTATTGAATTGTCTTATTTTTTCTAGTAGTGCATGCTGCCATCTCTTATTTGTATTTCTAACTAATATTAGACAGTTTTAAGATAGCAGCATGAAATGAGCTTTGAAATTCAGAAGGAATCACCTGATACCCATTGTTGTCCAATTTTGATTTACAAAAGTCAGTTGAAGAAATTATCTGGAATTCAGATCAACAAATTGAAGAAATCAAATTAAGTGATGAATAGATATTCCTTTTAAAATATCAATTTATTCTTTTTTTTTTTTTTTTTTTTTTTAAAGTTGTGGTGATAGATTTTTGATAATTTTATTGTAATGCTGGATGATAAAAGTCAAAAGAAAAAAATTAATATTTAAAAGCATTCTTATACTGTACAAACAAAAGTTTCATTCTTAAAAAACTTAAATTTCATTAAGAAACTTGCTCCATAGAGCTCACTACTGGAAACTGACTGCAAAGAGCCCATATACATTTGGGAAACTCACTGATGAAGGTTAATACTAAAAATATAGTGCAAATATTTAAGTACCAATTTCACTATCTTAGCAATGAAACTGGTACTATGAAAATTGTATTCCTGATTTAATTGAAATTATCTTGTATAAATGTCATGGTGTGGGCTCATATGTTGAGAAAATAGGGGTTTATCAAAGATAAAATATTTTAACTCTAAAAATTCAGTAGTTCTATTTAAAAATAGTCTGAAATAAAATTCATCTTAAATACAGTATAGTTTATTAAATTTGAATCAATAAAAAAACAGTGGGTTTAAAATTAATCACACATGATAAAACTGTGGCTCAACTGTCATGAAAATATATCGATTACCACCAATTGTAAATTGAGTAGAACCAGTAAAAATCATTACTGATTTTTGTTAATGCTGCTCCAGACAGTATTTCAGTACTATGCTACACAATATGTTAAGACATTTGTAGGGGAAGTGACTCAGCAAGGTGAATAAGGGCATACATGCCCTGGGTGACAGAGCCAAGCAGAGAAATTTTGGTACTATGTGAATAACACATGGAAAAGATAAGATGGGTTGGTGAAATAAGGTTCTGAAAAGGGTTGATGAATGAGAAAAGATTGACCGAAATAAATGGAAGGTAGAAGAAAAATTGGATTGGACATGTTTCAAAGTGAGGAATTGGAAGGGAAGAGGCCCGAATAGGACATTGAGGAAAACGGTAATAGATGAATTGAGAGGGGATGATGGATACTGGGAGATGAAGGGTAAGGCTAATGACATGGAGAAGTAGTTGAGTTTGTGTCAATTTGCCTTGGCAGAACACCAGTTATGAATAATGGGAGTGACACAGTGAGGTTCTGATAGGTCATAGTTTGGTAGTGTTTGGCTTTATTTTAAACATAAAGATTCCATGTCACAGCACTATGTAGAGATAATGTAATCAATAGTGTTCCTGGTGGGAAAGATAAAACTAATTTAGAGGATTAATAATCCTTAGCTGCTGTTTGAAATTTATAAAAAAAAAAAAATATAGGGGAAGCCAGCAAGGTTGTTTACTACAGGACTTATACTGCTTCTTAATTCTTCTGAGCATAAAGGTTTCTATCAGACCTGTTCTGTTTAGAATGCTGATTGGATGTACTTTATGATGGATTTAATTTATTTTATCAAGTCACATTATTTTGATTATTAGTAGATAGATAAAACTTTCATGTGTAGAAAAGTTGCACTTCCAAGTCTCATAACTAACAAATGAGAGACAGGAGTTAAATTCCTAGGTGTTCAGCCACACACTTTTCTCTTCAAAAGTGTGCAGTTTGAAAACCAGTTTCATGTTTTACCTCTACTTACTGTTAAATATGAGTATTGCTGATTATTTTAGTCTTTGAATCCAGATAGTATTCTGGCACTTTGTCCAATGGTATAAAGTAAAATTTCAGGCTTCCTGTTTTGCACAAAATTTTATTGAGCTTCCCTGCCCCCTAATAAAAACATTGTTTTATATATATATATATATATATATATTACACAACATGTTATTTAACCTGGTGTATGTTTTTAATAAAGGTGTAGGGTTATAATTCAATGCAGGCATTAAAATAATATTATAATGGTATGCTCCTCTGCATTTTGTTTTTCTCTTCTGTGGATGTACTCTTTTTCCCCCCACTGCCAGGGTATAGGCTTACTTTACATGGTTCTGGACCAATTAAAGCACACTGTTTATAGCATTGTTTCAACGAAGAAAGACATTGTACTGGATGGAGGGCAATACTATTTAAACTTTGAGGTTGACAAAGCAGAAATTTTAGTGGGAGGGCACTCTGTATTGAAAATGCAGATTAATATTTCTCTATTTTAGCCCTTTAATTAGTTCTTGGACATTCGGTGTTCATTTTAACCTTATTCAGTGAAGATTTTTAAAATTGTTTAACAGAAGTAAGGCAAAAACTTTTTGTGAATAGTATTGTGAGTTATAGCAAAGAATCAATTTTTGAGCACAAAAAAGTAATAAATAAAAATGGGGGTCAAAATGAAGCCTATGTGATTACACAATGGAGTAAAGCATTTTTAACATTAAGTGAAGGTACAAACCATTTGTTTAAAAAATACATACCACACTGGTGTGCAAAACTTAAAGGAACAATCAGGTTTTCACCTGTAGCTTCTCATAGGAGTGGCCTGGATGTGGGAAAAGCATACCAAAGGAACCTCACGAAGTACAGAAATGAAGGAAACAACGGAAACAAAACAGTACAGAGGGACTTGATTCAAAAATGGAAACATAGCACTGGCTGCCATGATACAGATGCATCACTGCCAAAGATGGAACAAAGGGAAGAGGTGGTCCTCAGTAGGAGATATGGCCACCCTTAATGTCGATGCAGGCTTTGCACAGTCTGTCCATATTTAGAACAATGATAAGTTCTTGCGGTAACATTATCCATTCCTCTGTCAGCGCCATCTTCAGCTGGTGAACATTTTCTGGTGGGTATGGATGCACCGCTAGGCATCTCCCCAGAGTGTCCCATATGTGTTCAATGGGATTTAGATCAGTGGAACAGGCAGGCCAACCCATACGAACAATGTCCTCACTTTCCAAAAGCATGTCAACAGCTGCAGTGCGATGGGGTGTGGCATTATCATCCATAAACACGAACTCGGGGCCAATGGCACCTTTGAACAGATGCACATGGGGAAGGATTACCCCAGTACAGTAGCTTGCACCAGTTACAGTACTGCCTTCCAGTATCTGGAGATATGTACATCCAGACAAGAACACCTCGACCACCATATTGATCCCTTTCAGTGATGTTGATGGGCTGATACCCTCTGCCAACCTCTTGCCAGATTAGCTGACATCCAAAATCGCTGCTGAGGCTGAATCAACTCTCATCAGTAAAGAGTACCTTACCCCATTGCGCTGCTGACCAGTCCTTGTGTTCAATGCACCACTGTAAATGGTGTCTCCGATGGGCAGGTGCTAAAGGGACATAGCTTACTGGCCGTTGAGCAAACGGCCAGTAAGCTATGTCCCTTTAGCTATGCCAGTAACCTGCACAATATCCTGTGCAGCTGGTTTGCAATGGATATCTGTCTGGTGTCAGTCCCACTTGGCCTGTAGGAGTATATAGTAGTCATCATTGGGCATTATTTTTCATGGATGACCACCACTTGTCATTCTAAAGGCTGACCATGCACATGAGATGATGCTATGGGCGATACTGAACTCTGTAGCCACACTCCTCGAGCTTCCCAATTATTCGACCCCAGATAAAGTTATCCAGATGTTGTCTACTGGCCATTTCGTTGTCTGTAGCACTGTATGAAACCAATTGAACGTCTGTAACAATCGTGCTCACCATTCGGTAATTTGCACATAATTGCTGCTTTTATCTGTTTATGTGAGCCCTCTCATCATGATTCAAATTTTTGCATGTACACCAGCTTTCTACCAAATGGCCACAGTTATGCAAATAGGTGGTAGATGACTCTCATCAACCGGTGAAATACCACCACTTTGCTTATTGGAGGCTTGAAGTGGTGGAAACCATGTTTAGTCTCTAGAGTTAAGTTCCGGCCAACCCTTCCCTATCTCTTCCATCGTGCAGTATGATTGATGACTTTTGAGGTTATGATGAACGTCGTGGCGAGATCCAATATTCCTTACAGCTCTAAAACGGTGTTCGCAGGCCGGCCACTAGTTAGTACACTGGACCGAACCTATTGGTAACTCTCTAGGAGGCTTCCGGATCAGCTAGTGTATAATCTTGCTACCTCTACTCTGCCAGATAGTGACTGGAGGGAGTCCGAGTAGTGTGTATGCGGGGAGCACTGTCGAGGCCACGTTATGTCAAGGATCTGGGTATATTCTTACCACGTGTACACCATATCCAAAAATTTCATTACTTCATACAGCATGTCTTTCCCCCCCCACTTTTTCTTACTATTGAATACACCATGAATTGACAAACTAATAGAGCAAGCTTATCTGCAAAAAGATCTAAACCTCCCAAGCACTTCCTAAAAAGGACAAGAAACACTGGAAGATCAACCTTGCAGCGGATATCATGAGATGACAAAAGTTTTATAAAGTGAAGGAACTCATACAAAATAATAAGCGAATGACTTTTTGAAATTGCTCTTGAAGTTGGACCGTCTGCAGGCTCAATCCTGATGCATCACACATGTGCCAAGTCTGTTCTACACTTACTGTTGGATGATCAAATGGACTACGGGAAAGCCATTGCAGGTGATTTGTTCAAAAAATCTATGTTGGATCTTAGCTTCCAAAGAAGAAAAGTGATTACTGAAGATGAGGGTTGGGTTTTATCTACGACCCCGAGACTAAGGTGGAATCATCTGAAGGACACACAAAAATGTCTCCATGGCCCAAGAAGCCTCATGCAACAAAATTCAACGTCAAAGTCGCATTGATTGTTTTTTTTTTTGACAATGAGGGCATAGTGCGCCACGAATTTGTGGCTGGGGGGGGGGGGGAGCATTAGTGCTGCTTACTACATTGAGGTGTTGACACAGTTACATGAGAATGCGAGGCAACGACTACCTCAAAAATGGACAGATGGCTGGATCCTGCACCTTGACAATGCACCTGCTCACAGAGTGATGACAGTTCAGCAGTTCTTGGCTGTGAAAAATAATCACCGTCATGTAGCAGTCTCCCCCCCCCCCAACCTTGCACCTGCTGTTCCCTAAACTGAAAATGGGGCTTTGGGGGTCATCATTTCGCTACAGTGGATGACCAAAAAGAAAATGTCTAACTGGCCCTACGTGCATTAAAAAAACATGATTTTAAAGAAAGTTTCAAAGCTTGGGAAAACTAATGGAGTAAGTGTGTGCAGAAGGAAGGTAATTTGAAGGTGATTGGGTTAGTAAGCCCAGTTGTTCATTCAATAAAATATTTTAGTAAAATTACGGAAACTTTTTGAATGTACTTTGTATATATATTCATATACATTTTTTTATTATGGCAGGCAGATTTTACAAAAAGTCTATTTCTTTATGTCCGCGACTTTTTTTATTATAGGTAAAAGGGGTGTAAAAGTCACAAGTTACACCCAGTGAAAACTTGAAACGTTTGGGGTTAATGATTCATAACCATTGCCCACCACCACCTTTATGGTAATCCCAAGTGTGAAAGGTTACTGGCCATAGTGTTTTGGTAACTCTAGTCCTATATAAGGTACTGAGAAGACAAAAGATACAAGTTGATGTTGGATGTGAATTAGTTTTGGAATTTTGGTTCCTAATAAGTAGTAGTAGTAGTAATGGAGGCATGTGATGCAAGTGTATGAGCTTATGTAGCATCAGCCAAAAAAAAAAAAAATTTCACACATCCATTCCCACTAAAAGTTGGTCCAGTTCCTCCTTGAATTTATTTAAGTTATCAACTTCCACAACAACAGATGGAAGTTTGTTCCAGCAAATAACCACCTGCTGGCTAAAGGCAAATTTCTGTGCATCTATTCTACAACTGTCTTTCCTCAATTTGAATTTATACCCCTTCAGGTTCATAATCTGAGCAAGCGGAAGGATCCCATCAGAATTCAGCATGCTCAACCCATTCAAGGCTTTATACACCTCAATTAGATCACCTCACAGGTGCCTAGTCTCCAGCCACTGCAATTTGCAGAACTTAAGATTTTCTTGGTAAGAGGATCCCTTCGTTCCTCTCACCAATCTTGTTGCTCTTCTCTGTATATACTCAAGCAACTCTACATCCTTCCTAAAATGAGGCCTTCAGACCTGTACGCAGTACTCATGTCTTGGCCTGACCATTGCCTTATATAAAGAGATAATCACTTCCTTTCCCTACTAGCAAAATTCCTGTATATCATTGACAATACCCCATGACCTGCCTTGGCAGCCTGTCTGCATTGCTCAGAAAACTTCATACCTGACTGCAAAATTACTCCCAGATCTTTTTCATTTTCTACCACCCTAAGTGTAGTACCACACAGTTGGTACGTTTCTCTGGGGTTATTTCTACCCATATGTAGTACTTTGCATTTGTCAATGTTAAACTTCAGTTGCCACTTTTCAGCCCATCTGCCCAAATTTTCTAGATCTTGTTGCAGTAGCATACTGTCATTAACAACCCTGCCAATCTTTGTATCATCTGCAAACTTCAACATTAAGCCTGATATACCATCATCAGTATCATTGATAAATATACAAAACAACAGTGGGCCCAACACCGAACCCTGGGGAACTCTACTAATAACATTAGTCCACGAAGAGCAGCGTCCATTTATTACCACTCTCTGTCTTCTCACACTCAACCATCCTTTTATCCATTGTAGCAATTTGACCTTAATGCTATACTGCTCCAATTTGTACAGTAGTCTTCCATATGCAACAGTGTCAAAAGTTTTCCTGAAAGTACCTAATACAAGTAAAGAAAAAAAAAGTGGTATAATCGAAGGTTGTCTCTTCATCAAAAAAAAACAGATATCTGGTACCACAGAATAAAGGGAAAAAAAGGGGGAGGGATCCCTGTTGTGCAATGACAGTGACCAATGCCAAATATGAAAATAGACAAGATTGTAGTATATATTGAGACTTTACTTGGCATATTACAATATGTGGATGTAGTATGTACCAACATTTGTAGACTCTATAGGTGCTACAAATACGTTAGTACATTAAATACTAGACTGCACGTTGCTTTCAAAAACTTGAGATATGCATAGGATTGAACAGAAATAATTCTATCTCATCCCATGCACATCTGACCCTACAAATCACTTATAGTCCAGTTCATGGGTTTGTCAAATGTAATATTTGTATGGTTAGTGTGAGATATTCTTTAGGTTACTTCATTCAAAGCATCTGAGTTGGTAGCCTGTGTGGTTAAAACAAGGCAAACCAAGATTAAACTTACTCATATTATTATTAAACAGTGTCATTCATTTTTAGGTTATTTGCAAATGCATAACACACTTATTCACTATGTCTGTCCATCTGTATAACAACTCCCAGTGGACAGGCTTTTGAGAAATTTTATTTGGGTCTTTTAAAAATATTTGGCACAATCTAAATTTTAATAAAATTGGACCAATTAGAAATTAAAAAAAAAAAAAATTTTTTTTTTTACAATAAAATTTTGAGTTGTTTCTATACATAAACAGATGCACATTTCAGATACCTGGGCAGTAATCAACAGAAAAGTCAGGTTAAAACATCCTGTGGGATTGAACAACTCCCACAGTTATCCCATCCAAAAATTTATATTAGTACAGACATTTGAGGATTCCTCAATATGAAAAAGTTGCATCACTATCAAATTTTTAACATTTTCCTGGTCCTTAAAAAGCATTTAAGACATTACAATTCCATAATAATAGGTGATGCAGTTTCTCCCAACACATCACAGAAATCTACTTATATATATAAATGAAAGTATTTTTTTGGCAAAAATTTTCAGTGACACAAATAAATGTCTTGTTGAGCCCTGGAATCTTATAAAAACAATTATGATTTGTAGTTCCCAGTTTCTCTATCCTCACAGAAACCTATATATATACATAGTTATTATGGTAAAAGTATAATTTATACTATATAGGTGCTGAATATGTATATAAACATAACAATATACAGTGGGCCACAAGGCCAAACTATTAACTATATTGTAGATTGATGTAATGTTCAATCTACTATTGATGGCATTAATCTGATCTGACGTAACTTTTACATTTATCCAAATTATTCTTAATAGATTAAATACGTGTGTGTTATAAAATATCGGTGTAAATACACCATAACGAACTCATAACGAAAAACTACATAAGTAGTGTAAAGGCATCAATTTTAATTGTATCTCATATTGCGACCACCTTCAATTAATGAAGGTGATCGCAATATGATTAATGAAGCATTACTTGAATAAGTAATGTTTCATTAATAGAGAAGACTATTGTTACTTATTCTCAGTGGGCACCAGCACCCAGACAGCACTGTTTCAAAGCTTACTGGCCTATCCTTGGTGGGTGAGCAGGTACCGAGGTGTTGCAATCATGCCAACCCAGTTGTGAAGTTATTTCCACAATATGAGAGATGCCAAAAGGTGTGCAATTATAATACTTAAATAAAATATAAATGCTCAATGCAAAATATATTATGAGTTTAAAATACACTATAAAATATCGGTGTAAATACACCATAATGAACTCATAATGAAAAACTACATAAGTAGTGTAAAGGCGTCGATTTTAATTGTATCTCATCTCATATTGTGACTACCTTCACCAGTTACCATGTATTGCACTACCTCGAATAAATAACACTTCACTAATAGAGAAGACTATTGTTATTTTTTCTCAGTGGGCACCATCACCCAGAGAGCACCATTTCAAAGCTTATTGGCCTATCCTCGGTGTCTGGGCAGGTACCCTGGTGTTGCAATATATATATATATATATATATATTGCAACACCAGGGTAATGTCAGCCTTCTTCCAGATAATCGAAGGTAAGGTAAAATTAAATAAATTCTGTTATAATGTATTAAAGTAAAAGAAAAAGACTTTAAATAGAGTGAAAAAAACTAATTTATTTAATTTAAAATATATAATGAAAAACCAATAATGACTTAAACATAAAATTTGCACATTTACATTATGTAGTATATTCAGATAAGTATTTTACTGCAAATTTTATGTGGAAAAAAAATTTAAAGTAATATTTTAAAATAATGTTCGATTGGTTTTTGTTTCATTTGTTGTTTGACTTTTTTTTTTTTTTTTCCTTGTTCCTCTCAAGTTCTGTCAATTCTAAATCTATCAATTCGATTATATTGCATTCTTCCTGATTTTTTGCCCATTTCAGTGCTGTTTCTTTTCGTTGACATTTTACTGTAAAAAAACTGAGAACAATTATAAATCGCACAGTTTCAAGCCGATATTATTGTATTACCGAATCTGGTCCTAAAGTAAATATAATATGAAATGAAGAGAACAAAATATGTCATGGAAAATTGGATTCACGGAAGTGAATAACTAAACTCTATCACTCGTGATTTCGAAGAAAACCCATTAGTCCTAATCCAACATTTCACTTTACATTTGTCAATATTAAACTTCAGTTGCCACCCCTCAGCCCATCAGCTCAACTTTTCTAGATCTTGTTGCAGTAGCATACTATCATTACTGTCATTAACAACCCTGCCAACCTTCATATCGTCTGCAAACTTAGACACTCATCCATTGTAGCAACTTGCCCTTAATGCCATACTGCTCCAATTTGAACAGTAGTCTTCCATGTGCAACAGTACAGTATCAAAAGTTTTCCTAAAATCCAAGTACAGTATATGATATCAAAATTATTTTTTGCATCCAGTTCCATTGTGACCACATCATAGTATCCAATCAAATTGGTCAGACAAAACTTCCCCTTAACAAACTCATGCTGCATCTGAACTATAACTGCAGTCTTGTCTAAATGATCCTGTAGTGCTTCTTTAACCAGGTCCCCCATTATTTTCCCTGGAACAGAAGTTACACTAACAGATCTGTAATTACTTGTGTCACCCTTTGATCCTCCTTTGTGAATTGGGGTCACATTTGCACATCTTCAGTCCATGGAGATTTCCGGAGTCCAAGGAAGCTCTCATAATTATGACTAACGGTTTGCTTCTTCTTCATTTGCTGCCTCCTTTAATATAACTGGATAGATCCCATCCACCCAAGGTGCCTTTCTTATGTTCAATTTCAACAATTTCTCCTCCACTTTGCTCTCAGTAATTACAAAATCATTTAGCTTCCTGCCAGAGTTTGATAAGCTTCTGGCCTCCACTTCCCTACACACTTCCTCATGTGTCAATGTAGATGCAAAATAGTCATTTAGTTTGTCAGCAGGTTCATCAACAACCAAACCGTCAATGTCAAGTGGACCAATCTGATTCATCTCCTTCCCTCTAGAGTTTGCATAAGTAAAGAAGTTTTTGCTGTTTTTTTCTTTGCCAAAGATTTCTCATAATCTACCTTCTCTTGCCTAACCTCCTTTGTGACTTGATTACAGACTAGCTTATATCTGCCGTAGGCTTAACCTGATAATTTATATGCATCCCATGCATTTTTCTTCTCTGCCACAAGCCTCCTTAATTCCTTTGACATTCATTTAGGCCTGAATCTTGAACAGTATTTCTTAATTGGTATAAAAAGTCTAGTAGCCTCCAAGATTAAGTCCCTGAAGGCTTCCCATTTAGAATTCACCATCGGTATCATCAGTTGATCCCACTGTATTTTTTTTTTTTTTTTTTTTTTTGGTAGTTGTTGGCGCGTCGGCTTCTGTGGCCATAATGCACCTCCCAAAGTTTTTGCAGTACTTTGATCCAAGCCCGAGGAGGGATTCGAACCCGCGACCTTTGGGTTGCTAGGGATCCCACTGTATAGAATTTAAAAACTGTCTCAGACCACTGTAGTCACCTTTACAAAAAAAAAAAAAAAAAAAAATCTTCCTTTTACCCTTGATGGCAGTTACATCTTTAAGTAAATCCCACATCAGTACACAGTGATCACTGTCACCTAGTGGTCCCTTTATCTCCAAATTCTTAACGCATGAAAAATCACTGTTGATAATCAGATCAAGAATATTACTTCCTCTGGTTGCCCCTCGAACATGTTATAGAAAATAATCCTCCAATAAATCCACAAAAGTCTTGCTAGCCTGCGAGTCACCAATGCACAAGTTCTAGTCAATGTCTGGAAAGTTAAAATCCCCCATTACAAGACATTCCGATTTACTGGCCCACTCTATTTCTCTGCACAAGTGTTCGTTGCACTCATCAGGGTCATTAGGCATATAACACACTCCTACTCTCATTTTCTCTTTCCCAGTGTTTATGTCACACCAAACAGGCTGAACATTGCACTGTCCACCCATGTCAACTGGATGCACTTCCTTAGATTTTATGAGTTTCTTAACTAACAGCATAACCCCTCCTCCCTGTCTATCCCTGCTGTACACATTGTACTCCCTAAATTCCAATTCTGCACTGCTTATATCTGTGCGACACCGCATCTCTGATATCCCAACAATGTCTACCTCTGATATCTTGATCAGCACTTCAAATTCATCAATTTTATTTACTATACTTCTAGCATTAGTGTACATGCAAGTATACTGGCACCTGTTCTTACTCTTAGTTACCCTAACACAGCCCATGTATTTACTTGTTCCATGATGACTCCCAGCAGTCCTTGAAATCCCCATCACCTTGCTTTCCAGGCTGCTTCCATTCCAATAGAAGCAGTGCAATAATCACTTTCACCTCTGCCTGCAGCTACTGTTAATCTATTAGTTTGTGAATCCCCCCCACCCAGGTTGGCAGTTTTATGACCCATGTAACACTGCCTCAATAACATCAACAAATATTCTTGCATGCTTTCTATTTGAGTGTATTCCATCCCTGTAGAAGCAGTCTCTCCTGTAACAAGCACAGACCACACTGAGAAAACTTTTACCACATGAGCCTTGCACAATCTCTCCAGGGCCAAATTGATTGACAAGGCTCTCATCATATACTCCCTCTTATCGTGTCTGGGCAGAATTGCAGACACTTTCAAACTTAACCCTAACACGCAACTTTTTCTTAACATTGACCTATTATGTTAAATAAGCCTGCAGATCTTTTACTCTTAATGTTATTAGTGCCAACATGTAAAACAATATCACCCTTTGTGCCCTTAAAAGATGATATCTGCTCTACAACATAATCAACCTTTACTCCTGGCAGACATACTCTGAATGATGGAAAAGCTGAGGATACTTGGGCAACCTGGCAGCACAAAATGCACAACCACACAGTGAGAGTTCTGACTAAAGCTATATTAGTATAATATACCACTCCTTACTATTTTATTATTCTGTTATTATATTTATGTGTATATACACATAATACATATACAGGGTGTCTCAAAAATACACGGCATAACTTCCTCATATGTAGACAATAAAATATTTTATATCAACATAGTTCCGGAAATTCTTGGTTTCCGAGTTTTGAAGGTCTGTCTATGACACTTAACTGTTCACATCACCTTATAGTAATTGTTCAAAATGTCCACCTTCTGCCTGAATACAGGCCTCACATCGACGTCTCATGAACTAGTGAAGACATTGCCAAATTACTGGCATATTTTGTATTGTCTCACAACCTGTCACAATTTGATTGCGGAGACTTTCCACATCAGCTACTGGAGTTGAATACATCAATGACTTTAAATGGCCCACAAGAAGAAATCTAGTGGGTTTAAATCAGGGAGCGTGGAGGCCAAGCAGTTGGTCCATCTCTACCTATCCACCAACCAGGAAACCTTGGATTCAGGTAATTGCGGGCTAGGTGACTGAAATGTGCAGGAGCGCCATTGTGCATGAAGTGTGCTTGTTGACGAATGATCAGTGGCATGTTGTCCAAGAAACCAGGCATGCTGTTTTCCAGAAAGTTTCTGTACGCCTGCCCTGTGAGTTTGTTTGGAAGTACGTGGGGCCCAAATAACTTATCACCAAAAAGACCAGCCCAGATGTTGAGGCTGAACCACTATTGGTGATGTGATGGAAGAACTGCATGTGGGTTTTCCTCAGCCCATACATGCTGATTGTGAAAGTTTTGGATTCCGTCTCGTGTGAACTATGCTTCATCTGTGAATATCACTAAGGCAGGAAAGTGAGGAGTTGTACCACACTGCTGCAAGAACCACTGACAGAACATTACTTGCGCAGGGTAATCGGCTGGTGACAAGGCCTGTACCCGTTGCAGAAGATAAGGATACAGTTGGTGTTCTCGCAACACTCTCCAAATAGTCGAACGTTGAACAGCCAGCTGCATCGCTATTCTGCGTGTGCTAATTCCAGGAGTGGCATGCACAATGTCCAAAATCTCCTCCTCTACTTCAGGAGTCATAGATCTTGGTCATCCTCTGTCGGTAGCACGAGGTGTAAAGGTCCCATGTTCACAAAGGCAGCGATGGATACCTTCAAACGTTTTCCTGTCTGGACATCTTCGTTCTGGGAACCTTTCGTGGTACAAACGACAAGCCTCCAGAGCATGCCACCTGCCAAACCATACATAAAGTGTATATCCACTTGCTCCTGATTTGAGTACATAGTCAGAATGGAAAATCACCAGATTCTGTCAGTACCTTGTGATGAAGGAAATCACCTGTGGGAGATAAGACATTCCGAGTTAATAACTCGGGAATCAAGCATTTCCAGAACTATGTTGATATAAAATATTTTTATTGTCTACATATGAGGAACTCATTCCTGAAGTTATGCTGTGTATTTTTGAGACACCCTGTATAATATATATGTAGAAAATAAGAACTATGATGTTTATAATGCACATAGGCACTTGAATTCAAGAGTATAAAAAAAAAAAAAATCACAGTCATAACACACCAGTCACAAGTTTTTATAATAACTGATTTAAATAACTGTAGTATATCAATGTTTCCCAACCTTTTTTAAGACATGGACCACTTTTATATTTGAGGTGAAAGCCACAGCCCACTTTTATATTTGAAGTTTCTATACTTGGATTTCAGGAAAGCTCTGGATACTGTTGCACAGGAAAGACTGCTTTACAAATTGGAGCAGTATGGTATTAAGGGCAAGTTGCTGCACTGGATAAAGGGATGATTGAGTGAGAGACTGCAGAGAGTGGTAATAAATGGACACTGCTCTATGTGGACTAATGTTATTAGTGGTGTACCCCAGAGTTTGGTGCTGGGCCCATTGTTGTTTTGTGTATTTATCAATGATATTAATAAAGGTATATCAAGCTTAATGTCTAAGTTTGCAGATGATACAAGGTTGACAGGGCTGTTAATGACGGTAAAGGCAGTATGCTACTGCAACAGGATCTAGAAAAGTTAGGCAGATGGGCTGAGAAGTGCCAACTGAAGTTTAACATTGACAAATGCAAAAGTGCTGCACCCTAAGAGAAACATACCAACTGTGTGGTACTACACTCAAGGAGGTGGAGGATGAAAAAGACTTGGCCCAGTAATTATGCGGTCGGATATGAAGTTCTCTGAGCAGTGCAGACAGGCTGCCAGAACAGGTCATGGAGTTTTGTCAATGATATATAGGAATTTTGCTAGCAGATACAAGGAGGTGATTATCCCTTCATATAAGGCAATGGTCAGGTCTGTTACCTTGAGTACTGTATACAGGTCTGGAAGCCTCATTTTAGGAAGAATGTTTCTAGAACGAATATAGAGAAGGGCAACAAGATTGGTGAGAGGAACAAAGGGGTGCTTTTACCAAGAAAGGCTTAAGTTCTGGAACTTGCAGCACCTGGAGAGTAGGCACCTGCGAGGTGATCTGATTGAGTTGTATAAGGCCTTGAATGGGTTGATCAAGCTAAGAACCTGAGGTGGCATAGATTCATATTAGCATTAGCATTAGTAGAGGCATTTGATGCAAGAAAAAAGCTTATGCAGCATCAGCCAAAAAAAAAAAAAAAAAGTAAAATAAATAAATAAAAAATAACCACTTCCACTTCACCCCTCTGTTCGTTCGAAATACCTGTCCAGCTGAAGCTGAGCCTTAAACTTATTTAGGCTATCAACTTCCACGACAAGGGATGGAAGTCTGTTCCACCTACCAACCACCCGCTGGCTAAAGGCAAATTTCTGCACATCTATCCTACATCTGTCTTTCCTCAATTTGAATTTATGCCCTCCCAGGTGATTATTCTGAGCAAGAGGAAGAATCCCATCAGCATTGAGCATGCTCAAACCATTCAAGGCTTTGTACACCTCTATCAGATCACCTCGCTGGTGCCTAGTCTCCAGACACTGTAATTCGCAAAACTTAAGCCTTTCTTCATAAGAGCACCCCTTTATTCCATTCACTAATCTTGTTGCCCTTCTCTGTACTCGTTCCAGCAGCTCTACATCCTTCTTGAAATGAGGCCTCCAGGCCTGTATACAGTACTCTAGGTGTGGCCTGACCATTGCCTTATATAAGGGAATAATCACCTCCTTATCCCTGCTAGAAAAATTCCTCTATATCATTGACAATACACCATGAGCTACTCTTGCAGCCCGTCTGCACTGTTCAGAGAACTTCATATCTGCCTGCACAAACACCCCCAGGTCCCTTTCATTCTCTACCACTGTCAGTGTAGTACCACAGAGTTGATACGTTGCTCTGGGGTTGCTGTTTCCCATATGTAGTACTTTACATTTGTCAATGTTAAACTTCATTTGCCACCTCTCAGCCCATCTGCTCAACCTTTCCAGATCCTGTTGCAGCAGCATAGTGTCAGTAGTGTCCTTGACAACCCTGCCAACCTTCATATCGTCTGCAAACTTGGACATTAAGCTTGATATACCATCATCAATATCATTTATAAATACAGAAAACAATGAGGAAAGGCAGTTGAAGAATAGATGTGCAGAAGTTTGCCTTTAGCCAGTGGGTAGTTGATTGCTGGAATAGACTTCCAACTATTGTTGTGGAAGTTGAAAGCTGAACTAGACAAACATTTGGGGTGACCGGATGGGTGAAATGGAAAGGGTTTTTTTTTTTTTTTTTTTTTTTTTGTCTTGTATCATATGCCTCAAATAATGCTAAAGTTAAGAGGCCCAGACCACAAAAACTGTTAAATTACATATATATATAGTAACCATTTTGTAAATAGAATAATATATACTCACAGTTAACATATATGGGTTTGGCACTCCCAGGATCCCAAGCTGGATATCATCATTCTCCTCTTTCTTGGTGATTCCCTTCTACTTTTATCTCTCTCAGGGTAACTCAGAAATTTTTTTTTTTTTTTTTTTGGCTGGTTCAGCAAAAACCTCAAGCTTCCTTGCACCATATGGCTAATATAATAATAATAACAATATGTAGTATAGTATAGGTTGTAATAAGCATACTTGTATTTCCCATCACTGTTGATGGGATTATTAAAAACCACAAAAAAAAAAAGCCTCTGTTTTATTGTCAAGTCCTGCAAACCACAGGTTGGAAAACATAGTATAGCAGATTCACCTTTATTACAATAAAATTTAAAAAAGATATTAGGAACTTAGGTGGAACTGTGGATAGGAGTACTGTATTTAAGTTGAACATACACCCAATCCAGTCCTTAGTCTTCAGCGGGAGCAAAAACTTCCCCTGATTGAAATATAACACACTGTATTAAACATATCTTTTATTTTTTAAATCTCTTTGAAAAACTGTTATAACACTGCAAGTCAAAATCTTTAACTAACACTCTAATAGACACTACTCACTAAATGATGAGAGGCCAACTAGCTTCAAAACTGTCCCATTTGGTATTTCAGATTTTTAAAAGGTATAGTGAGTTCACCTACTCTACTAATGCTATAATATTTAAAAAGATATTAGCAACTTACAGCTGTGAATAGTGATATTTGTCTCCCTCTAAGTTGAACATTCAGGTCAAATACTTGGCCCACAGTCTTTAGTGGGAGCACAGCTTCCTGTGATGAAAATATTGTACACAATATAATGTAAAAATTTTATATGAATTGTAGTCATATTTAAAAAATAAATTAAATTCTATTAATCTCAGTCTTTTCTTTAACTCCATTTGGTGCTGTCATATGGGGTACAATTGCACCATGCCAGAAGGCCCTGGCCACACCTTTTGAGGCCCCCCCCAGTCATAATAAAATGAACACAAAACAGAAAAAATGAGACAATTGTTAGTTAGTAAATCCTTTTCTTTTTTTCTGTTAAAATGCACTAATTATTGGAAAAATCTCTTTGAAAAACTGCTACAACACTGCAAGTCAAGGTACTTAGTCACCAGAACTTTTAATGAAATATTCAAACCACAACTAGTTTGGGAGAAAACAAAATCAATTATATAACACTATGATATGCCCAGCCCTTGCATATTATTATTAGCTATATAATAATAATAAAATTCTTTATTCATAGAAATGTAGGACACGATTCCTGCTATAGGCAACTAGAGGAATCTTACAATTAACTGAACACATTACATTCAGTACATAAAAACTACGGGGGTACACAGCAAATACATAGATAGTGCAATATACACAGCTAATATCGCAATAAATGTATTTTATAGTTATTATAATAGATTGATTATACAGAGCTTATATTCCATTATAGTACATAGATTTTATAGTTATTATATACAAGCTGCAACACACTGAGGCAGTCTGGAGACTTTCACTGGGAGTTATTCCGCTGACAATTGCAGGAATGCTGACTGCACTTCACTATGGATTTGCGCTTTTCTTCTCTGTAGACAATCTCTAGACTACACATCCAAATAAATGTTTGCAGAGTTCAGCGCGCCGATGATGCTGTTCGGAAAGATCCGCTTGAAGGTCGAGAGCTTCTGCAGGTTAGAACAGAGCACTGGATGGTTTCTGAGGGCTCTACCAGGGATTTTCCAGCCTACAATTTCCCAGATATTAACGAAGTCAAGAGCAGCAGAGCACAGATTAAGCACCATTGTGAGCTTCCTTGCATATGCCAGGTGCTGGGCTGGGGTGTATCTCAGATTTATGCAGAGCTGTGATTTTGATGTTGTATGGGGTAGGTGAGCCCAATTGTTGGCCCACTTCAGGACCCAGAATTCCAGACCCCAGAGCATCTTCAGATTGGACATAGGAGCAGCCGACCAAACTTCAATACCATAATTGATGATAGAACTAAAGTAGTAGAGTAGAAATTTTCTGACTGTTTCCTTGTTGTGCGCTCTACAGAGATCAAGTTTCATACCCCAGAAAGCCCATAATGCTCTTGAATGCAGTTGCTGGATTTGTTCCTTATACGTTAAGTTTTCGTCCATTACCACTCCTAGGAATTTTACGGAATGAGTGGTGACGAGAACATGCCCAGCAATGGAGGGCTGCAGAGAGGCTGCTGGATTGAGGTCTGCTTGTGCTCTAGGTGAGAAGATGACATATTTGGATTTTTCAGGGTTTATTTGAAGCCCAAAATAGGTAGCGTACTCACAGAAAGAGGAGAGATATTTGTTCAGGATGACAGAATTCGATAATTCCTCTGCCTGGTCTGGTGAGGTGTTAGCCGGGCTTGAGAGGTAACATACGATGTTGTCGGCGTAGGCCATAAACGCAGATATTTCATTCATTAGTGGAATAAATATCACTGAAAAAAGCAGTGCGGACAACAATCCACCTTGGGGTATACTGACTTCCACCTGTTTTGTGATGCAGTTATTCCCTTGCTGGAAGGTAAGGCACCTCTTGGTCAGCAAATTTCTGAGGAGCTTCGAGACATTACCCGTGAAACCGTAGTAGTTCTCTAGGAGGCACATAAGTGGCTTAACTTGCACTGAGCAAAGGCCACTTTCAGATCAAGAAAAACAGAATGCATAACATAGCTTTGCTCCCAGGCTTGAAGGGTTTTCAAATTCAGAGCCTGTATGCATGTTATCGGCGATCTTTGTGAGAGCACATAATGTGTATGCTGAGGTCTCTGGGAAAGGATCTGATTGGCAACCACTTTAAACAAGCACTTCTCCAGGCATTTGAGAAAAGGGGAGGAGATTGAAATAGGCCTATAGTCAGCAGCAGAGGTCAGATTCTGCACCTTTGGAATTGGGATGACTCTATAATTTAGCCAAGCGTCTGGGACGACTCCCTGTTGTAAAATTCTGTTAAACAACTTCGTTAAGCTCATCGCTGATGAAGTAGGAGGCAACTTTAAGGCAAAAGGTGGGAATAGAGTCGCTTCCCATTGATTTCTTATTGGACAGGGCGTTGATGGCTTTGATTAGCTCCTCTTTGCCAATTGTCACGTTAGTGAGATTAGTTGTCAGAGTGTGCACTGTTCCAGGGGGAGTCCGCAGTTGCACTGTCTGTTTTGACGAACCGGGTTACATGATCACACCATTCGGCCAGGTCTAACGATTCTGCTGACCGGATGATTGGCCGACCAGGATCGCTGGCCACACGCTATCCTCTTCTCCATGAAGAGGATAGCTCTTCTCCTCCACGTAAAGTGGAGGAGAAATTGTTGAAGATAAATACAAAAAAGGCACCTGGGGTGGATGGGATCTATCCAGTTATATTAAAGGAGGCAGCAAAGGAAGTAAGAAAACCCTTAGCCATAATTATGAGAGCTTCCTTGGACTCAGGGGAAGTACCCATGGACTGGAGATGTGCAAATGTGACCCCAATTCACAAAGGAGGATCAAAGGGCGACACAAGTAATTATAGACCTGTTAGTTTAACTTCTATTCCCGGAAAATTAATGGAGGCACTGGTTAAAGAAGCACTGCAGGATCATCTAGACAAGACTTCAGTTATAGCTCAAACGCAGCATGGTTTTGTTAAGGGGAAGTCTTGCCTGACCAATTTGATTGGATACTATGATGCAGTCACAAAAGAACTGGATGCAGGGAATAACTTTGATATTATATACTTGGATCTTAGAAAGGCTTTTGATACTGTTGCACAAGAAAGACTGCTGCACAAATTGGAGCAGTGTGGCATTGGAGGCAAATTGCTGCTATGGATAAAGGGGTGGTTGAGGGGGAGAAGACAGAGAATGGTAATCAATGGACACTGCTCATCGTGGACTAATGTTATTAGTGGAGTCCCTCAGGGTTCAGTATTGGGTCCATTATTGTTTTCTGTATTTATAAATGATATTGATGATAGTATATCAAGCTTAATATCCAAGTTTGCAGACGATACGAAGGTTGGCAGGGTTGTCAAGGACACTACTGACACTATGCTACTGCAACAGGATCTGGAAAGGTTGAGCAGATGGGCTGAGAGGTGGCAAATGAAGTTTAACATTGACAAATGTAAAGTACTACATATGGGAAACAGCAACCCCAGAGCAATGTATCAACTCTGTGGTACTACACTGACAGTGGTAGAGAATGAAAGGGACCTGGGAGTGGTTGTGCAGGCAGATATGAAGTTTTCTGAGCAGTGCAGATGGGCTGCAAGAGTAGCTCTGGTGTATTGTCAATGATATATAGGAATTTTTCTAGCAGGGATAAGGAGGTGATTATTCCCTTGTATAAGGGAATGGTCAGGCCACACCTAGAGTACTGTATACAGGTCTGGAGGCCTCATTTCAAGAAGGATGTAGAGATGCTGGAACGAATACAGAGAAGGGCAACAAGATTAGTGAATGGAACAAAGGGGTGCTCTTATGAAGAAAGGCTTAAGTTTTGCAAATTACAGTATCTGGAGACTAGGCACCAGCAAGGTGATCTGATAGAGGTGTATAAAGCCTTGAATGGTTTGAGCATGCTCAACGCAGATGGGATTCTTCCTCTTGCTCAGAATAATCACCTGAGCGGGCATAAATTCAAATTGAGGAAGGACAGATGTAGGATAGATGTGAGGAAATTTGCCTTTAGCCAGCGGGTGGTTGGTTGGTGGAACAGACTTCCATCCCTTGTCGTGGAAGTTGATAGCCTAAATAAGTTTAAGGCTCAGCTGGACAGGTATTTCGAACGAACAGAGGGGTGAAGTGGAAGTGGTTATTTTTTATTTATTTATTTTATTTTATTTTTTTATTTATTTTTTTTTTTTTGGCTGATGCTGCATAAGCTTGCTTTCTTGTATCAAATACCTCTACTAATGCTAATGCTAATGAATGAGTTTATAGCCTGCTTCTTGGTTTTTGGAAACTGTATCTGGCTATTGAGTACGCTGAGTATGAACTTTCTGTGGGTGATCTGTTGAATTGGGCATGTAGCCATTGTTTTTCTTAAACTGGTGCACTTCTTTAAATGCTGGACCACCATGGCTTCGAGTGTGGGCAGATGACACAAACTCTTGACATGGCCACTCTAGCAATGAAAGACAACCATTTCTGAAACCAAAACACAGCTTCCTCTATATCGATTTCACTGAGAATTCGCCAGGGGTAGAGCCTAAAGAGATCCATTGCTGTTTCAATTTTTAGGTATTTTGGATCATATACAGCTTTCCTGATTTTTTCCATCGAGTTTAATTGGTTTGGTTGGTTATAGCATTCTTTCAACAGGCTGAGAGAAGCTTTAATTAGCCTGTGGTCGGAGGGAAATGCCGAATTAGAACTGATTACAACTTCAACACTCCCATGGCTGGAAGAGATTCTCTGTAATGTGGCTTCTCCGCGAGGGGGGGGGACACAGATGCAATGGATGTTGAGACGCGACAGATCTGAAATTAACCGATCGAGGAGCTCTGATGCATCTGGCAGGGGTAGGTTGAAGTCTCCGAGAATTATTACTTTCTGGTTGCACTCGATAGAGGTCAGGAGCCAAGCAGAAAAATTAGTAATGCATTGGTCTGCAACAGGTGGGGGTAAGTAAATTGCACATACTAGCAACTGTAGTCCATCGACTAGATAGCGGCCCAGTGCAGCCCCAAAATTGTTACCAGAGTATACACAAGCTTTGATCAGAGGGAACTGTTGCCTTTGGCAGATTAAGACTCCCCCTCCTTTCCTGTTCACCAGAATAAACTGATAACCGACGTTGGTGGTTAAAGTCAATATGTTCATGTCATCGCGAAGCCAGGTTTCAATAAGGATAACAAAGTTGTAACCCGCACTTAGAAGTATGTCAATCAGGGCACTGAGCTCGTTCTTCAGGCTCCTGATGTTCTGCATGAAGCATTTCACATGTTTATCGTTGACAGGCTTGATCTGTATTAAGTTTCTAGGGTTCCTTTCCCTTAGGATGGTGGCTGATTGGGGGTGGATTCCTCTTGAGATGGGTGTGGCACTAGGACCCACCCTGCTAGTAATGTGCACTTGTATCTGGTTATCAGACTTGACGAGATGATTGCAGGATTTAGTCAGCACGGCAGCTGCTCTTCTTTCATCAGGTTGAAAGGTACAGTCTGGTTTGCTGCCTAGATCTGCAGGCCAGATATCTGTGTTTAGATACCTTTCTATATTGGGATCTTTGATCTTGATCCGGAAAGAGGCATAGCTTGGATACCTGGTGGGAACCCTGATGGGGGTACCAGGTATGTCTAGCTGCTTCAGAAGGGTTTCAATTTGTTCCACCGTTGTTTCTGGGGATAGTCGACTTATAAATATGCTGGATGGTTTAGACCTCCTTCCTCTACGTTGCACGATTTTAATACCTAGTGGGTTAGGGTTAGAGTCAATAACTGCATCACGATTCTGATCTGCTCGGCTGACAAAGGTTTCTCTACTAAGACTGGCCTTGCCTTGTTTGGGAGGCACATTACTTCTGCTTATTGCTGATTTCTTTCCCCATGCTTTCGCAACTTCCGGGGCAGGGGATGAAGGCAAAAGGATTGCAGGTAACGGCTCTGTTGGGGGCCGCACGATGCAGGAGTCAGAAACCATTTGTTTCGAGTGTTGAACATTTTGAATAGGTAAGGAGTCTGTATCCTGGATGGGCTTACTGATGGATTCCAGCAGCAAGGACACAGAATGGTGCATAGAATGCTGTAGGTCTTCCAGCCTATGTATTGTTTCTCTTAGGGTTGTATTCTCTGTGCAGAGCTTTCTCAGAATATTTTCAAATAAGGTAAACTTCTCGCCCATTTTACTACAATTCTGACACATGCACTTCTCATGCTGCTCTAGGACCTGATCAGTTTGTGCCTGAGCATCTTGGCGTAGGAGAACTGTGGCAGAGTCAGACATGTTTGCATTAGGTGACCTGCAGTCAACTTTGCCTAAGTAGCCCGCTAGCAATGGAGGTGGGGAGGGGAGATGCTATCCCTTGCCTTTGATTCTGTGGCATTCACTTTGTGCCCACGGCATGCAGCACATTGCCATCGTGATTGCCTCCAGGCTGAGGCGCGAGCTAAGTGTTTTAAAAGACAACAGCTCTCACAAAAAACAAGGCTACAGGGGCCACTGCACTTGATCCAGCAATTTGTGGATTGTGAGCATTTTCTGCACGTTTCAGATTGCTTCTACGCCATGTCTCCATGAGTATTGTAAGACTTAACTTCGTGGGAAGAATGGTGCAAGGAAGCCTGAGGCTTATGATGCACCGGCCAAAAAAAAAAAATTCCCTATTAACCTGAGAGACAGAGAGAGAAGTAGAAAGGAATCACCAAGAAGGGGAAGAATGATGATATCCAGCTCAGGACCCTGGGTGTGCCAAGCCCATACTCACTAGATGTGAGCCCCTGCTGCACCAGCCCAGCAAAAAAAAAATTCCCAAGTTACCCTGAGAGAGAAGTAGAAGGAAATCACCAAGAAAGAGAAGAATGATAATATGGAATGGAAACTTTGAGTAGATAAATGTGAAAATGATAACAGTTCAGAAATTAAGTTCATGTGTAAAACTGCATACTACTGGCACTGGATAAAGAAAGAAATTCATATATTTTAAGAATTAGAAATGATTTTTATTTCAGATTACACTGATGCACAAAGGAAATACTAACTTCATTATCTATGCAGGATGGTAAGTGGAAAATATTCAAAGGCAATAAAATAAAATTCCATTTATGTACTATTAGTAAGTTACAGTTCACCAGGACCAGAAGAATTTACAACTTAATTGTAATTGTTTTATTGTAGTCGATATACCAGCACAACAGTTCCTAGTAGGTTGTGCACTTTTTGATGGCAGCTCAATCTTGCAATGTGCATACGCTTGTCTGTTACTCCAGAACTAGTCACTAAAATACAGATTTTGTGTACTAAAATACTGGTTCTTTTCTCAAGGGCAGATCCCCTCACACAAAAAAAAGATGGGAGACTGTAACAGGCCATTTAATTGGTAGAAAAGCAAGCAAATAATAATGAATATGTAATGAACATTTCTGAACTTTCATTTTTGTTCTTACCTGTACAAATGACAAGTCTTCTTAACATGATCTTGTTTGCTCCCCCACCCAGGATGAAACATTAAAACTGTTTAAACAACTGTAAGGTCAGTAATACGTTTTAAATTAATATCAAAATGTTTCTCTTTTTCAATACTATTTATTTGTGCAAAACCAAGGCAACTCACTGAAAAAGTAAAGTGGGCTTTGGATAGAGAATTATGAACATGTTGAAGAGACTTGTCTTTTTTTTCACCCTAATAAACTGGATGGAAATCTTCTAATTCTATCTGCTCCTACAGGTATCTAAGTTAAATGTAACTGAAACAAAGTATAATTATTATTAGTTATATGGTGCAAGGAAGCCTGAGGCTTATGCTGCACCAGCCAAAAAAAAAAATTCATGAGTTACCCTGAGAGAGAGAGAGAGAGAGAGAGAGAGAGAGAAAGAGAAAAGTAGAAGGGAATCACCAAGAAAGAGAGGAATGATGATATCCAGCTCAGGATCCTGGGTGTGCCAAGCCCATACTCACCAGATGTGAGCCCCTAGGGGGGTTATGTCTATAATTACTTCAAATCATGTTAGAGCAAAACCGTGTTGAAGCAAACCGTTAGAAGAACTGTGTTATATGGGGGTTGCCTGTATGCAGTTTTCCAACTTACACTCATAACCCCAGGGGCACAAACATCTGGTGAATATGGGCTTGGTACAATCAGGGCCCTGAGCTGGATATCATCATTCTTCTCTCTCTCTCTGTTGGTGATTCCCTCCTACCTCTCTTGGAGTACTTAAATTTTTTTTTGGCTAGTGCAGAATAAGCCTCAGGCTTTCTAGCACCCCGGGGACTCACATCTGGTGAGTATGGGCATTAGTAGAGGCATATGATGCAAGAAAGCAAGCTTATGCAACATCAGCCAGAAAAAAAAAACAAAAAACTTCCACTTCACCCCTTGAAATACCTGTCCAGCTGAGCCTTAAATTTATTTAGGCTATCAACTTCCACAACAAGGGATGGAAGTCTGTTCCACCAACCATCATCATTCTTCCCTTTCTTGGTGATTCCTTTCTACTTCTCTCTCTCTCTCTCAGGGTAACTTAGGATTTGTTTTTTTTTTGCCCTGTGCAGCATAAGCTTCAGGCTTCCTTGCACCATATGGCCAATAATAATAAAAATAAAAATATAAAATAATACGCAAAATAATTGAGAAAAGCATTTATTTGGCAATTATTACATAGGTAGCTTCCTAACCTTTACAATTATTAAATCAATGTCATCGAAAATGATTCTTTGCAAATAGGGTATCTTCCCTTAATTAAGTATGTGCTGGCAGGTAAAAAATAGTCCTTTCAGTTTAGGCACGTGCTAGCAGGTGCCTAATATAGATAGGGTGATGCAAAAACAGTAGCGAAATTACCATACTGATACCACGGGGATTCATGGTTGTTAAATCGACCTTTGAAGCCCTAAACAATCGTCTAAGTCGTCGTATGCTCAGAGTAAGGCATGAATTAATACCAATATACATGTATTTACAATTTATTAATTAAAAATGTACACTGTTGCTCGACTTCTACTTGTTGATCATCATTAGTTTACAAAGCAGATCGTGAAATTCATCTAGAGTTAGGTATTTAGGACTCCTTTACAAGTTCTCAATGAGTAAACTTTTGAAATTGTTCATTTATAAGAACATTGTTTACAGGGAAACAAATTCGTAGTAGAGTTCTAACAAACCTTAACGAAGCTGTTACATAGTCAAAATTTCTCGTGTACACACAGAGCGTCAATAAGAGCGATGTTACCTACGCTTGTAAGTTTTAGTTTCGTCACCGCATAAGGCAGTGCTAATAACGTATCACAATTTAAACTCTTAAAGACGTAATAATTGAATTAAAAAGAGGACAGTCTCAATGCATATATTATTTATCTTTTACTATACGTACAGTGTAGAAGATGTAGCGTAGCGTTTGTAGTGTTTCGCTTGTAGCTAAGTCAACAAGTTTCACCTTAGAAAGATTATATACTTTCGCTTGCTGAAAGAGCATGTTTTCTTCTTTCTAAACTGGGCTTCAAGAATGTTAACTATCTTTACCATTTAATTTCTTACGTGAAACACGTAAGAAATGATACTCTGTTTATTCGAAAGATTCATAGATGGCGCCAATTATTATTACAGTTTGATTGCTAATTTTGATATTTACAAACCAATATTGTGTATATAAAGTATTAAATTGATATATATAATTAGAAAAAAAAAAATTAGGCAGAACGAAAAAATGCAAAAGAACTGGGTTCGACTTTATCGGATGGGCTACTCCATGCCGTCTATTCACAGGCGCGATCCCACTACTACACGACGCGGGAGCTTTTGCCTGCTGCGTTTCCGCCCTGAGCCGGTTCGCTCCTCCTTAGTCAACCTGGTGACCCTGGGCTCCCCCGAGGTCACCATATCGACGCCGTGCTTAGTGCGGACACCCGATCAACATAGGACGACAAGGAGCAGAACTCCCAACCTCAAACCGTCCTCCAGTTCAGGCCTCCAAGTAGCTGGATTACAGGAGCACGCCGCCACTCCCAGCCATCAGACTTTCAATAATTCGGTTATTTAAACCTTACTTCGCGAGTTTCGCAATCACTTTAATTACAAATGAATTGAAATTAAACTTTTTAATGTTATTTAATTCTATATATTCTTATATTACTTTATTAAAATTCAAAGCCTCAATTTAAAACCACCAAATTAATAATTACGAAAATTTGACCAGTTTCATGTGACTTGTGACGTAATCTATCAGCAGTATATAGTCGGCCACATGCAATGTCGAAATATTAAAATTTCTTAATACAGGTAAATTACGAAGCCTTATTACTCTAGTAAGGTTTTTTTTTGATTGAATGAAATAGTCCATCTATACTAGTTCAGCAACACTGAATAGTTGAACTTCATCTTTTGAAGTTAGACAAACTATTTGCGAGGATGCAAAATATACATTTGTAAAGTAATTTCTGCAGATTTAATGTGATCTCTAATTGGTCGTCAGACCTTGAGATGTCATGTACAAGTGCATGAAAAACTAATTACATCCATATTATTCGTATGCCCTAATAAGGCCCCTTCTAGGCATTTGCAAGTGGGATGTTTTCTCCTAATCCTCTCACATCGTCTCTCCTCCATTGGTTGAAGATACGTAACTAGAGTAATGAATATATTTAAATTCATATGGACAGCAACAGACCGGAAAATTACTAAATGAGGTGTTTACAGATTTTCATATTCAACGGACTGACTGATGATATGCAGTATAAAAGATCATAATCCATAGGGAAACCAAAATAGTGGTATATCTATTGAGCAATTGATGTAATGGATCTTGTCCATGATTTGGCATTACCCGTAACAAATCAGTCTGTGTTCTCTTGCATTAATTAGATTCTTTAAAAATTAGTTGTGTGCAACTGTTTTAGACACAGAACGCATTCATCAAGAGCAGACTTCTGCAGTTGGCCCTCAACAATTTTAGCCTTATTTTTATTTTTATTTTTTTTTTGCAGCATTGGTATGCTACAAATACTATTGGTCCTTGTGGTGATTGCTGCCCAGGTCAGTCCACCCCTTCATCATTACGCAATTTTTTTTTTTTAAATAAAAAATATCCTTAAACTATTTGAAAATTTTCCACAGGACCAGGAAAATAAATTTTTGTTTAAGGACTATGTACAAATATTTTCATCTAGGACCTGCCAATTTATAACTGTGGTTTATGAACATTCCAAACATTGCCTTCATGCAAAAACAGTTTTTTTTCAGCATTTTGTTAAACAGTAAGGTAATTTATTTACCCAGGGATAAAAGTATTTATCAGACACAAAGTAGAAGTTTGTGATTTAATTTATGATATATGCCATTGACAGAGTTTGCAGCTAGTTATTTTTAGATTATTATTACTGTATTAGCCATATGGTGCAAGGAAACCTGAGGCTTATACTGCACTGGTGAAAAAAAAAAAAAAAAAAAATTCCCTATTTGTAAAATTTATTTTTGGCCAAGTTGGCTGGATGAGAGCAAGTATTGTTTTCAGAACCAAATTCAAATGGAAGTTTTTTTCAGCCCTTGGCTAACTTTTTCTTAGCTGCCTGAGAAATTTTCAGTATGAAGGTTAACCAAACCAAACTTCCTTTTTTTTTTTTTTTTTTTTGTAGGAGGGTCCTACCACCCATGTAGTTATTTCAGTGGTAATTGGCACCTCCGTAGCTGGGTGGGCAGGAGCAGCAGTGCAAAGCACACGCTTCTTGATTAGACCAGGGTTCAAGCCCATGACCACCAAATACGGAGATGCAGAAAGGTCAGAGAATGACCACCGCATATCCCTGGAGCAATATGACCTTAGTTGCTAATGCTCCTAAAAAAAAAACCAAACAAACAACAACAGTAGTAATTTGCATTTCTTCAGAGAGATGAAAAACTTAAATCCTTGCCATTCAGATAACCTAGCCCGAAATGGAATAACGCTAGAGTACTAATGTTCTGCCTTTGTCTGAATGTTGATTTGCTGATGAAGAAGATAGGCAATTCCTTTGGAACATTCATGGGTTATATTTTTGTGTTGTAATTATCATTTGTATTATATTTCTGTTTAGTATAAAATAAACCTTACTTCTGAATATGCTGACTTTAGTGTTATCTTTTACTGAATACTGAGGGCTGGCTGCAGTCCTAGCCCACACAAGTATGCATATTACAAGGTCAGATCCATACACTGCCAAGGTATATTGGCTAACTGCAGTGAAAATCCTCTAACAACCTTAGGGCTGTATCAGAGTAAAGAAAAAAGTATTTAAGTATGTGCCATTTACCTTTGTATTAGGAATACTATATGATATCTAGATATGTATATATATGTGGTATTTCATGATGTGGTCTGTATATTCAAGATTGATTTGCTAATCTGAAAACAACAAAAAAAGTTTATATAAATGTTTATCCAGTTTTGAATGGTTACGGACAGTAACGAGCTGCCAAAATCTTAACTGGTTCCCTATAAAAAGTTCTAATGTAAGGGATGTAATGCAGTGTGTATTTTTTGTAACTTCCTGCATAAGAAGTGGTAATGTTTGAACCATACTTAACAATATTAAAAAAAAAAAACATTTTACATCTTTCTAAGATTAAGATTATTTGGTTGTGAGTATTATAATATTTGTTTATGTAAAAAAATTAACAACTGTTTTGCATGAACAGGTGTGAACATGCCAAATAGGGAGGATGCAGAAAGGTCAGGGAATGACCACCACATATCCCGGAGCAATTTGGCCTTAGTTGCTAATGCTCCTAAAAACCAAACAGCAACAACAGTGTGAACATGCTCCAACTCATCACTGGTTACACAGTTGTGGCTGTGTGAATTTAAAAACTTGGCTATCAAGTTTTCAGTGGTAAAAAATAATAAAAATCAGGGTAAGGAGACATATATCCATGTATACCTAGTAAAAGGTTTATATTTTTAATAATAAATCTGTTTTTTCTGACTGGCAATAAATACAGAAATATTTATAGTATTGTTTTTTACCACTGAAAATCCCTAGCCATTTTTTAAAATTTCAAACAGCCATAGTTCCGTAAATGTTCCAAATTGAACACTTGTTTTTCTGAACTTCATTGTTTTCAAGTCCTAACTTGTGGGCCATGCTTTCAATCCCGAAAGACCGTATTTTATGTATTTGCTTTGCACTATGCCAACTCTTCGCAACAATAGGAATTTGGTTCAGACATTAGTTCATAACAGATGAGGTCATGACATGCAATGTTTAAAAAGTGTCTTGTAATAGTGTTTGCTTAAGGCATGCAACATTATTCAATATAGTGGTGAAACTACAATATTGCCACTGTGGAGGGTGTCCAGAGAGTTTGTGGGCTTCAACAGTTAATTTAGTATGGTTGTTTAAGAACACATAAGGGACAATCTATACTTGCATTATACATTTTATTGCGAGTATAATGTGAACAGCAATTTTTTTTATAATTATTTCGAAGCATGAACAACTGCATGTTTTTTTTTTTTTTTTTTTTTTAAGTTTTTTTTAGTGTGTGTGTATATATACACACACACACACACACACACTAAAATGTATATATACACACACACACTTGTAATTGCTGCAGGTGTAGCATTTAGATGGGCACATTTTTTACGAAAAGAAGAGGTCAGTATGGAGCAGGGCACAAAATTTAAGGCTAGCCTCTGGCACCAGAATTGTTGCCCCAAGTATTGCTGTGGCTTTGTATACATACAGTAATTAACTAGAAGTACTCCGTAGCCGAGTGGGCAGGAGCGGGAGTGCAGTAGCACACGCTCTTTGAGTAGACCGGGGTTCAAGCCCCTGACTGCTTAATACGGTCGATCTGCCAACCCGCACTGGACCAGCGTGGCAGATTATGGTTCATTTCCCTCAGCATGAATTGTTGAGGAGGCTTCCATCCTGCAGTGGGTTGATAATGGCTGCACTTTACTTTTTTTTACTCAACTTTTGTTTTTACTAAAAACTGCAATTTTTTTTTAACCATTCAGCATTGAAAACGTCAGGATAAAATGGGAAAATTAGTGTTTAAGGTAATAATTATGTAGAAAATTCTTGACTACTGAGTAAATGTAAATATTTAATAAATGTGCAAATTAAGAAAACAAAACTTTAAAATTAGTTAAGAAATGATAAAACACAGGTTAAAATATGCTGAAGCAAAGAAGCTTTGAAAACATTTTCACTGTAATGCATTTTATCACTCTTTTAACCTGTATATTTTTAGTCAACTGATTTTATTTGTTTTATTGCTTTCTTAATTTTATATTTATTAATTTTATAATTTTCTTAATTTTATATTTTGCTTTCCCATTTTTCTGTGTAATTGGAAGTTAAAAGAATTTTATACATAATGGTTCCCATTGCTCAAGACCTCTTTTAATTAAAGTAACTGTTTCTTAGAGATTATCTTAAGTATGAACTTGGGAGATGGTTCATTTTTTAAAGAAAAAAAATTTACTGCTCTTATGTTTAATTTTTAACTAATGAAACTGCACTGAATTTTATTTGCGTTTAAAATAAAAGAATGAAAACTTATGTAATTTTTGAAAACAATCATTTCTTTTATCTTTAAATATTTTTAAATACTGTTTTGTGTGGGGATCATTTTGATTCCTCCCCCTCCCCATCTCTTTTGCACTTTCCATAGTAACTCAATACCTTTCAAGATATGTTTTCCCCATGATTTCTCTTCTACTAAAAATTTGAATATATGAAACTGCCAACAAGTTGATAGTTAAATTAATTGAAATATTTAGTTTAAATCCTAAGTGAAAAATATATCTGTATTAGAAATCAGTTTTTGATCTGTTACAAATTATGCAAAACTGTAAATTCTGTCCCCAATGCCCAATTTCAGAATGGCCTCCTACATGATCTTTATAAACCAGTCATCAGGATTCCCTCTGACTGGTTTATAAAGATATCATGTAGTCATCAGGACTGCTCAGGATTCCCCCCCATACATATAACATATCTTGTTTTATTCTTAATGATGACAATGTGTTGTATAATGTATATAACAGCTATTCTCTGTTTATTTATTTATTTTTTTTCCTGACATACCTTTTTATATTTTATGTAAGCTCCTCTTGTCATTAGATTGGCTTTATCAGGGCAAGCCACTGTGTTTTGGTTTATTGAGGGGTTTATTAATTCATTGAGTAATGAAAAGTAATATAAAGTAAAAGAATGCCGCAGTTCATGAAGAATGCAAATGTCAACATTACAGCAACAATGAACAAGAAGTCAAAAAAATTAAATAGAATGCTTCAGATAGCTTTGGTGCAAGGAAGCCTGAGGCTTATGCTGCACCAGCAAAAAAAAAAAAAATTCTTAATTACAGAGAGAGGGAGAGGTGCATCAAAGAAAAGAATGATATCTATCTCAGGACCCTAGGTGTGCCAAGCACATACTCACCAGATGTGAGCACCTGTTGTAGGATTCTGTTGTACAGCTCCGTCAGCTCTTCGCTGATGAAGTAGGAGGCGATTTTTTAGACACAAAAAGTGGGAATAGTCACTTCCCATCATTTTCTTATAGCCTTAGATGCTGATGCACCATAAAATCCTTAAACCAAACCACTCTGAAATATGCAGAATATTTAAATACACTAAAAATGTCTAGCTGTCTAAAATAGAAGAATAAACATCACTGAACACTATAATGAGCAACTGGATAGCCAAACCACAGACAAATAAATTACTCATAAGATAGGAAATATTTTACTATAATGGCATTGAAGGGGAATGATATAAACTTTGGTAAAAAGCATCAAATTCAAATTAATTACCATATTTGTCAACTTATAAGAAGCTATGGTGTGGAAGGTGCACCCTAACTTTAGAATGGCAAATTTAAAAAAAATTTATTGTTAATACAATAAAATTTAAAATTCAATAAATATAAAAACCAATAAAGAATTATTTTTCTAAAATTATTTTAGGTATAGGATTATTACTCTTATTATTTTAGTATTATTGAACTTCAGATTCAGTACTGACTTTGGATTTGTAGTTGATCCTCATCATTATCATCATCCTCTTTGCTAGTATCACTGTCACTCTCATACAATAAATGATCTTCAGTGCCATCCATTACATTACTTATATCACAATTTCTAAAGGACTTTACCACAATTTCAGTCTTTATTGTGCCATGACTTCAGCACCCATTCACACACTTGTGCTATTGACAGATGTTTCATCTTTCCCATAGGCGTCATATCATCGTTCCCCTCTATCAACCATTTATTCCATTGCTCCCGCATGTTATTCTTGAATGGCTTATTGATGCTAACATCTAACAGCTGTAACTGAGAAGTTAAGCCACCCCAGAATTACTGCCAATTCTGTGTTCATCGATTTTGCCAGTTGTTTGATGTTTTCAGTTCTATGTGCTCTAAACTGATCCCACACTAGTAGTGCATTTTTATGCACTAATTCACCAGGATGCTTTTGCAGTGTTAGTGTCTTTTCATGTCCAATGGTTTTAATAGTTATAGATTTTTGCCCTCTCCTATTTACAGTTTTATTGGATGGCACATCAAAGTCAAATGAATTTCATCCATATTCCCGATTTGGCTAAGTTGGTAGTTGTGTCGTTTTCTAGCATTAAGGACAAATTTATGGAAATGTAATATTTTCTGTTCGTACTCCTTGCACATTCTCTGGGCTATTCTAGTTTCTGTGTATGAACTTAACCCATTTCTTTTCATGAAGTGATGACACTAAGATTCAGTTCCTCTAAAGTCGTGTGTCCCAATATCAGCTGCTCCTTTCCGTGCTTCTACTATTACCATTTTAGTACTCACTACAATATCCACATCTCTAAGTTCCATTATCCAACTACACGTTTTCCAAATTTGGCCATTTAGGTGGAATTTTACAAAGGTTGTGCTTTGTTTTATCAGCTTGTAATAAAACTTCCTGCTTCCTCCATTGACTAATCACCTTCTCAGTAGGCGATGGTCTGAAATTTCGTTCTGCTGCTCTGCTCTGCTGTGTTCTTTGGCACATTGTACTACTTTTAGCTTAAATCCAACAGTATTATTTTGCCTTCTCGATGCACCTACCATTGATTAGGGCTTAAATGTATGACTGGATTTCACTTTTTACTCCAACAGCCTGGTAATTTCTGAAAAGTGTACTAACATACACTCGTTAACTATACATTAACAAAAAGGCTTTCTCACTAGAACCATTTCAATTTGATTGTTGACGAGCGCATATTGCATATTTTGATTTATATACACTGAGTGATCACTGAATTATGACCACCTATCTAATACTTTGTAGGTCCTTTTGCCCTCAGCTATCCAATGTGGCATTGATATGTGTAATGCGGCCAGCAATGCAGGTATGGAAGTGATTGTGTATCCAGACGCCTGAAGCCTTTCCATGGTGTCCCATAAGTGTTCTGTGGAATTGATATCGGGAGAGTTCGAAGGCCAATCGCTACTCTGGAATTCAGAACAGTGTTCCTCAAACCATTCCTGCACATCAAGTACCAGGTGGCTCGGCGCATTGTCATCTTGGGAGACACCATCGCCATTCGGGGAAAAGTGTAACAGCGGGGTGTACACAGCAAGCACATGATGATAGAGGAGACCACTGATATGTTATTCCACATGCACCAGGGGTCCAAGTTCCTGCCAGTGAAACATGCCCCACACCATACAACTGCCTCCACTGGCCTGCACTTTTGATACCATGTGTGATGGATGAAGAGCCTCATGTCGACACCAAATCCGTACACGACCATCGACTGCATGGAGTAAATAATGTGAATCATCCAACCAGCACACCTTCCAGTCTTCTAACGTCCAACTTGCACACTATGCACCAGACGAGTCTTTTACACCAATGAACCTTGGTTAGGAGAGGATATCGTAGGGGTCATCTGTTGGTATAGCCCATATGTGTGACGCATGGTTATGCCAGATATTGTTCGGGGTTGGCCCACCAGTTCAGCCATTTGGAAAATTGAGGCACCAGCTCATCAAGCTCCCACAATCAGTCCTTTATCAATGTCTGATAAATCCTTCCTTTTACCCATCACACTCGGAAATTTACTACCTACTGAATCACTGACACCTTATCTATGGTACATGGGTTGACTAACTGTGCACTCTCATACCTCACATGGTCGAAGGGTCGCATTCAGTTTTCATAGAGGCGGTCATAATTCAGTGATCAGTGTATTTTGTGTGTAAAACATAGTTCCTACACATATCGTTATGATGAATTTTCAAAAAATGCTATAGTATTTCAAAATAATGGAAAGTATTAGATATTTAAACAAGATTTGAACATGAAGAGAAGCCACTAGCCAAATACCTATTGCTAAATCTTTACTCTAATCCTGGTACTTTTTACCATTTCTAATATTCACTGTAGACAGGATATAAGGTGTGCTGTGAAAATGTATTATGAGGATAAAATACCAATGCAATGGTAATGATCAGAATCAATTTCGTGGCAGAAAAACGTAAATTATTCATGTTATTATGCTTAAACGCCACTTTTCGCGAACAGACAACTTGAATTCTTTATATTGGGATATCTCTAAATAGGTTTGGCTTGATGTTATCAGCTTGGTTAGTCAATGCAGAAGTACAAGGTGTACATGTGTTTAGGTTGACCTTGTTTCAAATCCACCTGGCCAAAAGGTACGATTTATAACATTCATATGGCGACCAATCCACAAGTTCGAGTCAACATCTGCAAGGTTAAAATCCCCATTATTATACTGATTTACTATTTCTCTCTAAGTCCCTTTCCCTCCCTATGTTTCTCTGTACGATTGTTGCACTCATCAGAGTCATTAGGCCAATAACTCCTACTCTCATTTTTGTTTTTCCGGTGTTTATGTCAACACCAAACTGGCTCAACATTGTATTGGTTACTCATGTCAACTTGATGCACTGCATTAGATTTTGTGCTTCTTAACTAAGTGCATAACCCCTCAACACTCCTATTCTGTCTGTCCTTTCTGTATACATTGTACTCCCTATATTCAATTTCTGCATCCAGGATATCTTAGTGACACTACATCTCAGATATCCCAACAATGTCTGCATTGATGCTTTGACTAGCACTTCAAATTCATCAAATTTATTTACTATGCTCCTAGCACTGGTGTACATGCAAATATAAATGCACTTTTTTTTTACTCTAAGGCTTAGTCTAAGCTGTCCTAACACACAGCCCATGTATTTACTTGTTTCTTGATGATTCCCAGCAGTCCTTGAAAACCCCAGCATCTTTGCTTTCAAGGCTGTTGCTCGTTCCAGAAACTGTGCAAAAATCACTCGCCTCTGCCTGCAGCTATTCTTAATCTATTGGTCTGTGTACCCTCCCCCCAACAAGCCAGAAATTTTCCGATCCGCTTAACAATGCCTGGATAGCATCAGCAAATTTTTTTGCACCCTTTCTATTTAATTGTATCCCTTCTCTGTAGAAGCAATCTCTCCTGTTAACAAGCACAGACCATGCTGTGAAAAATTATCCCATGAGCTTTGCGCAATCTCTCCAGGGCCGAATTGATTAACAAGGCTCTCAGCAAATACTCCCTCCTATCGTGTCTTGGCAAAATTGCCGGTACTTTCAAATTTAAACCTAACTCGCAACGTTTTTCAACATTGCCCCTTAGTTGTTAAGTAAGTTAGCACTTGTTTTTATTGTTGTAGTAGGGTTTTAGGAGCATTAGCGACTAAGGCCATATTGTTTCGTGTGTATTGTCTGTAAATTGTGTATGTTTTGAGGTCGATTTTATGTTTGTTGGAAGAAAAACCAGAGTTTCCGGGAGAAAAACCATGCTATCATTCCTAAGACTACCATTCCTAAGTCTGCCCCTGGAAAACATACCCTGGTCCTTTTACACCTATCCTTTTTTGCACAATATATTTCCCATTTTCCTGACAATATTGTCACCGATAACAACTAATTCCTAAGTAGACAGCGCATTCTGCCTTGGGGGTTGCCTGATGATCAAGCTCTAGCATTGATGTGGGCTGCCAAGAGCTTGAGTCCCAATTTAATTCGTTCGAGGGCATCCACCCTGTTCTTCAAGCTCTCATAAAGGACTAACAACGCTGAGTTGGTGCTAAATATCCTCACACTCCTTACATCGGGCACCCACACACCCGTCACAATATCATATCCCAGTCCTGATGCTGTGCAAATAACAAACAAGCCGTGCATTTCATAAGGCCTTGATTCGGAGGACAACTCCCCTACCCGAATTCTCCCTAGAGCCACGGCAGTCCCAATAGCTGGAGCCCTTTGCTTTGCTGCTCTGAAGCTCTCTCTCTCTCTCTCTCTCTCTCTCTCTCTCTCTCTCTCTCTCTCTCTCTCTCTCTGTGGGGAGGCGCCTCCGTAGCCAGGTGGGAAGCAGCAGCAGTGCGTAGCACACGCTTCTTGATTAGACCGGAGTTTGAGCCCGTCACCACCAAATAATAACAATGATTTTCGTTTAAATTCAACGTAATTAAAAAGAGTAATAGTACACTAGGAAATTATACCTAATGCAGTTACAGTGTAGCACTGCGCCGGTTATGCTATGAAGTTTACATTATTAATTATACGTAATTAAAATTACAACGTTCTTATCGATACAAAACAGTGGAGGTAGAAGTGGAATGTGTACAGCCCCATATCTTACACTTTTCCCTGAATTGTGATGGTGTCTTCGAAGTTGAAATGCGCTGAGCTATCGCGCACTTGTTGTGCAGGAACAAGGTTTCAGGAACACGATTCTGAATTCCAGAATATCGATTGGCCTTCGAACTCTCCCGATATCAGTCCCATAGAGCACTTGTGGACACTGTCAGCCAGGGTCAAAAGTTGATGACGTTGTAGAGCGGATATCATCTTTTAAGGGCACAAAAGGTGATATTGTTGTACACGTTAGCACTTATGATATTAAGAGTAGGAGACCCGCAAAATTACTTAACAAGTACAGATCACTGTTGAAAAAAAGCTGTGAATTAAGGTTGAATTTGAAAGTGTCTGCAATTCTGCGCAGACACGATAGGAGCAGTGGCGGATTTAACAGCGGGCGCGCGCCCTGGGCCCCGACTTCTGAAGGGACCCCTGAAAACCCCAACTTTACACTTTTTTTCTAATGACACCAAGTTTGGTTTCATATGTGCAATTTTAATTACGTACAAGTTTATAATCGGTGGTAAAACCTGATAGAATGTTTATATTCGCTTATTTTCATTACTACACTGCATACTATACACATGCTACGCTGCATAGGCCCCGCGCGGCTGCACTACCGCTCATCGGCAATAGAATCGTATTTTCTACTTGGTACTTACAAAGGTTCTCCTTCAGTGCAGACTTACTATATACGAAAATACGCGTATATCGTATATTGTTGAAATTATATTAAGATAAAATTAATTCCTGTTGTTACATCAGCGCCTGGATTTTCGTAGTTTATGAATAATTTTTGAATTTTAATTAATCATTAATTTATTGCACTATAACGAAAAATCTCTTCTCTAGTATTCTAATCATTCAGACTATTAAATTTTATATTTTTCTTTTCATTGGTAGGCTACCAATGGTAGCTAGAAAAATGAAACGACATCTATCAGGGACCGAAAAAAGACAAATTAAAAAAAGACGCGAATATAATACATATTATATTCAAATCTTATTGGAAATAAAACATTAATAGTACATAATATTTTTTATTTATTTTAAAAAAATGGTTAACGTGCATTTTTATTTTCCCTATCTCTCTCTTTTTTTTAAGGGGCCCATATTTTCTTCTGCGCCCGGGGCCTCAACCAACCTTAATCCGCTTCTGGATAGGAGGGAGTATATGATCAGAGCCTTGTCGATCAATTCGGCCTTTCAGCCTTGTCTGCACTTGTTAACAGGAGCGACTGCTTCTACAGGGATGGGCTACACTTAAATAGAAAGAGTGAAAGACTTTTTGCTGATGCTATCGAGGCATTGTTAGGTGGGTCAGAAAACTGCTAGCTTGGGGGGATACAAGGACTAATAGATTAACAGTAGCCACTGGCAGAGGTGAAAGTGGTTCTTGCACTGCTTCTATTGGAATGAGCAGCAGCCTGGAAAACAAGATTCAGGGTATTTCAGAGACTGCTGGGAGTCATTGCGGTACAAATAAGCACATGGGTTGAATTAGGGTAGCTAAGAATAGGACCAGGTGCATGTATACTTGCATGTACACCAATGCTAGGAGATTGGTAAATAAATTTGATGAATTTGAGGTATTGCTCAAAACATCAAAGGCAGATATTGTTAGGATATCAGAGACGTGGTGTCACCCAGATATAAGGAATGTAGAACTGGAATATGGGGAGTACAATATGTACAGGAAAGATAGACAGGATAGGACGGGAAGATGAGTTATGCTAGTAGTTAAGAAAATATAAAATCCCAGGAAGTCAAGCCAGTCGACATAGCTGGACAGTGTAGTGTCGAGTCAGTTTGGTGTGACATAAGCATGCATTGGGAGATCATTGAGAGTAGGAATGTGTTATAAGCCTAATGATTCTGATGAGTATAATAAGAAACTGTACAGGGAAATAGAGTGGACCAGTACATCAGAGAATCTTAATGGGGGATTTTAATTTCCCAGATATTGACTGAAATTTGTGGGTTGGTCACTCACACACTAGAAAGGCTTTTGTGGATTTATTGGATGATTGTTTTCTACATCAGCATGTTCAGGAGGCAACTAGAGGGAGTAATACTCTTGATTTGATTATCAGTAGTGATTTCATGCATTAAAAATCTGCAGATAAAAGAACCACTAGGTGGCAGTGATCACAATGTGCTGAAGTGGGATTTACTCAAAGAGGTAACTACCATCAGAGGTAAAGAGAACGGTTTTTGCTTACGTAAAGGCGACTACGGTGGTCTGAGACAGTATTTGAATTCTATACAGTGGGACCAACTGATGATGCTACCAACAGCAAATTCAAAATTGGAAGCATTCAAAAAATTTATCTTGGAAGCTACTAGGCTTTACATACCAACAAAGAAATATTAACCCCGGGGACTCACATCTGGTGAGTATGGGCTTGGCACACCCAGGGTCCTGAGCTGGATATCATCATTCTTCTCTTTCTTGGTGATCCCCTTCTACTCTCTCTCTCTCTCTCTCTCTCTCTCTCTCTCTCTCTCTCTCTCTCTCTCAGGGTAACTCGGGAGCTTTTTTTTTCCCCCTGGTGCAGCATAAGCCTCAGGCTTCCTTGCATCATATGGCTATTAATAATAATAATAATAATAATTGTTCAAGTAAAGTGCAGCTGTTATCAACCCACTGCAGGATGGAAGCCTCCTCAACAATTCATGCGAGGGAAATAGACCAGAATCTGCCATGCTGGTCCAGTGCGGGTTGGCAGATCGACCGTATTTAGCAGTCAGGGGCTTGAACCCCCGTCTACTCAAAGAGCGTGTGTTACTGCACTCCCGCACCTGACCACTCGGCTACGGAGGCCCTCATTGTTCAAGATTTAGGCCTAAATGGATGCCAGATGAACTAATGAGACATGTGGCAGAGAAGAAAAATGCATGGGATACATATAAATTAATGAGTAACATGGAAGCCTATGATAGATATAAGCTGGTCTGTAACCAAGTCACAAAGGAGATTACGCAGGCAAAGGAAGAGTATGAGAAATCTTTGACAAAGGATGCAAAGAAAAACAACTAAGAGTTCTTTACCTACGTAAACTCTAGAAGGAAAGGGATGAATTAGATTGGTCCACTGGACATTGATGGTTCAATTGTTGATGATCCTAGACAGGTGGCTAACAGACTAAATGAGTATTTTGCATCTACATTCACCCATGAGGAGTTATTCAGGGACGGCAATGCCAGAGGTGAGTTGAACTCTGGCAGTGAGCTAGCTGATTTTGTAATAACTGAGAGGAAAGTGCAAGAGAAATTGTTGAAAATAAAAATAAAAAAGGCATCGGGGTAGCCGGGATCTATCTAGTTATATTAAATGAGGCAGCAAAGGAAGTAAGCAAACCCTCAGCCATAATTATGAGAGCTTCTCTGGACTCAGGGAAGGTACCCACGGGCTGGAGTTGTGCAAATGTGACCCCAATTCATAAAGGAGGATCAAAGGGCGACACAAGTAATTATATCTATCCTGTTTGTTTAATTCTTGCTAATTCTAGCAATGGTCAGGCCACACCTTGAGTACTGTATTCAAGTCCGGAGGCCTCATTTCAAGAAGGATGTAGAGCTGTTGGAACGAGTACAGAGAAGGGCAACAAGATTATGAATGGAACAAAGGGTTGCCCTTACGAAGAAAGGTTTTAAATTTTGCAAATTACAGTATCTGGAGACTAGGCACCTGCGATGTGATCTGGTTGAGGTGTATAAAGCGTTGAATGGATTGGGCATGCTCAATGCTGATGGGATTCTTCCTCTTGCTCAGAATAATCGCCTGAGAGGGCATAAATTCAAATTGAGGAAAGACAGATGTAGGATAGATGTGAGGAAGTTTGCCTTTAGCCCGCGGGTAGTTGGTTGCTGGAACAGACTTCCATCCTTTGTTGTGGAAGTTGATAACCTAAATAAATTTAAGGCTGAGCTGGACAAGTATTTGGAACGAACGGAGGGGTGAAACGGGAGCAGTTTTTTTTTTTTTTTTTTTGGTGATGCTGTATAAGCTTGCTTTCTTGCATCATATGCCTCTACTAATGCTAATGCTATGGAAAGGCATATCAGGCGTCTGGATACACTAGTCACCTCGATACATGCATTGCCGATGGCATTACACACAGCTTGGCTGGCCCTCTCTCCTGAAAGCTTCCGACTTCTTGTTGAATCAATGCCACGTCGGATAGCTGCTGTACTGAGGGAAAAAGGAGGACCTACGTAGTATTAAGTAGGTGGTCATAATTCAGTGATCACTCAGTGTATGTATTAGGTTTTACCGTTCGCTTGAAAGTTATAGGTTATTTATAATATATAACAAAATTATCCATCTATCGCCAACCTAAGTGATTCAAATTTCAGAGCTACCTATTTACCACAATTTAAAAAAAAAAAAACTGAATTTCCCTACCACTCACTCTATAACCATAACAATGGTGGGTGCAAGATTCGAACGACACAAGGGTTCTATGGTACTAAGTAATAACGTACAAAATCTCTAGCTAAATTAAAAATAAAAATAACGAGCGTGACTAGGACTATAAAGCTACTTATAGAGTACGATTTAATATGAAATTAGGTCAAGAAAACGGCAAATTTTTTCAAAAACATAAACGTCCGTTTCCAGCAGCAAAAAATTCTCTGATTAGCTCGAGGATTATTTGTTTAATTTTTTATGTTGTGTATTGCATATACATATCAGTGACATCAAGGCATTAACCCGATATGCCATCGTGGTTAGCACAGTGGTAGAATATTTATTATTATTATTTAGCGATTTAGGAGCATCGGCAACTAAGGCCATATGCTCCGTATATACTGTATGTAAAGTTAGTGTGTTCTATAGTCGACTTTCTGTGTTTCTAGACGAAAAACTCGAGTTTCTGTGAGGGAAAAAACCATACTACCCTCGCCTGAGATTGACTAACTCTCCCATAAAAAGTTCCTCTCGTCATCGACGGGACTCGAACTCAGGTCTTTTCCACTCGGTGTGAGGAGGACAGCGATTCTACCAACTGTGCTACCCACGATGGCTTTGGTAGGGCCGCCGCAAATGGGTAGGCGAGGTAAGCGTCGCTTACGGGCGGCAGTTCAAGAGGGCGCCAAAAATTTTTTCGATATTGTTTTCTGATTGGTTAACGCTTATCGGTATTCAACATTTAGTGTTCCTATGTGTCACCAGTAAGCAAAATTTTATTTTGCTTACTGGTGACACATAGGAACGGAGCGCTACTGGGCTTTGGTATGGTAGAATCACCGTGCTTCCAACACCGGGTGGAAAAGGCCTGGATTCGAGTCCCGTCGATGACGAGAGGAATATTTGTGGCCCGCCTTCACAACGTAACTGAGTTAGTCGGTCTCAGACGAGAGTAGCACTGTTTTTCCTCCCGGAGTTGTGTGGTTTTCATCCAGCAAATCGACCACACAGTTTACAGACAGTATGTACGCAGCCAGTAAATGAATGGCCTTAGTTGCTAATGCTCCTAAAACCCAATAAAAAGAACATAACCCTATATATGACCCACCCACAATTTCTCTAATCGCATTTCCATCAATATTGACCAGCTGACGAAAGTTTGAGAACCCTGCTCTTTGATATATGCATCTGCATTTATTGTGCATGTTAGAAAGTTAATTGCCCATATTTTTTGAAAGTTAAGGTGCCCATGCTCTTTCTAGAAGCGCATTTTCACACAGCCTAGCTACGCAAGATTGAATTGCTTTTCATGCTGTTCATCATCGGCGGTATAGATCATATATTTACTTGGAAATATCATTACAAATAATTTAAATTTTCATTAAGTCAAAAATCTTAAGTCCATATGTGTTTTGTGGCGCCATCTCTTATACATTATGTGGAACTCAAATTTCGAAAATTGACTTTCATTGCTGTTCTATAATGCAAATGATTGCACTATAGAATCAGTGAAAGTCGAGCGAATATTCAGAAAAAAGCGTATATTAAAAGAACAACATGGAAAAAAGCTAATCATTAAATAAGATTAAATTAAAGTTTCTTTCCTTAGCACGTAAAAGTGGCCGCCGTAGCCTAGTGGTCAGGCGCGCGTGCATAAGTACACGTGCCTTGAGTGACCGGGGTTCAAGCCCGTGACTGCTGAATACGGTGCTGTTTCTTGTATTCTGTGTATCTTGTTAAAACTCCTCTGACCGTTTGGTCGTCCCGGAGTATAAACAGAAAAATTTATTTATTTTTAATGGGAAATATGACTGACCTGTGGAGGTCCCAGAGATCGGGGCTTAACAGGCTATATAACTCCCTTATGACAAAACGTAATTTGGATTTTTTATTTATTTATTTATTGATACATGGTTATTAAAGATCAATTATTCCGAAATACTACTTTACCTCCAACTTCTAAGAAAATGCAGGGACGCCCACAATGATTAATACCTCTACTTTGCAAAATTATTTATTGTGGATAATTAATTGTTCTAATCCCTCGTAATGCTGAATTCAAATTGCTGGTTGTAAACATCTTGAAATTTAAATAAATGAATAGAATTTATACATTCATTTACTTTCCTATAGTAATTGCCCGAGTGGGGATAATCAACTCCTGTAAAATGTGAAGTTTATTTAATGAGAAAAAAAAAAAAACTATTAAAAAAATAAATAAAACTTGAAGCAATACGATGTTTCTTAAGTTGATTCAATTAAGTTGTTTTTTTTTATTTAATATAAAGTTGGCTAAAAATAATTCCCTTCCACATTCCCTGCCCACCTTCCAGTTGCAAGGAGGATTGAACCCTGCTTCAGGTCCTAGCAGCAGACTCATAGACAACCCGCCATATAAACCAACTAGACAGTCACTAAGGGCACCAAAACCTTCAGCACACGCCTGCAACTTCGTGTTTGTTAGGTTCAGTCTTTTTTTTGGTTGTTACTCTTAAGTCTCTCAGAAGTATTCAACTTTATTAAGATTAGGGCTTTATGGTAGCCGAAGCAGATCTGCCTTGGTTTCATTAATTGCTGTATTATTGACTGAGCAGTGTGGCACAACGTTGTCATTTTGATACAGGCGCTTCTTCATAGAATTCCCACAATGCAGATACAGTAGAATATTATCTTCTATATTATGGAAGGCATCAGCATTCATGGTCCTAAATTATGTAAAACAGTCACAGTTCGTTTTACTACCATCACTGAACACTCTGGGTTGCTGGAATAACTCGCGGGAATACCCTGCTCCATCCACATGAGATCAGCTAACTACAGCTTCGATTGAAGATGACTTCAGAATTCCTCCAGTCATATGCATGTATGTATTGATGTTTTATAAATGACCCCTAGACGTTCGTCGAACTCCACCTTGTATCTCTGTGTTAGATACAGAAGCTCCGTACATTAGGTCTGAATGTGTTGTGTAAAGTGTAAAGTGTTCATTGTCTAACGGCCCAAGGGGTTTCCCCCATCTCCGTGTTGTGTACTCTGTTTGTGAAACACAGAACACTGTGAAGGCCAGAGATTTTAAAAAGTGTAAGGTACATGTTTATGTTGTGTAGTGTCATGTTGTGTTGTTCCTCTGACCTTTCAGCCGTTGGCCCCTAGTGGGACCCCCCCGTTGCCCACACTTAACCCCGAGGAGGCAGGTCAGGCATAGAGGGATCGCATTAGAAGTAATTACTCTAGCAGGCCCTGCCACCTAATTTCCTAATATTTCAGTGGCAAAGGCCTAAAAAAAAAAAAAAATAATAATAATAAATAAATAAATCAATAAATAAATAAAAATAAATAAATAAAAAATAAATAAATAAATAAATAAATAAAATAAAATAATAATAAAAAAAAATAAAAAATAATAACAATAATAAAATAAAAAATAAAAAATAATAATAACAATAATAAAATAAAAAATAAAATAAAATAAAATGCATATTTAGTTAGAGTAGGGGTGAGGACTGAGGAAGGGGGGGACAGATAGAAATATGGGGATGATAGGGAAGGCAACCCCAGAAAGGTCAGTGGGGACTGGCCCCACCAGAAGAAATAAAATGGGGTAGCAGGGAGGGGGAGGAGACAGAAACCCGTCCCCTCCCTCTCCCTACCGGGGGAGGGGGTATTAAAGTGAACCAAGTTAGGGTACCTGGTTCGGAATGCTAGTTGGCCAAGAAAAGCAGTTGACATCTAATGCCACGCCGGTGGCGTTGTCAGTCTTTATCTAGGAGATTGTCTTATTGGTCACATCCGTGAGAGACAAGTCCAGAAGTATAAGAACCTTTTGTCTTTCTTAGATTGTCTTAATTTGTGGGTTGTCTCTATTCACAGGTAGTTATTTGGTAGTTATCTTTGGTGGGTGACATTTTGGAGAATGTATGGTAGTTCACACCAATGATGGTAATGCTGGTCAAGTTTAGCTGCCTTGTTCCAGTACCATCAGGGTCCCTGGGTTCATTTAGTAGAGGGTTATCATGTTGCTGCAATTAGTTGTCTTCTCCTCAAGAAAAGCTGCTGTGCGTAGTTGGTGAGAGTTTGATACTCTTCCTTAGTATCCAGTAAGTGGTTTTCTTTGCCTTTTGGTATATAAGTCAGCTTTGTGATAAGCTGGCAGCGGAAGTCATCGTAGAGGGGGCACTCGTGCATGAGGTGATCCCAGTCCTCAATTCCTCCACAGGTGCATGTTGGGTCCTCTTCTAGGCCAAAGGTTGTTAGTTTTGCCTTTATTGAACCATGGCCGGTAAGCAAATACGTGGCATACAGGCCTGGAGAAAACCATAATGGAGATTTTGGATAGATTCTGCTAACATCTGGGATGAATCTCCTGTTGATTTCCCCCTCGGTTGAATTTGTCCAGCGGTCCTGCCACACCCACTGCATGTGTGCTTGAAGTCACCTCTTCTCAAATTTTTGGTTGTTGGTAAGATTCAGCTCGAATCCCAAGTAGGTCTGAGACACGCCCTTAGAAAGATGATACAACATTCCATTTCTCACTACCTCCAGGTCGAGGGGGAGGGCCCCCACCAGGACCTGGAGGGCGTGAGTACTCACAGTGCAGTAGGCACGAGAGATGGAGAGCAGGACCGTGCGTTGAGTGGAATCCAGGATTCGTCTGTTTACTGCAGTCGTAGCCTTGCCAAACCAAATTCCGGCTGCATACGTAATCACAGGGATGAAGATAGCCTTGTAATACAACGAGAGGGTTCGCTTGCTGAGACCCTAGTCCCGACGGGATATCCCAGCAACCATGGCAGTATAGTTTCTCACTTTGGTTCTGATGTATTTGAGATGAACTTGGAAGGAGAGTTTTCTGTCTAGTACTATGCCAAGATATTTCAGTTGCTCTGACAACTTTATGGTCTTGTTTCCAATTTTAATCTGTGGTGGTCTTGTAATACAGAGAGTTCCTTTAAGAAGCAGAGAGTTTGTTTTTGATGGTGATATGGTCAAGCAGTGTGTTTTTGCCCAGTCCTGGAGGATTTGGAGTGCATAGTTTGCCAAGGTCTCAAGCTGGGCCCTGGAATTTGCAGTCACCATCAGGATGAGGTCATCAGCAAAGGCTTGTGAACGAACCTCCCCGAGGTCAAGGCATAGAAATTCGTTCATCACCATGTTCCATAAGGTCGGCCCCAGGACCGAGCCCTGGGGGCTGCCACGGTGTATCCGTCTTGTGAGTTTCTGATAAGGTGCATTTACTGTGATCACCCTATTTGAGAGGTAGCTTTCATGATATTGAACAAATTGTCCGGTACATTTGCTTGCCTGAGTCTGTGGAGGACGCTCGGCCACCAAAGGGTGTCGAACGCTCCCGCGAAATCAATTGTAATCATCAGGAAGTATTTCCTGTCTGCTTGGTGGGTCTCAGTGAGCAGTGCCTGTAGAGCATCAACCGTGGGACGCCCTGGTCTGAAACCATATTGGTTTGGTGATATTAGGTTTGCTTTCTCATAGTGGCTTTGGATCCGTACATGGAGGAGACGCTCTAGGAGCTTGCTGCATACGGACAATAGGGCTATGGGCCTGTATGAACTTGGTAGATGTGGTGGTTTTGTCGGATTTTTAAGGATCAGTTTCATATTTGCAACTTTCCAGTCATCAGGGAAGGTGCTAGTGTGTAGGCAGAGATTGAATAGGTGCAGCAATAGCTCCGGGGAAAGCTCCATAACCTTCTTCACAATCTCAGGCTCGAACAAGTCAGGCCCCGAACATTTTTTTCCCTTTGATAAGAGCTGCTGCGGCTAGGAGTTCTTCCTGTTTGAACTGCGGTTCAACTTGTCCAGTCCAATAGGTTTCATTTTCTCTGCAGATCTCATGCTGCTCAGTTGTTGTTGGATTAATGTTTGGATGAAAAACGTTGTTTAAGATGTTTGAGACTGAGTCCCTCCAGGTGGTGGTTAGGTTTCCCTGCGGGGTTTCTGTAGCGGTGTTCACTTCCCCTCTGGGGAGTTTGTTTGTGGTGATTTTGTACACTACCCCCCCCCCCAGGGGTCAGAATTTCCCGTGTAAGAGACAAGTCGCTCCCAGGATTGCTGCTTTGATTTCTTTATTCTTTCCGTATACACGTTTCTTGCTGTTCGATATACTTGTTTAAGTTCTTCGACCTCCACATCAGGCCAAGATCTTCTCGCCCTTTGGAACGCTTTTCGTTTGGCTTGTACCTCCTTTCTCATCCTTCGAAGCTCCTCATTCCACCAGGGCACCGCTCCCGGAGAAGGTTTTTTCCTTTTAATTGTGTCATTGCAGACTTATGTTAATAGGGTGGTAATCTCTTTTTGAAGAAGGTTTGGATTTTGAGTTTGCCTGAGTTTCTGCTGCTGTTTTCCCACCATTTCCAGCAGGGCACCCCTGAACGTGTCCCAGTTTGTTTTTTCTTTTGCATATCTATGTTACATTACTCTGGAAATTGGTTGTCTATTACGGTTTTTTGTGATCCTGAATGTAATGGCTCGGTGGTCCGAGGTCGTCCAATCATCTTGGATCTTGGACCTTCCAGTCGGAGATATAGCTGGCTGTGTTTCTTGTAGCAAGAGAAATGTCAATGGTGGCTTCCCAAAGGGTGCTGCTGAAAGTGGGGAGGTTGTTTGGCTGACTGAGGATTCCGAAAGGGGAGTTACCCAGGTAGTTCTCCAGTCTTTGGCCATTTGCTGCTCCTCGACGGTCTGGTGTTGTGCTGTACCACGTGGGAAACCTGCAGTTTACAACTGCCCCAACGATAATTCTCCCTCCAGGAAGAGTGTTTAGTACACTTTGAAGGTATCTTATAACCCTGATAATATCTTCGCTTGCACGGCAGTATAGAGCAACGACGTAAAAGTTTCCAAGTGCTGTAATAATGTGGGCACATACGGCCCAGGCTGTGCAAAGTTGTGTTATCTTTGTGGCTGTGATGTCAGGGTTTCTTACAGCTATTGCTGCCCAGGGGGTTTCCCCTTCCACCTGGATGACTTTGTAAGTCAAGGGATAAAAAAAAAAAAAAAATCAAATTACTATATTAGGGTTACCCGTAAATGATTACATTAATCCGTATTCGTGTCTGTAAATTGCGTATGTCTATGGTCGATTTGCCTGTTTTACTGGACGAAAAAACCCTAGTTTCTGAGGGAAAAAACCTTGCTATCTACGTCTGAGACCGACTAACTCAGCGACGGAGTGAAAAAGCCCACTAAAGTTCCTCGCGTCATCGACGGGATTCGAACCCGGGCCTTTTCCACCCAGTGTGGGAGGACGGTGACGATACCACTGTGCTACCCACGCAGACTCGGTCAAGGGATAGCCTCTGACCTGGTTCTTATGGGTGTACGGCTCTTGCAGGATAATTACATCCATGTTGTCCTCTTCTGCCCGAATCCTGATTTGGCCGACCACAGCCCGGGCCCGCTGCGCGTTAATTTGCATTATTTTTACCTCTTCGAAGTTAAATTTTTTATGTGGTGTATGTTTGTGTAGTAGGCGTAGGTGTGTTGTTACTGTTGTTTTAGGCCACTTCACTAGCTGCTGCTTGATACCTGTCCTCAGCCAACGAGGAGGCGATCCTGGTCCTACTGACTGCGCCATTTTTGCGCAAATCCCGCATCGACTGGAGGTAGTGCAATACGGTGGACTCCAGCAAAATCTCAGACCTGGGTACTAGCGAAAAAAAAAAAAAAAGGCCCTAGTCCAGAACTTCTGGACGGTCCAATATTTAGATATATACATTCCTGTTGTTTCAGGATAAGAGTTAACTTCTAGAAGGAATCGATTTGCAGAAATTTAATAAGTCTTCTGAGAACTTCTAAGTGTTATTAGATAACCATTGTCTTCTTCTGATAAAAACTTCAGCTGAGAATAGTTATAATGCGGTTAAGTTTTGATGGTTGCAAAGAACAATGTTCAGTCATAAAAAATATTAACATATTAGGGCCACCCGTAATTTCTTACATATACCCTTTCATATATTGTCTGTAAATTGCGTGTTCTCTGTTCGATTGCTGGACCAAAAATACCCGTTTCTGGGGGGGGGGGGGAACCTTGCTTTCTATGCCTGAGACCGACTAACTCAGCCACGGAGTGAAAAAGTCCATTGAAGTTCCTCGCGTCATCAACGGGATTCGAACCCGGATCTTTTCCACCCGGTGTGGGGAGGATGGTGATGATAACACTGTGCGGGCAAACAATACTCAATCATAGATGGAAATCGAACCTTCACTTCTCCAAACGAGTGACAAGTGGAAAAATCACATGTCATGGAGAACGGTTCGCCTAGTGCGCCATTACTGTCAGATAGTCTACGCCGTTCCTGTGAATACTGCTTTATTATGAATGCCTGAAATCAGGACCCCGCATTAAGTGCAGGCGATATGGCGATCGTTCGCGGTACTTACATGTCGCGACCAGTGGTGGACAGCTGAAGGCAGCCTGTCAGCACCAGAACTACTTGTACTTGAAAAAGCTTCCCCCTGAGTGCGTAATCACGTTAGAGCTGGCACTACTAGAAATAAATGATTAATAAAGTGAAGGGATTGAAAAGAATAGCTCAGTGTTTATTTATTTTTAACGTGACTTTAAAAAAAGGATCGATGGAAGAAATCAGATCTTCCCTTCACAACAAACTACTTGCTTTGCATTCACTTATTATAACTGTTAGAATCGTGGTAACCGTTCATATATTCAAATTATCATGGTCAAAAGGAAGTTTTTTACTAGTTTTAAGAAAACAGACATTGCCACTTGTTAACAGTTAACTTTGAGTTATCGGTAAGACATTTTTGACTCCAGTCAGTTCTAATATCTAAGTTAAAATGGCAAACGATTTTAAATTCCTTCTTGAAGTCAGTCATCAGGTCGAGAGACTAGGTTCTTAAAACATGCTGCTTGGAATAATTGAAAAAACGGAATAGGATGAACCTGTAATCAAGCAACTTGATATTATATTCAATCTAACCAGTTTACCACAGTCACTATTAATCTAAGCAACAAATTTTCGAACCTGTAAAAGAGAAATGTGGGGAAAAAAGGTCACAGAAAGAAAATACTTGATCACCACTCCACAGCCCTTGTGGGTAGCACAATTGGTAGGAACATCGTCCTCCTCACATCGGGTGGAAAAAATCTGAGTTTGAGTCGCGTCGATTACGGAAGGAATTTTTATGGGCCATTTTAAAAACATGCCTGAGTTAGTCGGTCTCGGGGAGGGTGGCATGGTTTTTTTCCCGGAACCTCGAGATTTTCGTCCAACAAACAGAAAATCGACCTCAGAACACGCAATTTGCAGACAATATACACGGATCAATATGGCCTTAGCGCTAACGCTCCTAAAACCCTACAACAACAACCACTCCATGTACAGCTTTTCCTCCCCTCTGCTTTTTTTGTTGATTACCCAAATCTTCACAAGCCAACCAATAATCCGATCATATAATTCAACAGGAGATTCAGGGATGCCACCATTTGAATTTAGATATTGGGGCTAGCTGACTGATCAAAAATGTGCAAAAATTTTATTCTAACTTAACAATAAATCTAGTTGAAATCGCATCAAGTGGAGGAGTTTATCTTCTTAAAACTAACTCAATAATACCACGCAATGTCAACAATTACAATTACAATTAAAGTGTGGAATGCTGGAATTAGAATCCAATACAACGCAACAATAACTAGAAAGACTGTCATTTTAGCCCTCTGAACAATGAAGGGTTCTCTAAGTGAAAATCCATTGCTCTTCGTGTTTCTCTTCAGAGGTAGCATCATCATTGACCTCATATTTGCAATAGAATTGTCGATAAAGAACCTAATCATGAAGAGTAAGAATAGCAAATTGCATATTTATTTATTTATTAATTTATTTATTGTTAATAAACTTAAAATATTTATGCATCTATCGGTGACCATGGGTATCCTTTTTATTTGCAGAGAAAATGTTCTGTTTCTTCGTCACAACGTTTGTATTCTTTCTCTCCGTGCATGAGCCATCCAGTGAATTCAAGCTTATATCCGTCCCAGGTGAAATAAGTTTATTTTAAAAATAACATTCAGCAGCTTATAATTAATGTTGATTATTCGCATGCAGCCTTGCTATTTATTTAGCTGTTTGTAATTCATTTCTATATATTTTTTATTTATATTTGTCATAACCGAAACGATGCCAATTTAATTAATTAATTTAACTACTTTGGTAGATGGCTACGTTAAAACGATGCTTTTGCACTAACCTATATACATGTATTTTTCATTTATAAAAATGTGCTTTTTTTATAGAGTGCATATAGCGGCATCTGTCGGGAAATAATAAAAACAAACGCGTCAAAAATAACAAGAAAAATTACAGTACTGTATTCAATCGAACGATGGTAAATTCAAGATAAAATACAGTAATTTGAAGGATTTTATTTAATTTATTTTTATTTTTTTAATATATACGTGAAGATTTAACTTTATTATGGAATTGTTAGTTATAATTTAAACTTATTTATTTATTTTTTATTTTTTTTTGACAGATATCCTTAGTCAAAGAAAGTCGTCATTGATTTCCATTTTGACAAGGACAATGAACATGTGGAGTACTCTTTCAGAGGATCTCATGTCGAATAGTAATGATTATTGGTGGCCACGCATATTAATGCCAATTATCGAAGCGTTGAGAGAGCTAAGACGAACGCTGATAGATTTAAGGAAAAATTCTCCTTTGCTGATCTCTATGGTAATATTTGGAAAAGCAATCATAGGTGAGTATTTGATTAATAGCCTCATATATAATACAGTCAAATATTTATAGGACTATTTTACCATTCTTATGCACTTTTATTATCTTAAATCGTTTATATATACTTTCTTACTAAATTAGTCAATGTCCTTTCTGCTTTGCAGTCATCGTATATGCGTGGAGATGGAGGAAGTGGAAGAGAAGAAGGCTAGTAAACGTAACGTCGGTGGCAACACAACTATCTACGCCAAGCCTCGTTACTACTAAGAGTGTAAAAGTTCAGGTAATATCATTTATCTTTTGTATTAGGTAGAATGGCTGTTCATTACAGATTACACAAAATTGTGTTTTGTGGCTTTTTTGGAAAGGTCAGGGTTCAAATCTGACTGAGGTCATCAGGAATTTCTTATATGCCTTTTCACTCAAGAAACACGTTGCCAGCTCTCAGGAGCTGGTGTAGACTGGCCCTGGGATTTTCTTTTGGCAGACTTGCCAGTAAAGTATTTAAATACCCCGATCTCATTGGCAGAAGTGCCTGTCTGCGTGGGTAGCACAGTAGCATCATCATCGTCCTTCCCACACGGGTGAAAAAGGCCTGGTTCGAATCCCGTCGATGACGCGAGGAACTTTGATGGGCTTTTTTCACTCCGTGGCTGAGTTAGTCGGTCTCAGGCGTAGATAGCAAGTTTTTCCCACAGAAATTTGGGTTTTCTCGTCCAGCAAAACAGGCAAATCGACCAGAGAACACACGCAATTTGCAGACACTATATACCGGGTGGTTATAAAATAAGTTTCCCTATTCAGGAGACCCTAGTGTCAAAACGGTTAGAGATAGCGCTGTGAAAATTGGTGGGTATGTCATTTAGGGTATGGGGAAGCGATCTGTAGAAGAAAAACAATTACAGTAGTTCAAATGTCTGCCACCAGGAGGGAAATTGACACTGTAAACATGAGATGGAATGCTAACTTAGGATTAGATTTTAATATCAGAACTTAGAAACCTACATATATTGTTCTATGTGCTTTTCTTCACTTGAGATGACATTCTGAAAATTGCGTGCGACAGTTTCGCGTAGCATCTCATTTGGGATGTTGGCTACATCCTGTTTAATGCTTGCTTTCAAATCGACAAGCGTCTGTATGCCGCCACGGTAAACCCTTTCTTTCAGGTATCCCCATAGTCAGAAATCACAAGAATGGAGATCTGCTGATCGGTCTGGCTAGAACTGTGGAAAGTCTCTAGAAATTATGCGATCATTTCCGAATGTTGAACGGAGCAGCTTCTTCATTTGTCGACCTACTTTGGGAGGGGCACCATCTTGCATGAACACTATGGTCTCCAAGCATTACCTTTCTTGCAGAGCGGGAATAATGTAATCTCTTAGAAGAGTGCAGTACCGTGCACTAGTTATCGTACACGTTACGAGGAGGGCATGAGGTGTAGACTCTTCAAAGAAAAATGGTCTGATTATAAACTCTGCTGTGAATCCACACTATACTGTAACGTATGGACTTTGTAATGATCTTTCATGCACAGCAAGTGGACGAGAACATTCGGCAGTTTTGTGCATTTACAGCCCCCTGAAGAGCGAAATGTGCCTCATCTGACCACAAGATCATTCGAACCCATGTATCATCAAGTTCCACACGAGCCAGAAATCGTAGAGCAAAGTCTATTCTTTGTTCCTGATCACACGACTTTAGTTCTTGCACTACGTGAATCTTGTACAGGAACCAGCGTAAAATTATCAGTCGACCAAGGAAGGTTCAAGTCTTTTGACACACCCTGACACTACTTACTGGTATCGTTTCGCATTCTGACGTTTGCAACCGCCACTTCATCCACTACCTCCATTCCGATACGTGGTCGTTCCCTGCATGGAATTACACCTAACTCCCCGCTCGGTCGCTTCAAATTTCTTTATTAGTTTTCGAATCCCCACTGACATAAAAGATCCTTTACGCAATCCTTTAAGTTTCCGATATTGACGTAGTGCTGCATTAGCGTTACTATTATTCTGGTAGAACTAAAAGAGCACTTTCCTTTTTTGTAAGAGCCATAATGGTTATTGATGCTGGCGTTGCCCTTTCTGCTATTATCTAACATGATGTCATTTGCGCAAGCAGCGTGTCTTGAAGTAAATGAAAACTTTTTCATATGTGCAGTGCCATTTCCCCCCTGGCGGCGGAAAGTTGAACTAATATTTTTTATTCTACAGACCGCTTGCCCATACCCTAACTGACATACGTACTGATTTTCACAGGGCTAACTCTAACCGTTTTGACACTAGGGTCTCCTGAATAGGGAAACTTATTTTATAACCACCCAGTACAGTATATGGGTATATGAAAGAAATTTCTGGGCGACTCTAAACCGTATCTTCTTGCTTTTCGAAATTTCTAGATATTTTTGCAAATTATGAGATGACAAGTAAGGAAAAAATTATTGAAGCTTGTTATTTAAATAAAAAATCCACCCTCTGCTCTTTGTTTTCAGCAAATGTGTCAATAACCTTCTAATTAAAACCTGATATGTCCGCAAATCAATTTCTTTCTATAGAAAGCATAGCTAGAGCAGTCAACCCTTCCAAGCTCATGGTATTTTTATTTTATTTTTATATTTTTGGCTGATGCTAAATAAGCTTGCTTTCTTGCATCATGTGCCTTTACTAATGCTAATGCTAATTCTAACCCTTCCAAGCTTATTGTATTTTTTATATATTTTTTAAATCTAAAAACGTATCCACAGTCGAATCTCCGAAACATGGCAATCTATTTTTACAACAGAAATATGCTAGACATTGTGTAATTTTTGACGTTGATTTACAATGTGCAGCTCGTTTTTGCCTAGTACCCTCACTTCGCAAGATATTTTCTAGTTAGATTACTTAGATTTTGGTCTATCTATTCATATTAGTCGGACTGCTGACTAAGAAGTTCTGGGATCAGGTGTTTTCTAGATCTTACTACAGGGATCAATTTCTGGCAGTTGTTAGACTATCCTACCAGACCTGCTCCTTGCATTTTACACAGACGTACACCGATGAGCCAAAACATTATGACCAGCGAGTAGTCATGCAAATTGAAGCAACTGCAGGTGAACTAAGGCGCGTGCGCGGGTAGTGACACAGTATAAAAAAACACATGATACTGAGCTCCGTTAATCAGTGTTACTCAAGTTCTTCAGATGGGAAAGGCAGCGGACTTAAGCAAGTTTGACAAAGGCCAAATTGTAATGGACAGACGACTTGGTCAGAGCATCTCCAAAAAAAAAAAAACCCAAACTATTATTTTTAGGCGAATAATTAAATTCATTTGCCGTGCTGTGTGTTATATGTCTGTTAATTGCGTGTATTGTATGGTCGATTTGTCTATTTTGCTGGACGAAAACCCCCAGATTCTTGGGGGGGAGACCTTGCTATCTACGCCTGAGACCGACTAACTCAGCCACGGGGTTAAAAAAAGTACATTAAAGTTCCTCGCAATCGACGGGATTCGAACCCGGGCCTTTTCCACTCGGTGTGGGGAGGACGGCAAATCATACACAGAACATTTTGTGCCTTTCTAGCCACCTGTTTACACTACCTGGAAAATTTCATATGTTAAATCTTAACACCTAAGTCTTTTTCGTCTTGAACCAATTTTATTTCCATTTCCCTAACTTAAACGTTGACCCTGAGGGAGCCCCACTTGTTACTAGTCCACTCTGAAGACAACATTTATGACAACCCTCTGTCTTTTGTCTTTTAGCCAGACTGCAATCCAGTAGGCTCTGACCAGTAACTCCAACTTCTTTCAGTTTATATACCAGCCTTCCATGAGGGTTCGTATCAAAAGCTCTACTGAAGTCTAGAGATTAATGACAAAATTGTTACCTACATCCAACTGTTTAATGACTCATCACAGTGATTTACTAGATCGGTCAGGCACGACCTCCCCTTAACAAAACAATTGCTGGGAGCTATCGAAGATACCATTCTTGTCGAGATGGTCTTGAATCGCATCCTTAACCGAAGATTCCATTATCTTCCCTACCACAGAAGTCAAATTGGTTTGCTTATAGTTATCCAGCTCCTCTTTGGCACCACTTTTGTAGATTGGGGATTTGAACTTTTACAGTCCAAGAGGATCTTCCTGAAGTCTAAAGGCGCTCTCATTAACATTCGCAGCGATTTGATACCTTCACAATGGGAGTAACGTGAATATTTAATATTTTTTACGTGAAGGGAGAGAGAGAGAAAGAAATTCTCGCCTTATTGGGATTATTGGAATAAAACTCAACAGGGGTGTGAGGAGGGGATAATCCAAGTCTGTTTTGTGATTTCCTCCATGAGGAATATTTTTTCTTCCCACTCTGCGTACGCCTCTGGAACTCAATGTTGGGGTAACTGATACATTTGGGAAGAATATACATAAACAATTTCTTTTCTTACGATATCCTTATCTGCATTTTTTTTTTTTTTTTTTTTTTTTCCTTTTCAGACCAATACTTTCGAAGAAAATATGGCGTTTGCAACTGAGAAATCGAGAACTCAAGTAAGTAATGAAAGTATTGGAACCCAGTTTCCAGATTATATTGAATGTATTCGTGAAATAAGTGACACACAAAGGAAGAAAGAAATCCGTGAAGAGGAAGATTTACAGGCAGCTTTAGATGCTGAGTTACGACATGCCGAAGATGAACTGAATTCGGTAAATGCAACACTAGGCTACTGTAAAAGAGACGCTCAGCATGTTTTGGAAGAAATACATTCGCTGAGCAAAGAGGAATCGCAAGAGGAAATTATCATGACTCGACTGGACAGTATAAACCAGTACATGTTATCGTTTTTAGAAGAGAAAAGGGAAGAATTACGAGGCATTGGGATAAAATGTGGTTTGATGTTGAGTAAAAATCAAGAGGTTGACAAATCTGATATCCCGGACCACATAACTAAAGATCAGTAGGTAAGTCAAAAATAGTTATTTTAATCGAACAATTGAAAACTTAGTATCCTTTCTTTCCTTTTACTGCGAATACTTCTGATGTCAATATGCAACGTCATTACATCTATTTATGGTTACACTGGCGAGTTGTTGTAGTAGGGTTTTAGGCGCATCAGTGACTTAAGCCATATATATGTCTGTAAATCGCGGTGTTCTGTAGTTGATTTGCTGGACGAAAAACCATGCTACCCGCGCTTGAGACCAACTAACTCAGCCATGTGAGAAAAGCCCATAAAAATACCTCACATCATCGACGAGATTCGAAATCAGGTCTTTTGCACACAACTACCATCGAGGACACACTAGCGAGAGAACAACATACCATGTGATTGATGTGGAAGACCTGTTGTACGAGGGGTGGTCAAAAAGTTTTGAAAATGAAGTATAAAAGACGTAGATACAAAATTATATGCTTTCTTTTTATTTTTCAATGTATTCACCCCAAAGTTTAATCTAAAAGACTAATCCTTCAAAAAAAATTCTTCAGATTGCGCTTCAAACTGAGATTCCACAGTTGCTTTTAGTTCTTCATCTTTAAAAATAAATTATACGAAGATGAGACTTGAGGTATCTGAAAAATAACAGTCATTTGGGACCTGCCCTGTACTGGGGATAGTTTAATTGTTCAAATCCACATTCATGAATTTTAGCCTGTGCACGGGCGCATTGTCATGGAGAAGTAAAATCCGATCTAACTTCGTCGTCTTTTTTTTCCCGAATTGCAGCTTTTAACCTTGGCTGCATAAGACTGGCATAATATTCCTCTGTTACTGTGGGGTTGGGTGCAAGTTAATCACTAACAATACTTTTGTGTTCCAGAAAATTGAGACCAACGCTTTTTTCCAGCTGATGGTTGGGTTCGAACATTTTCACTGCACGCTTTCTGATTTATATTCAGGATCATAAAAATGTAGGCAAGTTTCAGCACCAGTAACCAAACGGGATAAAAATCTATCTACATTAGCAAGAACTTGATGGCTCAAGAATTTGAATTTGATACTCTTTTGATGACTGCCCCTTCTAATGTTTGTTATGAATGGAAAGGTTTCTGGGAATCCATCTTGCACAAACTTTTGACATCCTAAATGCTCATGTTATTGATAGAATGCTTCCATGGGAAATGTTAAGTACTTTTTCAAGTTCAGATACTTTAATTCTTTTGTTTTCTAAAATTATTTCTCAACGATGGCAATTTTTCAGAATTGATTACTTCAGACTGCCGATTATCTTCAATTGACTCCTGTCCTCTTTTGAATTTTGCCAACCATCTTGCAACAGTAATATAAATGGCTGATACTTCCCCAAACACTCTAATCATTCTTTCATGGATTTCTTCAGCATTTATTCCCTCAATGGTAAAAAAAAAAAAAAAAAAAAAAATTGATTACTGAACGATGCTCGATTTGCTGAATATTTATTCTTCTTCCACCAAAAGAATATTTATTATTTTGATAGCTTAACATCTTAAGACGACGTTAAGCTTTCAAAATATCCTATTCCATAATTAATTAATACATTTTGTATACCGTTCTCAGAACTCTTTGACCACCCCTCGAATAGGGCTAGTGCATTATAAGAAATGTTGGAAATACCCGCCATTCTGTGCTACGGTCGAAACGGACTATATGCTTTCGGTGACGCATCAGGGTTGAGAATGGACTTCAGTCCATTCTCAACCCTGATGGACCGATGAACCGTGATTAGTATGGGCACGCGAGCATCGAAATTGGACCTTGAGTGAGTGGAAGAAGGTCGTCTGGTCCGATGAATCACGTTTCCTGTTGCACCATGTGGACGGCCGAGTACGTGTGCGTCGTTTTCCTGGGGAAGTGATGGCGCCTGCATGCACCGGGGGACGAAAATAAGCCGGTGGCGGCGGTGTCATGCTTTGGACGATGTTCTGCTGGGATACCCTGGGTCTAGTCATCCATGTGCTGGGCACTCTGACGTCTACCACCTACCTAAACACGTCAATGTAAACTACGCGGAGATGAGGGAACCCCCTGATGCCATCTGACCCTAAATACGCTTTACACTTTACCTAAACACGTCAAACTTTAGTCCGAACCAAAACTTTTTCGCCAAATATTTGACCTCTTTTCATGCTCAGCGCCATCCCCTTGCAATCGAATTTAAATTGCGCGTGTTCTTTTTTTGTTTTAGGTCCTAAAATCTCAGGAAACTAGGTGGCAGGACCTGCCAGAGTGAACTTAGCATACTGGGTACCTGGTCTGCCTCCACGGGGCGAAAGTGAGGGCAACGTCGGGTCTCAGCAAAGGTCCGGCGGCTAAATGGCCAGAGGAACAACGGTACAAAACACCTCACTTTAACATTATCCACACACTTTTAAATCTCTGGCCTTTATAGCGTACTGTATCACCTGACAATGTAAACTACGCGGAGATGGGGAAACCCCTGGTGCCGTTTGACCCCAAACCCACTTTACACTTTACCTAAACATCATTGCTGACGAGGTACACCCTTTCGTAGCAACGGTCTTCCTCTCTGGAGGTGCCGTCTTTCAGCAGGATAATGTGCCATGCCACACCGCCCGGATTGTTCGCAGAGCATGAGGAAGACTTCCAGATATTGCCCTGGCCTCCAAATTCCCCAGACATCAATACCATTGGTTTGTGTTGGAACAGCAACTCCGATCTACGGCTTCTCAACAACGGACCTTAGAGGAGTTAAAGGATCTGCTGGTTATGTTGGTACCAAATACCACAAGACACATTTAGAAATCTTGTAGCATCCATGCCTCGCCGGGTACGAGCTATTTTGGCTGCACGTGGAGGACCAACATCATATTAGGTAGATGATCATAACGTTTCATGTTTTATCAACACCAGACTGAAAATGAAGAACCGATCACAGAATATACGCAATGCATGATGCCTCGTGGCCTTAGTTGCTTTGGCACAAAAATAAAAATAAAAAACGGGACAGAAAGATGCTCCGAGCCACCAGCGCTAATTTTTCACGTCATATATCTGGCAAGTGCCTGATATATATTATGAATAAAGGATTAACTCTTAATCTCTAGGATATCGTTTCAAGATTATCTCAGAATAATAATAATAATTTGAAAAAAAGAAAGGAAAGAAAATAAAATAAAAACTAAATATTAATGTTCTTAAAATGTACTCCTTGAAATATTGAGAAAATTCATACTGCTAATTTTCTACTTGTTTCACTAATACATCGTTTAATTTTCTACATTCTCATTATGTTGTACATTATTTTTCAAAAATTTTTCATATACCAATGACATTTCTTTTTCCCTGTTGTTTTTATATTTCTCTTAAATTTATATAAATTTACACACACACACACACACACACAGAAAGAGAATCGGATCGACGGTAATTCGATGTCAATATGGATAAACGTCGTGAGTTAACCGACTTTGAAAGAGGGATGATAGTGGGTGTCCGACATCATGGGTCACTCTATCGCGGAGGCGGTACAGAAATTGCATTATCTCCGTTCGACAGTATCAAGAGTGTATCGGGAATACACTCTTGATAAGAACATTCCGCAGATTTTATCACCATGGAATAGCCTCCCCCTGTTCACCGGACATGAGAACCCCGTGGAGCATCTTTGGGATGCTGTGGAAAGGTCCGTTCGAGCTTTGGGTCCTGCACCCAGGAATGCAATGGAATTATAGACAGCGGTGCAGCAAGCATGGATGGAAATACCAGTGGAACGCTTTTGTGAACTAGTGGACTCAATGCCTCACCGTGTGACTGCCCTTATCCGGACGAAAGGTGGGCCTACCTGTTACTAGGTAGGTATCCCATGATTTCTGTCCACTCATTATATACAGTATAGAAAACGCAACACAGTATACTGGCAAGACCGGATTTGGTTAGAGCTGCGTTGCTTTCGTGCAATCCAAGGGGCTCTAAAATATTTATCTTTTTCTTCAGAAATATCGTTTCTCAACCGTTTTCATAACGCTTCCCAAATAAACTACTGTATTTAAAAAAATCCATTATTTTGTAAGTTATATTTACATATACAAACAAACAAATTCATCGTTTTGGTTTTTCTTAATTTTTCACATCCAAAATATAAATATAATCAATTAATGAAAGTGTTATATTTTATTTAATCGTTCAATTTTCCGCGTCCAAATTCAAATCTACAAAAAGTACTTATGTGTTATTACATATTATGATGTATTTTATTTTATCCAATTTCATAATATATATCATATATTGATACACACATATATATATCATAATTTTATTTTATAAAACTATGATACATTTTATATTTGAAAAATATTTCGGTTTTTTTTTTTTTTAGTTTTTTTTTTCTCTTATTTTGTAACGGTTTCGTTACTGATTACTCACCACACATTCGAAACAATAATTTTTACAAATATTATCACAAAATTTCAGTTTTAGATTAAACAAAGAACAGAATTAAATTACAATAAAAAAAAAGAAAAAGAAACAAAATCACAGTAAAAAACAAAAAAGAATTAAATTACAATAGAAAACAAACTTACTCAGACATCTATGCAATCCGTGCTTTCTTGCAAAACAGCTAAACAATAACGAAAAAAAAAAAAAAAAAGTAACGCATTCCAAGCCGAAAGTACTGTTATAACATTCTGCCATTTATCTATTTGTAAAAATTAAACTTTAAAAAATTAAAATTTAATATAAACCACTTAGCTGTTTACAGTTTGCCATCGTCGATTCTTATCGTCTGCTTCGTTTGGGACGACCAGAGCGCAGTCTTTATTTAAAAATATGAATTTAAAGAAATAACTAATAATAAATATAAAACTAACTAAATCAATAACTAAACCACTATTACCTCAGCAATTTATACAGCTGATTCAAAACGCACTCTTAGAAGCTGCCTTAAATTTGTTGATTTGCATATTATAAAATTAAATAATTTTATGATATTCTTCTTTACTAATAATGTTGACATTTTCTTTTTCTTTTTAACAGGTCACTGGAACTAATCCAAAATACGTGATTCTTTACCATAACCACTCCGGAACTGCTGCTAGACAGCATATGGAACTGAAAAATTTTGAAAGAATAAAAAAATCTTTTACACGAAATGAGTTTGTACCATTTATTATCCTAAACCGAAGATTTGGCTAAATTTTCAGGTTGTCCAATAATAAATTACACGTTCAGTTAAAAATATAGCTTTTCTTTTATTTAATATTACCCGATAACATTGTTAAAACCATTTATCTATTTTGCATCCATCGAAATATATTGCGGCAAGCGTACAAAATTCCAACCATGCGTAATCACGACCATTAATGTTCCTATATTTTTTCTTTTCTTTTCTCCCCCCCCCCGCCTTTTTGACAGGTGTGGATGCCCTATGGGCGTCCGGTAGGCCTGTATAGGCGTGCCTGCGCAGGCATAACTGACAGGTTTACCTGAACGTGTATAGCGGCCTTAATAGGGTGTAACAATAGAACACAGGTATTATCGCGTCGGGAATATACCTTAATCTTTTCCACTGGCTATGAACACAAGAAAGCAATGGCCAGTGCAACTTCTCAGTTGGTATGTGGGAGAGGTGGTTGTAAATGTATTATGAACAATAAATTGCGGATTGTTAATCCTTATATGAGGGGCATTCAAAAAATAAGCTACACCTGCCCCATCTCTTGGTATAATTTCCCAACAAATGTAGCGCCTGTGCAGAATGGACTTCGTATCGTTTACCTCCTGGTAGGCGAGTTTCGTTCAAGTAGCGGTAACAGTTTTGTAGGGGCAAGCATTCATAATGGCACATCAGCTAAAACGTTACTCCAAGTTCGAGGTATGCGGAACAGTACGCTTTTTGTGGCCAAAACGTCTGAATATATCATCATTCTTCTCTTTCTTGGTGATTCCCTTCTACTTCTCCCTCCCTCCCTCTCTTTCTCTCTCTCTCTCTCCCTCTCTCTCAGGGTAACTCAAATTTTTTTTTTTTTTTTTTTTTTTTTGGGCTGGTGCTGCATAAACCTCAGGCTTCCTTGCACCATATGGCTAATAATAATAATAATTGTTCCAAAATTCATTGTGAAATAACAGCAGTGTATGGGGAAAATGCAATGTCGCATCCAGCCATAGTGAAGTGGTGCCAGCAGTTTGAAAGTGGCTGCACAGAATTGACGGATGCTGACCGAGCGTCGACCACTGCACAGGTTGATGAAATGATTCGCAATAATCAAAGACTGACAGTCGCAGAAATGCCAGAGTTGAATATTTCGATAGGCAGTGTTCATTCCATCGTCCGTGAACATCTTGACTATCGCAGATTGTGTGTGTACGATGGGTTCCTCATTCGCTGAGAGATGAACACCACAAAGGTCAACGTTTTTTGTCTTCTCTAGCCTTCCTTCAATGCTATTCTGTGGAAGGCCATGACTTTTACACTGCATCATCACTGGTGAAGAAACACCCCAGAAATGAAGAGAGTGTTTATGGAATGGAGAAACACAACGTTGCCTGTGCAGAAGAAATTCAAAGTTGCATCATCAGCAGGAAAGGTGGTGGCTACTGTGTTTTTCAACTGTGAAGGAGTTGTTTACACGGAATTTATGGCAAAAGGCACAATTAATGCTGCCTCATACTGCCAAACATTACAATCTTTATGAACAGCCATGAAAAACAAGAGGCCTGGAAAGTTAAGCAAATGTGTTGTTCTCATTCAGGACAATGCCGTGCGACACAATGCATGCACAACAACACAACACTTGCTCCAAAGTTTTGGATGGGAGATATGGCAACATCTGCTGTATAGTCCCAATCTTTTGCCTTGTGACTATCACATCTTCGGCAAGCTGAAAGAACACCAGGGGGGGAGGGCAATGATTTGCAAACAGCAGTTTGATGGTGGCTGAATGACCAAGGAGTGGATTTCTATCATCAGGGACTTGAATGTTTATTCACAAGTTCCGAGAAGTGTTTACACCAACTCAGTGACTATGTGGAAAAGTAGTGCAAGGTATGTGCTTTCTATTTCATAATTTTACATACCTCAATAAATGTCTCTTGGGCTACAATGGTCAAGTGTAACTTATTTTTTGAATTATCCTCATAGCTATTAATTTGTGCTTTCTACAGCAGCGGCTCTATTGCCTAAAGGCCAGAAGTGTGAACAATTTGTACCTAGCCTCTCTTTTCGAAATCCATTCATTATATGGAAATTTTATTCGCTCTGCAGAAACTACAGTATTTTAATTGGATCACCAATGGATTTGAGAATTTGTGTAAGCTGAGACCTGAAAACTGTAACATTTAGTTTAACTATTGATGTGCAAAGTTAAAGTGTGATACATAGGAGTTCACACACTGAAGTAAATATAGGTATGTATCTATCTCTCTGAAAGTGTTGTAGTTTAATAAATTTTGATTCTGTTGTAACAGAAAATTAAAATATCAAATCTATGTAATGTTTCTTTATCTATTGTGACTGTGGCATACGTTTCCTTTATTGAAAGCTTTTTGTTTTCTTGCTCTTAAAATATGAATTGATTCAAGTGTTAATTTTTTATATTGAATCGGAGGCTCACATTTGGTGAGTATGGGCTTGACACACCCAGGGTCCTGAGTTGGATATCATCATTCTTCTCTTTCTGGATGATTCCCTTCTACTTCTGACTCTCTCTTTCTCTCTCTATCTCTCAGGGTAACTCAGAATTTTTTTTTGGCTGTTGCAGCATAAGCCTCAGGCTTCCTTGCACTATACAGCTAGTAATAATAATAGTTATATTACTTTTAAGCTGTTACTATAATCTCATTTGAATTAAAAATCAGAAATTGTCAATAAACAACGAATTAAATGAAGCAGTAATTAAAACAATGACATGTTAATATTTAAAAAGGCATTAATCATAACTGCAGCAATGCCAAAGAAGAAAATGTTGAAACAATTCTGAAAATATTTCTCACAATCCTGTAACAAATGCATTTTCTGTTTTCAAACAAATAAAAAACTATTTGAGGAATAATTTAATTTAAGATAAAATGAGTAATTTGTCATTGTTATTTATTGAATCTGAACTAGTAAACAGCATTAATTATGATGATTTAATAGATATTTTTGCCAAGGCAAAGCCAAGGAACAAATAATTATGCACATAATTGTATGAATTCATAATTTATCTATTGCATTGCTGTTTACTGCTAACAAACAAGATATGGATGTTTTTATATTTTTGTAACACAATTTTTGATATTTGATATATATGCAAGTTTTTTTGGACTAGTATCCTAAAAGCGGGCCCACAAGAGCTTAGCGCCACAGGCCCCAAGAAGTGCAAGTATGGTCCTGCCTGAGAAGGTGATTTAACATCTCTAAGTAAATGATGTAACACAATGGTTCTTGGCCAAGGTACCTTGTGGAAGTTCAGCAAGTCCTCAGGTACCCACTAAGATTATCATAGGCATAGAATGCTAAAAAGGGGGCATTTTTCGACTTTTTACATGTGTACTGTATTGTAATCGCTACTCTTAAAATTTTTAACTAAAACATGTATTATTAAGAGTTCAAATTAGAAAAATAAAAAATGGACTTACTGAGTGAATATAACGACACCCTACTGCAACAGATTTTCAGCGATTTTGCTGAAATTAGGTGTCAAAGCTGATATTGACAGAGAATGTCTGCTGAAGTGTCGTCTGTTTCTCTTTTTTTGATTTTGTGCCAATATTTGTCTGTTGTTGGGTTTTACAAGCATTGGCAACTAAGGCCATATTGCTCCATGTATATTGTCTGTAAATTGCATGTGTTCTGGGGTCGATTTTCTGTTTTGCTGGACAAAAAAACAGAAATGTCTGCAAAATAAACCACGCTACCCTAGCCTGAGACCAACTAACTCAGCCACGTTGTGAAAAAGACCCATAAAAATTCCTCCCATCATCGACAGGATTCAAACTCTGGTCTTTTTCACCTGGTGTGGGGAGGATGGCAATACTACCAACTGTGCTACATAAATATCTAGGGTAAATATTTTGCAAAATCACATTCTCATAAATAAGTTGTCACAAATGGAAGTTTTTGAACTGATTTTTCTGCTATATTATGGAGAGTCCAACAAACTAGTCCAGAACAAAGAGAGTGGCACACTAAAAAACTTTTCTTGGAGTGACTTGTCACAAGCGATATCAATCAGTTCTTTTGTGCATAGGACAGAGGAGTTTCAGTTTTTCAAGAAAGGATTAGCTATTCACCTGTAATTTTCAATGTGTGTGTTGACTAGAATATATTCTCCAAAGGAGATCGATAGTTGTGTAAGGTGTCAATTATTGCTCTCTGTAAATCTGACTCTGAGGAGATTTTTTTTTTTTTTTTTTCAATAAGACATGTAGTAAAAGTATCGAAGGTATTATAATGTCCAGCATCAACTCTCTTTCTCCAAAGAATAATTTTATCTTTGCATGCAGAGATTTTATCATTGGCCACAAAAAAAGTCATGTTTTTGCCTTGAAGTGATAGATACAGTGTGTTTAGTTTGTCAAATATATCAGCAAAGTGTGCAACTCTTTGTGAATTATAATCACTAGACAAAGTGATTATACAAGAAAGGCACCCGGGGTGGATGGGATCTATCCAGTTATATTAAAGGAGGCAGCAAAGGAAGTAAGCAAACCCTTAGCCATAATTATGAGAGCTTCCTTGGACTCAGGGGAGGTACCCATAGACTGGAAATGTGCAAATGTGACCCCAATTCACAAAGGAGGATCAAAGGCTGACACAAGTAATTACAGACCTGTGAGCTTGACTTCTGTTCCAGGAAAATTAATGGAGGCACTGGTTAAAGACGCACTGCAGGATCATTTAGACAAGACTTCAGTTATAGCTCAGACACAGCATGGTTTTGTTAAGGGGAAGTCTTGCCTGACCAACTTGATTGGATACTATGA